>NC_044591.1:6358500-6672250 GCF_901933205.1 Camarhynchus parvulus
TTGAATTGCAGCAGTTTGTTCCCTTCTCTTCCCCTTTAGACCTACCCCTCCACATGACGTATCCCTCACTCTGCTAAAACAGTCCAACCAGGTTGCAAAGCATCCACCCTTATTTTTCCTGTTTTCTCAGAAGGGTATAGGTCCATCTGCATCTGAGGGAGTGTCACCCTCCAGCTCTCAGCTGCAATGGATCTGCTTTTGACCTGGCCAATGCTGTTATTCATTTAGGCATCTTGGAGTCATCAGTGGATTTTAATTTGGGAATTCTTTCTGTGCACAGAAAAAACCCATCTGCCTGGAGATAGCTGTATTTTCTTGTTTCAGCGTGTACGCTTCTTACTATTTTCATACTTTGGGCTAGGGCAGTCTAGAATTTAAAGTAAGGGATGAAATACTGGGTGGCCCATGTTCTGCACCCAAATTTCTCATAATGCACTGTTTTGTGCCTTTATGTAAATAGTTTAGCATTTAACCTAGGGAAGGGGCTGGGATCTGAAGAGACATTCAGCCACAACCTTAGGACTCATATTTTGCTTTCTGGGTTTATGTCTCTCCATCCATACAATGAGCATAAGGATTTTTTTACTGAGGTCTGTTTTCCACAATAGATCCAAAAAAAGGTTTCTATGCTTTTAATAAACTTTTTGAAGAAAGGCAACTACATGTCATTTTCCAAATATTAAGAAGGATGGAATTTTAGAACAGAACCAAATTGAGCAGTACCACTGCATTATCCCTTTTACATTGCCACAGCATCCTCAGATTACAGAGCTCATAACAAAAGGAAAGATAATGAACAGGGCCCTGTCATTACCATTAATAATAAAAACAATATAATGTATTTTTTAAACTTTTCTTAATGCAACACCAGCCAAGTCATCCCAACATGCAGATTATCACATCTTCCCAAACATATATATATCGACCTATGCATAGCTGAAAGTGTCAGCAGGGAAAACATGCAAAATACAATTCAGATGCTGGACCTAGCCCACCAACTCCATTTCTCCAGAGGGATCAGTCCCCTCCCATGACCCTTTCCACACAGCCACTCCCCAGGCTTCCTGGCTGCCTATTAAGTTGTGCTGTCCCTTATACCTGTGCTGGCCCTGGGCTCTGGCCGTATGTGTGCCCCTGACCCTCATCAATTCTGCTGTACCAATTGTTTTTTTGTTCCTGGTACCCTTTCCCACATACACCAAACTCTCTGCTTTCCCCTTCTCTCACCCCCTGCCATTTACTCCACTCACACAATTTTGTACCTGCTTTGAAACCTAATTGTTAAAGCTCTTGGTAGAAGGTGGATATTTGCCCCAAAGCAAACTGACAGTGGCCCTCCCTCTGCAGACACAAGACAGCCCCGCTCTCCTGATTAGCCTGAATTGCTTTCAATTGACTAACATAACAAGCTGCTGCTGCTTTTTCTTTTTTTTTTTAATTTGAAAATGGAAGGGATACTATTAGGAAATTTACATTTGCGAATATGATATTTAATTAGCAATATTAATAAATTAATAGAACTAAAGGACCTTGTTGAGACTCCAGATTAATAAAACATGCTCTAGCTGAGTAAATGAGGTGAGCCAGGCATGTGTTGCCCATAGAAGATACAGGGGAAATCTCACGCATGAAATACCCCTTAAAAAAGGAATGGGGGCCAACAGAGAATTGGGAGAAAGCTTTTTCTATCTTACAGTATCTCTCATGCTTCAATACTAACCCTTTCCCTAGTCTGCCACAATATTTTTCCAGGAAATTAGGTACAGGTTCTCTGTCCACCTTTCTCTTTGACCTGCCAAGAAACTGAATGAGTCAGTGGTGGGGAGTGATGCTTGGAGCTCTAAGGCAACCCCAAGGACAGTGCAGGGCAAATGCCTAGGAATCTTTGGTCAGATCTGTAGAAAGCAACAAAGGAGACTTGTTGCTTTACTAGCTAAGACATGTCCATGCAGTTGATGGTTCTCAGCCATTACACTGCAGATTTTCTGATCTGGTCCTCTGCTGAACATGGAGCACACAGTGTCACTTAACTATGACTGTGTCCAGCTTGGTGTCTCCAGGGCACTTGGAGGGTTTGGGCTCAGAGGGACCCTCAGTCTGTGGCACGTAGAGCAGGTCCATGCGGGAGCAACGTCTCAGCACAGGCTCAAGAAGAGATGCAGTACAGTAATGTCACTGTGGCCTCGGCTGAGAAGAACGACCACATTAAGCAAAGGTCTGGCACAGCATGAAATAAATTGCTGTGAGGTTCATGGGTGTCAGACCCTGCCAGGTGTCCCAGTCTTCATGTATATCTGTCACTGCTTTGGGGCTTGGGTGCTAACCCAAACTCGGGGCCAGTCCTCTGCCACTCACTGATTCACCAGTCTGCAGGGCACTTCAGTATGTCGTAATTTAGGCACAGTCAATTTAGGGACAACATTTCTGTGCCCGATCTGCCCTGGAAAAAACTTCTCAGAAGAATGTGGTACAGTCCTTTCCTATGCTACTTCATTAGTGTGCATATACTGCGATGTCAGGACTCCATGGATCCAGTCAAGCAGGAGGCTGCAGAGCCAGATGACTTCAGTCACTTATCTGTCACTAAGTCTGGGACAGAAAGAAAAATGTGATTCTCTGTAGTCTATAGATGTATGTGGAGAAACCTTTGCAGTGTAATGGCTGAGAACCATCAACTGCATGGACATGTCTTAGCTAGTAAAGTACTATTATGTCTTTGTGCAGCAACTTCTAACATTGATCCTTGACTCTGGAGGGGGGGCAAAGAAGAAGGCCCCCAGGAACCAAGCTAGCAGTCAAAGCAGTATCTCTCCTTGGGCCTGTGTGACATTGATACATATCATTGTGAAGTCCCACTCTCCTGCAGGGCATAGAAAAGGTGATTATTTATAAATGTATTGAGCACTGTCCCCATGCAACACTCAGCCTTGCTGTGCCACAGTCTCAGCAATGAAGGCTGGGACACCACAGAACAGTATCTGTCCCTGTGCACACCAAGGGGAGATGGTCAGTCTCAGCACCTAGGTGGGACCTCAAAGAAGAGTAGTGAAGCTAGAGGAGGACAAAGCAACCACATTAATTGTCTGAAATAACTTTGAGGGGTCTTGTAAAGCTTTCTGCATTCTTGGCTCTCATGAATCAGCTCTAGACTCAAAATCACCCAGCCCAATGCTCCATGTGTGTGCCCCTGGAGCACAGGGTGCTTTTTGTCTTTGACGTTAATACTTAGTAGGTAAATCTCAGTCTCCCTGTTCTCCTCGACATATTGGGGATATTATAACGTGTGGCATTCATGGTTCATCCCACACTGTCAATTCTTCAGTGTAAAGTGCATGGACTCTCCCAGGACAGGCTCTCAATCCAGGAGAAGCACTCTTCTTCGGTGTGAGGTACAATGACCGGCAGGGTGCAAGCAGCTTCCTTCTAAAACTGAACAACAGAAGATAAGGAGAGAGATCTGACTACCTTGCCTGATCCCATGGTGGCTCAGCTGCACTACCCTCATCTCCAGGGATGGCTTGTCTACTCTCTCTGGTTTGTGCTATGCTCCTGATGCCAACACCTCCACTAATTGTGGGAAAGTTTCCTATTTGAATGACATGTACATAGGCCTCGTGGAAGAGGTGGAGTCCCAGGAACAATTAGGTCATGGCATAGATGTTTGGAGACTCTGGCTTGCAGTGCCACCCTTGGTATAGAGACAAGTATATGGTAGGTGTGGCAGAAGAAAAAAAAGTTGTCTTAGGTGGGGTACCAGGAGTAGAAATGGGTAAGAAAGGCGTGAACCCATAGATGTAGGCAGGACTTGAGGTCAGCAGCATGTGGATGTGAAACATGTATTGGGATCATCTTGGGATAAAGGAGAAGTCCTAGTGTAGGCAGTCATTAATCTTGGAGATGTGGTTTTCATGAGGCACTCTGAATCTTAGCCTCGAGCTGGGGCTGCCTTTGATGGCACTGAGCACATCCACAGGCTGTGGAGCCATGCCTAAAGCGAGCAAAGGCCTCTGCGTGGGAAGCACCTCCCGCCTCCCCCTGCATGGCGAGCACTTTGCCTTTCTGAGGGTCCGCAAGGTCACCTACGTGGTCTTCAGGGGGAAGAACGGGGCTGCTGAAAAGCTTCCAGATCAGTGGGGGAGGTGTTGTAGGGGTTATAGGCCACTTCTTGCCAACATCTTACAGGTTTGTAGCCCTTGGACCTTGAGATATAGAGATTCAAGGCCTTTGTAAAATGTTCTCTGTAATGTTCAGTCTTGCCCTTCTTCTCTCCTTCTCACCCATGGTTTATGAAGCACTAGGAAAATTCAATAGTAGATTTGAAATACATGGTCTGGGTGTTCATGGCCCATTCCTATGCCTCACAAGAATCCTGAGAAAGAAATCCTGATCCCTGCATGCTGCCCCAGGCATTGCTGCTTCTCACCCTTTGTGTGGGCCTGACGCATCCCAGAAAAGCGAGCATGCACCACCTGAGCTCCCACAAACATGCTGCTCTGCCACTGCATCTCCTTCCTGACCTGCTCTTCCTGTCCTGGCTCTTCCCTGAGCTCAGGTTGCCAGACAGGGCGCTGCTTTTCTGGAGTATAGGCTAATCCAGTGCCATCTTCCTCTGTGACTCAGATCCAGTATCACTCATGAGAAAGACCAGAATCACAACCTTTTCTTTTCACCACTATCCTGTTTAATCCTCTTCTTCTGGTGACAGACAGTCAGTGAAAGCCTGTAGGAGCATCTGGGTTTGTTCACTAGCTGGAACTCTGTCCTGGTACTTGGAATTGACAATCATGTAAATGACAAGGGAGGAAATTGTAGGCAGAGGAGAGACTGTAGGGAGTGTGTTTCCTTGTGCAATACTGGATGGACTGGGGAAATGATCATCACATCCCTGAACACGACTCTTGAGGCCATGGTGTTCAAAGGGTCACTTCAGTTTGTCCTATGAGTAGTTTGAGGTGCAACCACCTGCACAGAGTCCCACTCAAAGTGCTCTGCAGGCCCACCTGAAGCCCTGTGTTCATACTGCTGCTGCACAGCTGGTGGGGGCTTATGGCATGGTGGACTTGAAAACCCCTGTCCTCCTGAAGGTGTGCCTCCTCCACAGAGCCTCCCAGCAGCCTTATGTATTGCATGGGTGTATAAGGAGAACAGCAGGGGAAAAACCAATTCCAGGCTTTCTGTGTCAGGGGAAAGCACTGTGGTTGCCTGTACTGAGCCCTGGAGTTTGCAAGGTGTATTAGGGCAGACCAGCAGCAGGGGATTAATTTGTCCAGTTCCAGGCACTAACAAAACTCTCAATCTGTGAACAAAAGTCATTCTGGGGATGGTGCATCTTTGGAGAAAGTGCTGGGGCTGATGTAACTGAAGAGTTGCAGACCTGTAGGATTATTTGTAAGAGAGACTGTACAGTGCACATTCAGTCCTTTACAGGGCGGTAAATTCTGTACCAAACTGGTTTGGCCATTATAACTTTTCGCGTTATGTGTATGAGGCTGACTTATGCAGATACTCTCCACTGTTCTCTTGCAGCATTCTCTCCTCTGTATAAGAATTGCAGACTCCGGTTGGCTTAATTAAGCCATCTCTTAATGCCTGCTCTTTAGACAACCCTTCCTCTGCTTCTCGCTCAAACTGGGCCCTGCAACCGGAACTCCGCCTGGGGAGCGCGGCCGGGCGGGACCGGGACCAAAAGGCACAGAGCTCCGGCCTTGGCTATGGGGCGCTCCGCACCCGGAGAGCCCCCGGGGCTGCGGCGGGGCCGGGCCGGGCCGGGCCTGAGGCGCCCCGGAGCTGGCGGGCAGCAGGGGGCGCGCGGGGCACGCCGGAGCCGCGGGCACGGCTCGGCTCGGCTCAGCTCAGCTCGGCTCGGCTCGGCTCAGCTCAGCTCGGCTCGGCTCGGCTCGGCCCGGCTCGGCTCGGCTCGGCCCAGCTCGGCTCGGCCCAGCTCGGCTCGCTCGGCTGTGGCGGAGGCTCTGCACGGTCGCCGGTCCCGCGGGCTGCCACACAACGCCGGCAGCAGCCGTCACACTGTTTTGACAGCTCGGCGGAGCGTCAGTTTGAGCGAGTGCGGAGGCCGCTCAGCCGCGCGAGTGCCGAGTGAGGCTCAGCGTGGCACAAAACCAGCCTTGGTCGCTCTCGGCTCCCCCGGCACACGCCGCCCGGCCGCGTCCCGCCGGGCCCGGCCGCAGCTCCGGCCCCCAGCTGGCTCCGCTGCGTGGTGCTGCAGGAACCGGAGCTGCTGCTCCTGCCCCCATGGTTTCTACAAAGCCTGGTTATATAAAGTTTAATTATAATACTTGGCTTCCGTGTGCCGCTTTCTATCTGCAGATCTCAAAGTGCTTTCTAAGCATTAAACAAGCCTCACAATGCCCTCTCCCGTCTTCATGTAGGAGGGTTTGCTACACCCGTTCTGTATTTATTTTAAATGCTGTCAGGAGAAACTGAGGCGCAGAGATGGGAAAAGGCTTGCCCAAAATCATCCAGCGCATCAGTGGCAGAGCTGGATGCAGAACTGAGAAGTCTCCTTAATTGGTTCCCATCTTTTAATTCTCCAGGAATGCTGCCTTTCTCTGGGAACAGCTGCGCCTGGGATCAACTTTTGGGGGTTTGGGGGTTGAACTGGCCTCTCTGCTGATCTGCAGTGAAATGCTCCAGTGACCTACACACAGTTCATAGCAAGGCTCTTCTCCTTTTGGGAGCTATTCCTCTATCCCTGCTCAGAAAGCTCAGGCCAAAACCTGCCCACTGCATGTGGTGACTTTACTTGACTTAATTTTATGAACTGCTGGGGAGGAAAGAGTAGGATCTCAGCTCAAGGTCTTGCTATCAGCAGCTGGGGAGCCAGTTTGGCTCTAGTGCATTTGTACCTCAGAAGGGACCATTCTCTGGCATCTCCTTTCCCATCCCCCTTCATGAAAGGTCAAGGAAATGAATGGGACAGCAAGATGTGCATGCCTGTAAATATTTAGCAAGCCACTCGCTTTTACATTGCAGATTTTGCTCTATGGCATGGCTGTTAATATCAGTGAGGCATTAGCTCCGAAAAGCACCCATCACACTGTTAACACTGAAAGTGCTCCATCAAAGCAGCTTGCCGTGAATTACAGGGCTCGAGCTTGCTTCATTAGCCTGGAGTTTGTCCAGCAGGAACGTCAATCCCAGACCCACAGTGGAAGAGAAAAGCCCTGGTAACAAATTAAAAGAAGGAGCATTACCTGCAGAAGTGATACTGCTCTGACAGGAGGTGGGACAGAGAGGACCTTTTATCTTACCTGCAGAGATCTTGCCTTGACAGAATGCAAAAAGTTGCCCTGGTCTGTTCCATCTTTATCAGAAACCACCTTACATGAAGAGTTTTTTGGCGGGGTGGAGGTACAGGACCATTTCCTTATGCATTTTGGCTGTGTTTGCAGAGATGTTTTTGTCTCAGTGTAAGGATGCTGAATTTTCAGTGCTGGGGGGAACCCCTCTAATCCCCCACCCCCCAGTTGCAGCCAGTTGCGGTTATGTGTTGGGCTCAGGGTCAAAATTTGACTCAGATTTCGTTTCATTTGCACAAAGACTCATTGACGCCTGGGCCTAATGAACATCAATATTCTTAATGACAAGGAAAAGATCTGTTTTATGGGACCCCAGACAGGCAGCGTCTCCATGCTCCTTCTGCAGAATCACAGGAAAACAGTCCCAATCTTGCACATGTTTGGGTTACCAGTGTTGCAAAGTTCAAGCCCCTTCCCAGATAAGAGCATCTTTCTTGGGAACCTCTGTCCAAGTTTCACAGGATTAAGTCCTGCGCTGTCTTCTCAGCCTGGCTTCTGTGTTTCCAATAAGCAATTCAATTACACACATTCTTTCATTAGACTTGTGATGATACTGTTGATTTTCATGCCAAAAGATTCATAGAAACATGATGGGAATTTTTGTTACTTTGTGATTTTTTTTTTCCTCCAAACTAAAAAATCATAGAGAACTATTCGGAAGAAAAAAAAAGAAGATTGCTTCAACTGAAACACAAGATTGAATGGGTTGCATTTGTCAGGTTCACTTATACTTCTGTTTTGGTTTTGGGGTGTTAGGTTATGGGGTTTTTTTCCCATATAATTTTGCATTTCTACCCTCAGCCTTTTGCATCTTTGGCTACCAGATGTGTCCCACATTGAAGAATTATTTCTCCTCCCTAGAGTGAAATAAATGCAATCAATATGAGTATTGCTCTCAGGGCCTTGAAATATTACATTAATGTTCCATGTGGTGACATTTTAGCTGGAATTTTCAAATACATTATGATGGTTCAAATTAATATTTATCAGATCAGCTTTTATATTTTGCAAAAGAGAGAGAGGAGGAGAGAGAGAGAGAGAGAGTAAGCATTATTAAAATACAAAATGCAGATGAATTCCAAAATCGATGGTCCATTTTACCAGCACTTTCAAGGGGCTGTGTTTTGCTTTCTGGATTTGTTTTTAAATTTATTAGTTTTACAGGGAAATCTATTTATCTTCCTTCATTTTTTTCCACCCATCAGGGTTTTTCAGTTGTTTCTTTCTTTCACTCTTCTTTATTATCCCAAAATGTAAATTATGACGTTAGCTAGGTTTTTTTCTTTTTTTTTCTTTTCAGTGATTAAATCTGCTACATGACATCTTTGTCCTTTCTATAAATTAAATCATCTTTGCTTTCCACCTTTAGCCACTGCCAGCAGCAATACTCTGATTGCCAGCAATAAAAGTCCTCACTTTACGGTCTTTATTTCCTACACAAAGCAAACCCCCCCCTCCTTCTTTCCCTGTGCTTATAGTGCCTTTTTAATTTTTTTTTTTAATTTTACTAAAGGGGTAGTGGGACTAACTCCTCTTTTCAGTGTTTCCCCATAAACAAGGAATTTACAGAGAGAGATTGCTGAGGAAAAAAATCTAAACCACATTCCACTTTATTTCAGTCATTCCTAAACAGATTGTTCTATGAGGTGGAAAATCCAGGCAGATTAATGGTGTCATTTGTTTTGCTTTTTTTATATTTGTCTTTCCCCCCCCAACCCCCCAACCCCATTCCCCTCCTGCCACTTTGATTTGCTGAAAATGTTTGAGAAGCACCTTTTTTAGAATAAATGCAGCTTTAAAGATTTGTGGATTATCAGCTGAATTTATTTTTCTGAAACAATGCTGCTTGAAGAATAACACTTTTCCCCCCCCCGCCCCATCATGGCAAATTGTAGGAACTGTCTGGGATCTTAATGCATTTCTTTAAAAGCTTTTGCAATTCATAGAGGAGAATTTTTGGAAGGGTTAATATTCTGGTTTAGAACTGAACAGTACTTCCAAACTTTTCCCATTCTCAGCTTTTTTTTTTCTTCTATCTCTGCAATAGTTTTACTGTAAGAACATGTCAGGAGTTTGTGACATGCAGACAGCTACAGGAAAAAAAATATTTATGTATATGTTTGCACATGAGTGTGAATATATATATGTATAAAAAACCATTTTTATAAATGCTCACAAATGCACACTTGCGTGCTCTCCCTTTCTGTCACTGGATGCATAGATGTACATACTCCAGGCTGCCCTTCCTATTTTCCTTCAGTGCTGATCTGGGCAAAAGAACGACAGGAAACTTGAAAAAGAAAAGGAGGAGGAATCGATTGTTCGACCCGCACTTGAACTCTCCTGAAAGAGATAAAGCAGAATTTTCAATAGGTCCCCTGCCCTTTTCACTAGGAGGGAAAGAGGAGAAGAAAAACAAGAGATATTTATATGACAGGCACTGCTGAAAATAGCGTTTCAGAGCAATAAAAGAAAAAAGGTAAAAGAGATTCAATGGTAAAAACAACCCCCAAACCCACAACAACAGAGAAACTCCTTTTCTTGTGCTCCCGAACAGGCGCATGAGCAGCTCATCCTGGAAATGCATGCATGCCTCCTATAGATCTGTTTGAAATTATAGTTGTCATTGAGAGTGAATTTATGCTTCTATTGATCTGCAAAAGGAAAATATTAAATGGTTTGGTTTTGATCTTTAGCTGACCCTAAGGTCAAGGGTAGCCTAAGATTAGTATTCATAGAATTCATCACCAAATTGTAGTCTGCCTCTACTTTATGCAAACATAGGGAAAACACTGAAAGATAAATACAAAGCAAAATAATGAACAATTTCACCAGCACCCACCCCATTAAAAATACAACCTTCAGACAATAAAAGCAGGGAGATACGTACATGCACAAATCCAGGTAACTGCACACAGCATAGATGGGGAAATGGAAAGAAAATACAGGGAAGCACAGAGACAGGGAATTACACACATGGGAAAAGACACACGACTCGAAACAAATATCAATGCACAACTGTACTCAAACATGCCTGCATGAGCATCTCAACACAACTGCAAGGGAACATACAAAAAGCAAAACAAATACAGAAGGAGCCCTTCATATAGATATATATACACAACCCCCCCAAGAAAAAGGTCCACTTCTGGGGCGAAAAAGATTATGGTCACAAAGCCAAGAACCAAAACCAAATGCAGTTAAACAGGTGCACATACTGATATGTGCTGACAAACACAAGGATACACAGTTGTAAACATGTCATGGCGCATACACAAATGCAGACACTTGCATTTGGCGTTGCAGATCTCCCTTGTCAGTAAGTGTGACACAAAGTTAGTGAAATAATAGAGAAAGAAATATAGCCAGGTGTGAGTAAAATATTCTTGCCAAAATCCTCCACAAGTCGTCCCAGTTCAGAAATTCAGGGGCAAGTGCTGATTAGAGCAGCAAAACAATTTCACTGACTGACGGACATTCAAAGGCACAGGGAGATCTGTTTACTCACAGGGAGTGTGGTCTCCTCACAGGCATTAACAGTCCAAGCTGTAGCAGAAACTCTTCTGCATGGACATAGTAAGTGCCATTTGTGCCCAAAGGATGTGTCTGCTGAAAAATGAAAGCAAACTCAAAGAGTAGAATGCCCAGTTCCTGACCATGGAGTCATCCCAGAGCCAGGCAAAAACGTCTGTAACTGTTAGACCAAAACACCAACCCACAGCATCTCAGTTGGGTGCCACAGGCTGCTAACCAGTGCCCTGGGAAACATAAGCAAAAGAAACTTGGTCCTTTCCAGGCAGATACAGCGTATACTGACAGGAGAGCAGAGTAAAAGATGGTTTCTGAGCTGTTTCCAATGTTTCCATGTCCCATGTAGTCTGGCAGCTGAAAGTCAACATAGCCCCTTTGGACTTAGACTCCACTTCTGCAGACTCAGTGTGGCTGAATACGTACAAAAAAGTGTAGAGAGAGCACTTCTAAGTGGGCAAAAATTGGTGAGGGAGAACAAAAGCATTGATATTTGGTTTTATGATCAGTTTTCCCCCAGTTACAGGTTTTTTGATTAAAGCAAATGTTATAAATCTTACTTTAAAAAGCATTTATTTTTGGTACACAAAACTGCAACCTGAGCATTCACCAAAAATATAACCATATTTAATGTTTGTTGTTTTTGTTTATTTTTCCTGCTATAATTAAGGTTCATATCTTAGTATGAAAGCTTCAACCAACTCTTAGGCCCACTATGCTTTGTACCATATAAGTGCATTGCTAGAAACAGTCCTTGTCCTGAAAAGCTTGCATTGCAGGTGGAAGAGCAGGAAAAGGGAGCAGAAGTATCTCTCATTTACCAGTGGAGCCCCAAGGAAGTGACTTGCTCAGGCTAGCCAAAGAGTCTTGGCAGAGCTAGGAACTGGAGCTGCATCTCCTGATTCACAGGCCATTGCTTCACAAATGAGATCATCCTCCTTTCTTGATTTAAATATCCCTTAGCGTGGGCTAGTAGTCAGTTAGTATTTGTATGATCCAGTCATGAGACCCCAATGAAACAGTGCTAAGCATGAACAGTGTTTGAGCTAAACTTGAGTGTAGGAAGGGCTGTATGAGTGTCACTGTGCCATGAGAACCTCTCAGCCCTGACATGGCTCACCTGGCCTAGGAACAACTGGCCAGCGTGTACCACTTCCTTCAGAGGAAATAATGTCTATCACCGGGAGCATTATCTTGTCAGCATAACCACCTGTGTGCTTGGGCTCCAGAAGTAGTTACCTGGGAAGGATCCCAGTCCCAGCACTAGCCCTAGCTAGTACTTCCAAATATCTCTCTGATGGCAAACCCCGCTTGGTGTGGGCAGGGATGGCTGTTGAGGCACCACTGCTGACAGCTGCGGGTTTGATGATGCTTGGCAGTAAGAAAGGGAGAGCATGCCAGGGAGCAGGGCTTTCTGAGGAGGATCTGGGAAGGGACAGAGCACGTAAGATGAAGAAGTGGTAAAGAGAAGGGAAGGGAACAGCACAGAGATGTCAGTGGACTTCCTCTAATAGTGTGCAATGCATATTACTGGAAACTGGTTCTGTAAGTCACTCATCATCCATTGCCTGAATCGCCCAAAGTCAAGGAGCGCTTTGTGTGCAAACTGTATAGCCTGGCCTGTACTCAAGGACAGATCTCCTACAGCAGAGAACCAGCACTCACCATGACAGTAGGATGTTCTTTATTACAGCTGCACTACGCAGCTAGCCCCTTGCATACTCTCTTTGGTGGATCACTGTCTCCTCAAAGTGGTGAGGAAACTATACATTGCAATGACAGCATTTCCTAAAATCATCCTCATGGTGGGAAAAGGCTTCTGTACAGGCTAGCTGTACAAAAATGGTACATCCTTTCCCAACACTACCTCACTAGCATTAAACTTGTCAGAGACTGGTTGTTTTGATGTTGTGGATAGCGGAAGTGCAGGTAGGAGAATAGAGGAGCAGACGAACACATTTTCCCCTATTTGCTCAGTGTATCCCAGTTTTTGTGTTGTATTATAATTGTAGTCTTGATTCATCTACTACACTTAAATAAATATGTATACTGGGCAGCTGCTTTTCCCAGCCTGTCACAGAGTACTGATTCAATCATGCTTTTATCCTTTTGGCAGACGGAGGAGGAGGAGTGTGAAAGAGGGAAGCAGCAAGGCACAAAGGTGGAGGCAGCCGAGGAAACTGCTGTTGTTGCTTCTGTTTCATTGTTTACTGTCTCTAACTTTGTACAGCTTTTAACTCCACTGTTTGGCAAGAGAGCAGCTGGCACCACTTGCCTTTGGAGTGCATGTGCTGCCCTTGAGAGAGACAGCCCGGGTTAGCTAATGTGGGAAGAGATGGGATCTTCTCTCAGTGAGAACATGGGCTTGGAGCTTCAGACAGGCAGTGCTGAAAATCTTCTCAGGTCTGAAAAACCCCTCTCCCCCTTGGATCTCTCATCCATTCTTTGTTCTGCTTCTTTTCTGTTTATGCAGGTTTATTTCAAAACAAACTCCTGTAATTTTGTTCCCCATTAAAATACCATATAAACATCTTCCTTTTTGCCACCCATAGAAAGCCAGTACTCCTCTCTCTGCCTTAATATTGAGCCAGTTTCCATAGCTCATATGCTGTTGGCAGTGCTCATTTTTAAATGGTGTTGAAAACTAAGTCCTTGCCATTTGTCATTGTTAAACTCCCATAGCACTTTCTTCCTGCATAACAGCTCTAACCTGGGTGTATTGACTGAATCCTAAATGGCTGATGGCCAAAAATTTCTAAGTAATTTCAGTGGGACTTGATACTCTTCATATCTGGTCATAACTTGATCATATAATTTGGCTGTGTACTCTTAAAGAGCTGCTGTGGCTGGTGGAGTCATTCTTATATCCATAACAGTTTGTAAGGCACTTAAGGGTACCTTTGGATGAAAAGCACTAAATAAATGTTCAGCAAGATGAAGTTATTTATCCATGTAATCACCTGTCACTTCCACCCAATTTTTGTTCCTCCCTGTCCCATCCAATCGGCCATATTATATGCTCATGCATATGGTCATGCACTCATCAATCCACCTTTATCCATATGCAGAGACACTCAAGTATTATGAGAGCTACACAGAAAGACAGATGCATGCATCTAATCCTGCTCTCCTCATCTGTCCTCATCCAGCTCCTACAAACACATAGCAACATTTTTTAAGCACTTAAGTGACTTAGGATCCGAAGTTTCACTTTGGAGAGAGGCTTAGGAGTTTAAATGTCGCTGAAAGTCAGCAAGATGTGTTCTCCAGATTAGAATTCCTCAGGTCTGTAAGTGTCATATTTTCAAAGTGCTCTCTTTATCTAAATATTCAGATAGGCACCTTGTAGATTATCAAAACTGTTTAAGATAGGCACATAAATCCAAATGATTTTAATGTAGCTTGCCTTGAAAATTTTAAGACCCCTCTGGGCACTTATCTTTCAAAGGCATCTAAATCCTTTTGAAAAATTGGTACCAAGAGCCTCTAAGATCCTGTAAAAAACAGCTCTTAAGTTACTCATAACCAAACATCAGAAGAGTGACTGCTACCTTAGGTAAATCCATATTCTAGCCATGCAGTTTATAAAAAAGGTTACTCTGGTATCTTTTTTAATTACCGAAATCCCATGATCTTGTAAAAATACAGCATGAGAATCTCTCGACAACTCAGGCAGCAGGATCGGACCTGTGCAGCTCCTGCCCACGTTCCTGGAAATGGAATGCCTGTGCCATGTATGAGTCTCAGCAGAAAGTTATATACAGCCTATTTGTTATAATCATTGAAAGTCTTAATCATTAAGAGGCAGAAGGGCATTCACGTGTCAGAATCCCCTGGTTGACCGTATTTCTAGCTGTGGTCAAGGAAAAACTTTATGTGGAGGGGTTGATGGCTCTGGTATTTGAATAAACTCATCACGTTCAGTAGACAGTCGCTGGTGCTTGTTCTGGCATCTACCACTTTATGTAGGATTCTGCAGAAAAGCACCATAAACAAACAAGATTTCCAGGAAAGAAAATTAGGCAGAAAATCCTGCCCCTCTTATAAATTACGTCCAAGTAGGCTGAGCTGGCAAGAATGCCTTCAAGTGTGAAGTTCTTTCCATTTTATGGATAGGAGTTCCCCAGAGACCATCTTCTTCCATCTTAGGGTTTTTTTCTCTTGAAGTTCTTTTTTTTTTCCACCGGGGGTGGAGGGCAGATAGAGTGTGCATGATTTGGCTGGTAGAACCAAGAATCTGTCAGCAGAAAAAGGGCCGTCAGCAAGAGAAAGTGAGCTGCAAATTGTCCATTTCTAAACTGCCTGTTCATCTGACACTTGCAAGCTCAGAAGCCACCTGTTCAGCTATCAGTCACCAAGTGAAAATGAAGCTTTCCTTAAACGAAGATTCTGAAGTACAGAAAAAAAAAATAAAAGAGAAAAAAATAAAAAGAGGAGAAAAGGAAATTATTCTGAATTTACTCTACTGTAAAATGAGAATAGAAACTAAAGTTGAAACCCAAGGGAACATTTTTACTTCCCCTTCTCCCCAAACTGTAATATAAAAAGTGTTTTTTCAAACAGTAGCACAAACATACAATCAAAAAAAAAAGGCAACACCTTTCATGCAACATTTTTGCAGAAATCCAAAAGTGTTTCTGAAGCTGCCATCTCTCTTCTCCCTCCCCCCCTAAATAGTGGCAGATTTTTGGGGTGTGACTGACTCCTTGCTAAAAGAACACTCTGAATGTTAACAAGTGGTGTAGCTCTTTGAAGTTGTGAAACTAAAGAGTGGATTAGCTGTGATACCAAGTGCAGAGTAGGCTTTCCCCTTTCCATGCAAGGTCAAATTAAGAGTGGACCAGCCAGCAACCCAAAAGTAGACCATACTAAGCAGCTGATTATTTTTTGCCCTCTTCAGGCACACTGCATTCGCCTCTGAAGGAGAATTCAGGGCAGCAGCCAGCAGGGTTGACTCTTACGTGCGAGGTTTTTCTGGCTGACCACAGAGCACATAGCCCATACGCCTGATCAAATAGCTTGGTAATTTCATCATTTCAGACTTTTATGGTTTTTCCAGTTGCTGCTGCTTTTATAAACAAGCATTTCGGTGACCTTCCCCTCCGGACATCAGCGCATTCAGCTCTGCAAGAATCCCAAGCTCTGAAAGTTTATAAATAAGCCTTCTATCAAGTTCCACAACAGGTGTGACCTCCCCCCCTGTCCTAAAACTGAACAGTTTCAACAAGCAAATAAAGACTGCACAGTCCTGTCTTAAAGGGGAAGCACTCTGGAGAGCACTGTATAGGCCCTGATACTCTCAATAGAAGGATTGGCCCATTGCAAGAAGGAATTGTGTGGCCATAGTCTGGGGACAGCTGTGCCTTTTAGGTGGCCCTTTAAACAAGAGCGAGAGACACAGAGCAGAATGGTGCTCACCATGACCTACATTAGCATGACATTCCCAGGCTGTCCCACACTCTGACTCGGGAATTGATTATGGTGGGTTCTGAGCACTGTCTGCCTGTCTGAGATGAGATTACTGGGAGATTTTTGCCATAAGCAGAAGATGCACTACCAGAACCTCTTCACTTTGATTTGGCTTCCTGCCAGGATGTCAATGGGACATTGGCAACACTGAGTGGAGAAGGAAGGAACAGGTTCTCCTGTAAACTCCAAAGTGGACAGTCTCATACTTGTCTGGATTTGCTTATTCTCCTAATTTCTGGCATGTAACAGTACAGGCATTCAGTCTGCTCCTTTTCTGCTGTCTTCACAATGTTAGAGGGAAACCAGGTCCTTGAACTGAGATTGCAGTTTCATTCTGTGGGTGAGCACCTCAAAAGCTGAGATGGAGACAAGAATGAGGCTTCTGGCTTTGTAAGAGGCTCCTATCGATTCTCCCTCCGTTTAGCTCAACCAGGGAAGGTTCAGGTTGGACATCAGGAATTCTTTTCTCTGATAAGGCAGGTTAAACATTGGAACAGGCTGTCCAGGGCAGTGGTGGAGTCACCATTCCTGCAAATGTTCAAGAAACAACTGGATGTGACACTTAGTGCTACAGCTTAGTTGGCATGGTGGTATTCAAAGGTTGGCCTTAGTGATCTTGAAGAAGTCTTTTCCAACCTTAAGGATTCTGTGGTTCTATAATCTCAGCAGAAACTGTAAAACTGGGGAATTCACCAATGGGAAATACTATTTCTCTCTCTCTGTGCTCTACAAAACTGTATGGTATTTTCTGATTATTCGTTAGATTACATTTACATTTCAAAGGAAACAAATGACTTGAAGTGTAGACCATTATACCATATAAAATGGCTGTATGGTATTCAGGGAAAGATGCCACTTGAGATATTGAGACAGCAGAACACAGGGGTCACTTCAGTCCCAATATAAAGATTGGTAAGTGGATCTCAGTACCATTGTGACAGAGATTGACAGGAAAATACCCAATAAGTACAGCTGAGGATGGCACTGTGGCAAAGGAGAGAGGAAGACCCAATCTGCTCAGTGAAGTAAAAGGAATCAGTACAATCAGTGTGATGGGGAATACCTGGTACAATCAGTATGTGCTGTAGTGTTATGAAGCTAGTGTGATGGTGTACTGTGGGACAAACAGAATAATTCCACATCCAAGAGGTTTAATATGCTCAACAGATATGAGGAACCTAGTGTAATCCATTGGGAAAGGGATTGAATGTTTGTGAGAGCTGTGGAGATGATAAGGGTGTTGTCAATGGGACATCAGGTCTTCTGGCTTTCAAACCTCACGTTGCCTGTTCTTGACACTGAGAATTGCTTTAAAGAATATTTGTTACTACATATAAACCGTACAGTTTGCAAAGTGTGAGCATGTTGCTGTGGTGCACAGTGTCAGGTGGATCTACCACAATGAATTGTCCAAATGGGGCAGGTGAGTGGGTGAGTGGGGCATGCACAAGGGCTAAAAGGAGTGAGGAGCCAGATGTAGAGAGCTGGTGGTGGTGCTGCAGGTCTCATGCTGCAGTAGCATTTTCTTTTCTGTAACATTATGGAAGGATTTGGTTCTAAGAACATCCTGAGTAACCTACAGAAAACAGTAAGAGCAGCCATTTGGCTCATGGTGAGCCTGGTCCCTTCTAATGCACTTGTGGTCCCCCTGGGCCACATCTAATTACTGCTCAAACACAATAGTTGCAACTATGCATCATGCCAAAACCATTCAGAATAAGCCTCACACAGTGAGGTTTGTTGTCAGTCTTGAGGGGTTTTTTTTTGTCTGTTTGGTTTTTGGTGGTTTTTTATTGGTTTATTTTATTGGTTTATTTTATTGGTTTATTTTATTGGTTTATCTTTTATTGGTGGCGGGGTTTTTTGTTTGTTTGGGGTGGTTTTTATGGTTTTGGGTTTTTGGGGTTTTTTTGGGGTTTTTTTTTCGCACTGGAGGTAAGAAAACTTTTTAAACCCAATCTCTATTCAGGGATCTACAGCATCTGCATCTAAGTGGCATCTGCCAAACCCTGAGAGGTTCTAAAGAGAAGGTTACTTCAGAGCTCCATGAGGATCACTGAGTATTTTCTATTTTGGTGAAGAGACAGTTCCTTCCCAGGAAGTCTCTGCACACAGAAGCTTTTGGTGTGGACAGATTTTGTTCTCCACTATAAATCAAAGTCCATTCCTCCCTTTCAACTAAAGTCACCCTCTGGACTGAAGTTATCTCTAAGAGCACTTTGACAGGAAGGGACAAGCTCTCTCCTGTGATACTGTCTTTGAAAAGGCATCTAACCAGGTGTATAAACTCCCATTTGAAAGCAAACTAATGTTTCTGTTTGCTGCTACAGGAGCTGACTAATCTTTGCTCTATCTGAATCCTTTGTCTGACACAATAAGCTCTGGTTATCATCTCCCCAGTAAAGTTTTACCTTCAAAAATTATAATTTTTCAGGGATTAGTGTGTGGTCACTTAGAGCAAGCAAAGATAGTGTCATGCTTCATACAGGTGCATGGCTGTAAGATGGATGCCTGCTTGTACACGTGCATGCACATGTATATGCACGAATATATATATGTGTGTGTATTTATATATATATATATATGTATATACATTATCTGGACATTTATAGGAAGGTGAATGGAAATATGCAAACTCAGTCTGTGGCAGTTCAAACATAAAGCATACCCTGGTTGAGGACTCACCCTGCTTAAAACAGGCTTTAATAAACTGCTGGATTTCCCTAAGCACAGGGAGGTCCAGCACTGGTGGGAAGGGCAGATGGAAGAGTGCAGTGTGAAGAAAGCAAACACACAAAACAGAAGAACTAAAGCAGCTCTGTAATAGAAATGGGTAGAAAGCAATGGGTGTCCAGGATTCAGAACTCAGTGCACTAAAATCTCTGGTTACTAGCAAAAGCATTTGAAAATAAATATAGATACAAGTTAAAATTATACCATTTTTGACAAAGTAGACAGTAGTTGAAATATAATGAGGCACTGTAGAAAAATGCCCCACCACCAAGCGAGCACTTGCTGGGTGGATTAACCAGCATTCCTTCTCCTCCATTGAGTGGTGTCACAAGCTAATAAATATTTCAGAATTGGCTGTATTCAATCCAGCCCTTGTCCCGGTTGACGTCTGTTCTCTCAGTTTTCAGAAGGAGACAGGTGCAGAAGGATGAAAAGGGATTTAATTACTAAACATCCCCTACTCCCAGAATCCAAACACATGCTGTACTGTACATATACACCACACCTACTGTACTCACAAGCACATATAATACTCATGCACACAGAGTCACACCTACTGCACTCTGCCATGCACCTTACTGAGTCCACATTGCACACAGGTTGTGTTTTGGAAGTAGAGGATTCACACTGCACAGCACCAATAAGTTCTGGCCATCGCACATGGAAATTACATGTGTGTTATAACATGTATTCCTCTTCTGGAGTCATACATCTGCTTACAAAAATGCAAGAAAGACAGAAATGCCTTGTTTATGCCCTGCTTCTGGTCAGACACTAAAAGAACAAGAGTTGACTCTAGCTCCTAGCCAGCAAGTAGGTATTTTTTCTCTTCTGTTGCTGAATGTCACCATGTAATTCCTCACCTGCAGCAAGCACATTATGTGTGGCTTATTTATTAATACATGTTACAAATTTATTAATAGTTTTTGTTACACACTATGCTCTGAAACAAGAGGTGCACAAAGACCCTAACCACAGCCTTTACAATTTCTGGTTTTTACAAGGCCAGATTTTCAGATATTTTACACCCACAAATAAGTATGTTTTTGAGAGCTCCTATGTAGACGCCGCACTATAAGGGGGGAAGTCGTGCTGCTCACTCTGTTGATATCTGGATCACTGCTCTGGGCATGCTATCTTCTCTTCCAAACACTTCCCTGCTTTTTGACAGGGAACATCTAGCAGCACTTCTCACAGTAACAGCAGACTGGAAATTGCGGGCAAATTTCAATGCAAAAACCTGTATTCAACCGCTTTAAGTTTTCCTGGCACTTTCAGCTACAAACAGGATATTCCTTCGTTTCCTATTCCAGGCTGCGCTGGTGTGACTGTTCCTGTGAGCTGCTGAGCAGCAGTTGTGCTCTGCCACAGGAACAGCTGCGTGGCACAAAGAGCAGTGGTAGGAGCATGGCCAAGTCTGTGGTGCCTCACTGGGGGCTTGGGATAGAACAGCTCTTCCTCAGATCTGTCCCTTGCCACTGGAAGAAGTCGGGCCATTTCATGCCAGTTGCCTCAGTTTCATCATCTGTAAAATGAGGCCAGTAATATGGACTTTTGGAAAGTGATTTGAGATTTACTGAGCTAGCAGATACTTGTCTGTGCAGTCTATTAGAGCACTTTGAGATCTTTGAAGGACTCCTGAGTCCACCAGGACTCCTGAGTCTACCATTGCTGTTACTGGCTAATTTAGGCAGCCAAGATAAAAAAAAGAACAGAGTTGAAGGGAAAGTTGGATGTTCCTCCTGTCCTGCTCCCACTAGAATTAAATTGTTGACTCCTATCTAAGCAGGATCAAGACCAGGCAGTTCAAGCTGTAGGCAGTGACAAAGACCAAGGAAATCAAAGGTGATGGATAGTGAAAGGGGATGGTTTTGTGTCTGGGCTAGAAGGAGTTTCCACATAATGTATCACTTAGGTCAAATGCAGAACACCATTGGCTTTAGAGTGAGGTAATTAGTGTATCAGAAAATTGGGGGAAATTATGTATGTTTTTAAGATGGGCTATTAAAGCGAGCCATGAATTATGGAGAAGGGAAACGGCTTTCTTTGTTTTATTTAAGTTAACCTTGGAGAGCAGGGAAAGAACATGAGGATGATGTTTTCTGGGACACATGTTCTTGTATAGAAGCACATGTGGTTGCAATATTAAGTCCCCTATTGCATCTCATCTACTGCAGACACATGTTTATGCACACATATGTGCGTGCATTCATGCATACACACAGAGCAGAGTGTGTAATTGTTCTTGCTACATGCACAGTACATGGAGGCATATGGGCTTCTTATCCTTTATATACAAACCTCCCTACACATTCAGGATAGAAGCAGCAAGACCTGGTATGTGTCACAAATAGTTGGAATAGTCTACTTAAATGTTGCACACGGAATGACATGTGATAAATATAGCCTGTTCCCACCATGCTTATACCACTTGAAATACTTCTGCAGACTCATTTAGATATGCACAAATACTTTATTATAGTAATCTTAGGTTTCATAGGCATCCACAACTTGTAATCAAAATTCACATTATTTTTACACAAATAGTTGTGTAAATTATTCATACTGAGCAAAAGTCCTGTGGAAGTTCCCATATGAACCCGTGCTGTTATCTTCATTAACGTGCAAATTCTGAGCTTACAAACTCTGCCTGTGTGTCTGCACAGACTTGGTGCACTGTGTGTTTGCATATCCTCTATTGATGGGCAACGTCCTCTCAGTGAAAAATTCTGTCTTGTACGTCATTCTCCATTTCACTGGAGGGTTTTAGAGAATTTCCAAGGAACATTAAAGTCTACATGGGTTTTCTGGAGGAAATGGACTGCTTAGCTAAAAACAGGAGTGCTATTTGAGTTGATTCCATTGTAACTCCCACTGTTGGTTGACTCTACTGTCTGCATGACCATAAGAGTATTAATCTGATTTGAAGTGTAAAGTGTGTTTGTTTCCCCAAACTGCTCTGTTGGTCTCTGATGCTCCACATACTCTCAGCATGTCTCAATGGATTTGCACAGCATTGCTTATTATGAAGAGACACCTCAAATTTGAGGAATCAGAGCTTAGAACTGTTCTTTTCTCTACAAGATTCCTCAGCAAAAGCACCCAAAAGAGCAGTTAATTTAAACAGGCAGATTCTTACAATTTCTCACCATTTATAAGTGAAATAAAAATTTCCTATAATTTGGGAAACATAAGAGGACCTGCAGGTGTCCAGGTGGGAAGCACTCATTTGTGGCACTGGGGCTTTACTGGCATGCTGCTGATGGGGGAATTGGTAGAGAACTGGGCACCAAGCAGCCCCTTGTCTTGTCTTTGGGAATGCAATCACTGTTGTAGAGCTCTGTAACAGTCCAAATCAAAGGGTTACATCTGCATCCTGGAGCGCTGAGAGAAACAGACCTGACTCCAGTTTTGATCTTTGCACCTATTCATCTTGATTATGACCCATTTTCTACTATGCAGCTGGCAACTCGGGCTAAATCTGTGACTAATGTGGGCATGTGGGGATCATTCCTTTGATTTCAGGGACTAGGACAGGCCTGTGCATTGTCCAAATTATTTGCATTTAAATCAGGACTCTTCAGTAAATATTTGTGCTTTTTTTTTTACCACCTATCCCAGAATAGCAGATCAAGTGATACAGTAAGCTACAGATTCTCAGAAGGGATAACATGGAAAGAATAAACACTTTGCTTTAATTTAGTTGTAAAAACACCACTTTAAAATATACCACTTTTTAAAATAGGAGTCTTCTGTGGCACAGAAGTTTTTTGCCTGTGCAATGTTCTCTTTGGTTTTATTTTTACCCCAGAAGGGACTGAACATGTCTCCTGTTTCTGTGAGAAATAGATTAACCTTCATCAGGATAGAATTTAGAAATATTAAATTATGAAAACTTTGAGGCTTTGTGGAAATGTTCTCATGTAAAGCATGAGACCCAGGAAGTATGAATTCAATTGCAGGAAATAATGGCCTTACATTTCAGCAAAAAAAAAAAAAAAAGTTAGCCATGAGGAAAAACTTTCTTGCAATAAGGATAGTTAAACATTGGAATATATGGTCTAGGCAGGTTGTACAATCTCCACCAAAAGAAGATTTTAAGAATAGGCTAAAATGATGTGGCTGTTGCTGGCCCTGCTTAGAAGTAAGTGGCCAAAGTGACCTCCAGTGCTCCCTTCTAATCCTGTATTCCTATTGTATTAAAGGTCTAAGATTTAACATTGCTTGGGTTATAGCTAGTACAGTGATATGTGCAGTGGGATGGATAGTTGGATGTTGAGGACACATATATCCTTCTCACATTAACACTAGTCATGGTTATGGTCCATCTAAATTCCAGTGCATTGCTTAGAAAAATGTGCCCTTTAATTTCCTAATAAAACAGCTGGGTAAATTCTTCTGCTTGCAGCTAAAGGAAAAAAAAAAAAACCAAGAACACTTGAAATGAATTTTTAATACAGATTTGAGTGGGATTGCAGCAGGCACTTCTGATCTGATAATTGCACTGGATCAGCCACAGTCATCATCTTTTTTTCCCTTCAGAAATTTTGTGTAAGACTTTAGTACTGAGGAAGGTTCTCAGGCTGAGTGTTTATAACATCTCCAGGTAGCTGGAGAATGGGGGAAGTGGGCAGCAGCATGGACAGGGTGGGCCCTCAAGGGCATGGGCAGCCAAAAGCTGCCAGTTCTCATCCCTTTGCATCCAGTCAGTAGAAGCAAGGTCAAGAGAAATTCTCAGTTTATTTAATCTGCGACATTGCCAGAAAAGGGGACTCTGATGGCTGAGCCCAAAGGACCAAGCAAGAAAAGAAAAAAATATATATATTTCTATACACACACACAAATATATATAGATGTAGGGATATAGATATAAATATAGATCTATATGTTGTTTTGAACACAGACATTTCTTTTCCTTTGTACTTTGCTTTCCAAAGCAGGAGTATCGTAGGAGCTGCTGTTTGGGCAGCCACTGACTTTAAATTGCAAGTGAAGCTTTGAAAGGCTCTCCCAGCTCAGTGCAGCCTTTATGGGTGGTTCACAGAGCTTATTTGCAACCTACTGAGGTTAATCTCTCTATTCCCAGTGCAAACACAGACAGAGCTATGCCTGCCTAGATGGCAGCTTGGAGGAGAAGCCAACCTGGCCACTGATTCACAGCCTGTGCACTTCTTTGGTTTTGAAAGGTTCAGGCTAAAGTTCCCTAGCAAAAATTAGCCCTTTGGAATACCCCATTAGAGGGTATTGGAATAATACTTGAAATGTATTTCCCTTTTTTCTTTTAAGGCTATACCAGACTCATTACAATATCTTAGTGTCTTTCCTAATTGACACTGAAACATGTTGGCTGGTATTGCTATCAGTACATCCTACCAGTGAGGCAGAGCTTGGATCAGTCAAAGAGTGCTTTTGTTGGTTTGGCATGGCTTAAATTAGTTTCTTGAGGGAAATCAGCTATCTTGGTAAAAGCACTTTGGTTTCTGATTCACTGCAGCTACACTACAGCTTTTCACAGTGTAGAAATACAGTTAAAAAATCATGGCCCTAATTGACATTACCATAAATAATTTCTAGCATAGGCCTGGCTCTGAGTAAATGGGGAAGTACAGTAAGAAAAGTATCTGTGTCCTATTACCAGCTGCCCTAAGCCAAATCTTGCCTTGATATCTTCCCAGCCTAGCTCCTGCAGTTTCACAAAACAGACCTTGTGAGACTGGTACAATCCCAAACAGCTGGGAATACAGTGGCAACCACAGAGGGAAATTTAGGCTCGGGTTTTTTCCCTCAGTGCAACAACACTCCTAATAAGACAGTTGTGCTATGAGATGAATGGCAAAGATTCTCTGTGCCTTGCTCCCTGTTTTTTCCCTTTTCTTCCTCTTCCTCTTCCTCTTCCTCTTCCTCTTCCTCTTCCTCTTCCTCTTCCTCTTCCTCTTCCTCTTCCTCTTCCTCTTCCTCTCTCTTCCTCTTCTTTTCCTTTCCCTTTCCTTTCCCTTTCCTTTCCTTTTTCTTTCCTTTTTCTTTCTCCTTCTCTCTCTCTCTCTCCCTTTCATTCCTTTTTTTTTCCTTGTGCCATTCTGGAAAGCCATTGGCTGCTGCCTGAGATATCCAGAGAGATGCGGCAATTAATTTTCTTTTAATCAAGGTCGGATGAAGTAAATTGGTGCGGCTCTGCAGCCCCTCATTTTCTGTTTTTGCAGTGATGCAAAACAAATATGATCAAATTATGCTCCTTCTCACCTTATTGAATTAGGAAGCGTGACTGATCCAGGAGAGCTGCGATGTTATATACTGTACCAATCCTCACCATCCCCCCTCCCTGACAAAGCCATCGGGAATCTTTCTGCAGGTTTTTTATTTCAAGTTCAGAGGGAAGTGTGGGAGTGGGTGTGGGTGGTGGGGAGAGAGTCCTATTTATTTTTCTTTGTCAGTGGGGTGAAGCTGTATATTTCACCTTACAATGATGTGTGTGAGTAATCACAATAAGCAGGTCCATCTGGGTTCAGGAATAAAATCTGACAAGAGAACAAAGATGCCAAAAGCAGGCCTGCAAGGAGAAGGGCCAACAGTGGGTCTTCCATGCACGTTTGCCTGCTGTGGTCAGAGGTGTAGCACTGGTGGGCTTTCAGGCACTGGCTGGCAGTCAGTCTGGAGAGTCACAAGGGCCTTTTTCCAGCTCTGCCATTCACTTCTTCTGCAGCCTCGTCCACACCAACCTTTCCCTTTGTGCCCCAGCTACTCAGGGTGTGCAATATGAAGAATGAAGTTTGCCCTGAGATTTTCAAATGAAAAGCATTGCAATGAGGGCTAAGCACTGTTTCCATTTTGTCAGCACTGAAGGCCTATTTGGTGTTAATTCATTGCAGTGTGCCAGAGCAGAGAGAAACAAAAAGAGATCCATGCTTACACACAGAGCTATCTCATGGACATTTTGCTTCTACTTAGGTTGTCCATATAACCTAAAATGAATGTTATTCTGAATGACAGCATCCGTTTGCTCTTTGTATATGCAGAAACATTACAAATGCTCTGATCGATACCACTAGGGACATCCAAATTGCACAATATATATATAGTCCTGTAGGTCTGGGAGGTCTCAGCATCCAGCAGGCTCAGGCTGCTGTGCTGCTCTTTATTTCAGAGGGCCTCTGTGTGAGAAGGGTGGCAGGAGGCTGCTATGGTCAAAGCTTGTAATACCTTTGAGGGAATAAAACATGAAGATGGAAGCAGGAAAAAATGCACAATGCAGGGCTGATGTGCATGCTTTTCTCTGGAAGAAACTCAGGGTGTTTGTGAGCCTGACCTAAAGGGAGTATGTAAAATACTATCCTGGACATGCTGTATGTTAATAACAAATAGAGGTTACTTAATTTTGGGTTTGGGGGTTTGTTTGTTTGTTTGTTGGTGTTGGTTTTGAGTTTTTTGGTGGGTTTTTTGTTGTTGTTTGTCTGGTTGGTTGGTTTTTTGGGGGGGTTTGTTTTGTTTTTTGGGTTTTGGGTGTTTTTCGTGGTGGTGGGGGGTGTTTTTGTTTTTATTTTGAAAGAGAGAGAAAGAATTGGGAGACAATGTACTGAAACTGTAGGTTTTAATTTATAGACTTCAGGGGACCCATTTCACCCTGACCCTTTTCAACATCAGGTCAACGTTGTTTAGATCAAACTGCTTCTCCTTGATCAGAGCATGAAACCAATCCCAGATCAAGTTGATAAAAAGAAAGTTTATATTATTGTTGTCTATTCATTCTATTTTCTATTTAAGTACAAACCAACATGTTTGAAATGTTATATACTGCTGCCTATCAGTGTTGAACCTTAAATAGACTGGCAATATTGGTGTGGGGTCTCATGAAGGATTGTTTCCCTGCCCAAGGTAAAGACAACTCCACATGCTGATGTGTTTATTGCATTGGGTGAGAGCAGATCTGGGAAGAAGAGTACGATGAAGATTGTTTTACTTATAGGTGAATTGCTCAACTTCACCTCCTTTATAGGCAAAAAGGTAAATAGAAAAGATAGGAAACAAGAATTCCTATAGTAAACCCCTGCCCACCCCCCCAGAAAAGTCCTCATTCTAGCAGAACTAAAGAGAGTGCAAAGATACAAATGAGAAAGAAAACAAGACACAAACATAATACAAGGGAATATTTTATTTTCCACAGTCTTCATTCTTAACCACCTCCTTCTTCTTGTTCATTAATCCTGCAGTCCTTTCCCTTCTTGGAAACACTTTGCTGAGGTGCATGGCTCCTGACTTCAGTCAGTGTTAAATGAAACTCATCCAGCAGAAGGAGGGGCAATCTTGAAGATCCCTTTCGTTTCTTATAAAAACGCTGCTCCTTCAAAGGGCGTGGCTACAAAAGGGCTTTGGAAGCAACTCTGTGTACCAAATTACAGGCTAGAGTAGGACCCTGGTTGTAATTAACGACAATGTTGAGGGAAGGAGATACTTCTTGTTATATGGTACAAGTTTAGGTTACATCCAGCAAGGTATAAAGAGAAACAAGCACAGTGCTAGTAGAGACTCAAGGAGCTCATTGAGCGATTGGACAGGCTATGTGCCTTCTGAGAATATCTCCTTTATGTCTTTTCTACATGTATCACTTCACAATATCAGTTGCTAACATCCATCATTGGCCCAGATATCCACTGACCTACTGATATAAGCCACTGTAATTTCTTTCTGCAGTGTTCAGTGTAGCTCTCTACTCCTGTTACCTCCATATCCTCACCCGTAGTCCTGAATCATTCCCTCTCATACACATTTTCCCCTAGTTCCCTTATTTTTTCATCTCATCCCTGTCACACATAGATCCAATATTTTCAAGGGGCAGGAAGAGAACACAACCCATAACACATGAACCTACCAGCTCAGCAGATTTTACTCGGTACTCTTTTGGCATCCAGTCCTACCCATATTTCTGTGAATCACTGTGCCATTCGTGATCAGAGCTCCAAACGAAACTCACCAGGAATTTTTATTGCTCAAGAACAGTGAAATAATAGTCTGAACTACGAATCATTGGAGCTGGCAAGATAGGGCTCCCAGGGGAGTGCTGGACAGTGTTAATTGTCTTTTTTTTCCCCCACTTTCCCTGACAGTAGGAAAGAAGCCACAACTTACTTCCACCTCTCCCATCCTATATTTTCTTTTAAGAACTTAGATCCTATCATTTCTATGTCCTGTGGAAAGCATTCTTAAGTTCTGGAATAATGCTGTCTTTATGACTGAAAAGAGATGCTGAAATGCTTATGGAGAGTCTGAGTGATACAAATCATTAATAAGACCTTCCACTTAGATTAGATCTCAGAACTTTGTGTGAAGAAGGTCAGGATCATTATTTTGATTTCAAAATGGTTATTACTTTCACAGAGGCAGTAAGAGGTGGGATGTTGTGCCCAGGGCCAGAGTCAAGCCTTGGAAGCTACTGAAGGAGAAGCTCTGTTCCTTTTTGGGTGACTTTCATCATAGCAGAGAGGCTCCCACTGTTCTCACAGCCTTCTGGCTGGCAAGTTCCACAACCAGCATCTCTGGATTAGGAGATGGAGAGAGTGGTCTGATGTTGCTGTTGTGCTGTAAATCCAGCTTCCCCTCCCCAAGAAGAATGCCCTTCCCTCTGCACGCAGGATTTTCTCTCGTCCCATTCAGAGTGGGCTCTGTGCCACTTTATACTTTGGAGGATCATTAGTAGAAATCATTAGCTCTAATACAACCTCCTCCATAAATCTCCCCTGCACCTGGATCATTTGTCCATGCCTAATTTCCATCTCCCTAATTTTATGATTTGTCCCTCATTTGATGAGGGTTCCTTCCATTAATTGTGTAGTAAGTGCTTCCAGATAAAGGGCTGAGGAGTTGACCCCATCTTGGAAAGACATGGTTTGGGCTTTTTTTCTGAAGGATAGAGTCCCTCTGAAATATTCTTGCTTCCCTTTCAGAGGGCATCACTCCAAATCTTAAAGGCACCACAGCAGCTTCCCACAGGGAAAATGCTTCATTCAGACAAATCCTATTCATTGGAGGCACTGCAAGGCAGATGAAAGCAGCAAAGCTCAAGTCCAAGGTGTCCTCTGCCAGAGTAAGAAAAGTCTTGTAGGCATTATCTGTACAATTCAATTCAGACCAAGGAATAAACCTCTGCTTTTTCCCACTGGACCCCTCCTAATTATCATACTTTGAGTGTGCTTTAAGTTTTGCTTTTCTCCAAAGCAATTCTGTATCCTCCAACAAAAATCTCCTCCAATGAACCTTTTCACGCTGTGTTAGGCTGCACCAAAGATCCTTAGCAATCTGTGTGATAATTGGCAGGGAGGGAATTGGTCGAGTTGCTTGAAGAAGGGACTTTGCATCAGGCCCACAGAGCTCTTCCAGCTTTTCTGAAGATGTTCTGGGTGGTCCACAAAAAAGCAGTTCTTCCTCCATGCCTCTGTTGCCATCTGAATAAGATGGTAATACTAGCAGTAGGGTGCCATGAGAGTTTAATTAATTAATTTTCAAATGTTGTGAGATCTTCTGATGAAATTCACTGCATCAGCACAAAGTCATTTAATCTGTATTACATACTGAGATCCCAGTAGCAGGAGCATCCCAAATGCATGGGAAAACTAAAAAAAGAGGAGCAGCCCAAACTTTCTGAGCACTTTGACAAATAGTTTATGCCTCTGGAAAACAGGAACATTTTGCAAACTGAATCATTAGTCCTTGAGTGAAAGAGTGTGAGGCAGCTGAAATGGCTCACACTGGGATAGACACAACTCACTGGGGTGCTCTTAGAGCTGAGTTTGACACGCTGGCTCTGTTCTGCAATGTTGAGTGTGTTTCTCCCAGCCTCATCTCCCCCAGCTTTCCTCGTACCTGTGCCATATTTGACATGGATGTTAGAATATTCACTGAGACATTCACAGCTTGATGCAAAACTCAGAGAGTCCAAAAGCTTCCTTGAAACAACTAAGGCTATAAATGGCACGGGCAGCAGAGCTGTTGGATTCTCAGCACCTCTCTCGCTTTTTCCTTTAACTGCTGATTTAATTGTGAGGGTCTGTCTGTGACATTCTTGCCCTGGAGCTCTTTTCTCCTGAGTCTCTGTCCACTGTGGGGATAGCACAAATTCAGCAGAAGGGCGTAGGAGAGGAGGGAGGTGCAGAGCTAGAAGCAGCTTGCACATTTTACAGGTAACATTATCTTTTATTGGCATCCTAAAAAGAATGTCAGGCACTAGAGTGGAGGATTTTTTTTTCTCTGATTTCTGCTTCACTGCTATTCCATTGCAAGATTTTTATCACATCTGTGATGCCAGGAGGGGCAGGCAGTGCTCAGTGACAGAACTGGCCATTCACAAGATTTCTGGAGACCTTTTGTCACATCCTCTGGAACAAATGATGAAGATCTCAATAAAATTTCTGTTCTAAAACTGGAAATACTCTGAGAATGAACAAGGCACAGGCTTTTCCAGCTGACTCTGTAGCCAGAAGGTGCTCTCTGCTAGTCAGCCAGACCTACCAAGAGAGATCTTCCCATTGGTTTACAATCTGAAACAACTTCTGCAGTAGTTTACCAAGACTGATATTTTTAGGAGTCATCCAGGCCATGGAGTGCAACTGCTCTCCCTAAAAGCCAGTAAAGACATTTCCATTGATGTCTGGGTCAGCAGGAACATTTTCAGTGTCCAGGCACTGCTGTCTGACCAAAATTATTTCTCAAAGTCCAGGCAACTCTTCTCACTGACACATTTCATGTGAGAGTTGACATTGCTTCTCATTTTCACAGTGGCTAAGTTCTCTCTGGCCAAAGTTTATGGTAACATAAGACCTAGACCAGCAGCATAAACTCTCATACCAGCAGACTGGCCTTACAGTATGTCTTCTCTTTCCTTCCATCCGCCTGATTTTCCTTATGCCTCCCTTGCAGTGGGCAATAAAAATACAAAAATACAATCACTGACTTTGCCAAACCCACTGAGGATTAGGTAAGGACAGTTGTTCTCTAAGGACAGTTGTACTGTTCCCACAGAAAGCAAGGGTGAGAAAGTCTACCAGGTTTTGGATGGCTTGGCTTTTTTCAATTGTGAAAAACAGTAGAGAAAACACTTCATTGTGACTTCCAGAAAAAAGCACTTATGATACCATAGTCTCAGTTTTCAGGACACCAAAGGCAGGTTAAAGTCTGTTCAGCTAATGTTGAAAGTTGTAGGGAAGAATGTTTCGGCTGGTTCTGCAAAAGAAAAAAAAAAAAGGACACAATGGGTAGCCATATCCCAGCTTTGAGAATTTAGGGGAGTTGTTCTGAATCTTCTCCTTGGCTTTGGGACAAAAGTCAGGGTTTTGGTGGGGCTCTTTTTGGTTTTTTTTTTTTTTTTTTTTTTTTTTTGTGGGGGGTCTTGTTTTGTTTTGTTTCCATTTGGTTTGGTTTGGTTTTAGGTAGTCTGATTTTAACTATGTAGATTCATATAATTATATTCTGATGATCTAAACAGTGTGGGTCTGAAACAAGTCCTGGAATTCCTTTCCAAAATAAATCCCAACATCATTGAGAGGTCGGATCTTTCTTCTGCAGTTATCACACTGTGTTTGCATTTTATGCTTTGTGTGTGTGTGCACGAATGAGAGTGCCATTGCAGTGCAGAAAAATGTGCAGACATGTGAATGGGGGCAAGTGCCTGTCCATGAGAACATGGACAGGAGGTTTTGTGTGTGTGTGTGTGTGTCTGTATGTGTGCAAGAGAGGACATACACATGTCCACAAACTTCTGTTTATGTGGGAGTATATATGTGTGGGAATGTGGACATGTATGTAATTTTGTGCTTGTGTGGGAGAGAGAAAGGGAAAACATGGTAAAGTCATTTGAACCTGTTTGAAGGTCGGGTCTCCCCAAGGTTATCTGCCTTTTTTCCCTTGAATCTGTAAAGTAATGGTATTCACACTCACTACTTGAGAAGTGTTTCTTTTTATAGCTCTTCCAGATGACAAATAATGCCTGTTTTTGAAGTCCTTTTTAAGTCATTGTTCCCTGGATGCAGATACCATGTTTGGGTGCAGGAGGGGAACAGAGCACAGAGCTATTTCCCCTTTCTGTCTGCAGGGAGCTTTACTGGGACTGGTGAAATTCCAGTCAAGATCATCCAAGGGGCTGTGAACTCACAGCACATGAGCTAATAGGACACCCTCTCCTTCAGGCCCATGATGCAGTGAGAGGAAAGCAGACACCCACCACAGTCCACCACAAGCTGTGATGCTCTGGCCTATGGAAGCTGGAAAATCCAGCTGAAATCAGTAGCAGATTTCCTGAAGGAAACCTCCCCAAGCTGACCCATTGAGAATAAGCTGAACTGAGACTTGTGAGTGGACAGGTGTCTGGATCAGAGCTGCCCCTTATTGGAGGCTAGGGTTGAATAGATTTTGCCCATCTTGAAATATTTTGGGCACTGTTGCCCTCTGTGGGCAGCGTGGATGTGTGGGCAGCACACACAGCTTTCCCCACTTCCCAGAGAGGTGCCTGATTCCCGCTGGCTTTCCCAGCAGACCAACACAGTGCTGCGGGTGCTTGATGATCCTGTTCTCTCACCACAGAGTCAGCCTGTGCACTTTTTAAAACTAGCATCCTTTTCCTTGCCTTTCCTAAGTGTTTTGGTTGTTGTCTCTGTGCTCATACAACACCCAACAACTTCTGGGCACAGCTGTCCTGTGCCTAGAAATTGTTGGGTGCTGTATGAGCACAGGAATTTAGCAGGAAACAGAATTTAGTGCTGCTTTGCCCAGGGACAGACAAGTTGTGCATTCCACGGAGCGCTCCTGCTCCTCCCTCCGCGTGGAAGAGGTTTTGTGTGCTCACCACCAACGGGCAGTGAGCTGATCCCTGTATCTGGAATCTGGCCACTGATTTCCTCTCCTCCCTGCACATGGGATAGCTGAGCTTGCTCTGCTGGTCAGACCCCAAGGTGTGCTAGAAGCTCAGTGTGCCCAGTGGCTATGACAGGAATTTTCTGGAATGAAAACAGAATGGGTGTCTCAGGATTTGGGCCAAAGCAAATTGCAGATACCTATGAAGATGTTCAGCTTCATACTAGAAAAAGCTCAGGAGAAATGTTTTTGGGAAAAACAGTGGGCACATTGGAAACACAGAGAACAGAAAGGGGACAGAAAGATTCAGGAAGTAATCCAGGAGAGGACAGGGAGAAAGCTTGGTTGAATGGATAAATGGGCTGTGAGCAGGAAACGATATCTGACTTAATGTCTTAGTCAGACAGAAAAATTAGATGGTGTAAACTGATCCTTCCTGCAAGGGGTGCTGAACTTTTTTGGTGACTTTAGAAGGCCGTGTTTACAGTAACTCCATCTCGTGACCATGCTATAAAGCCAGGCTCTTTGGGCAGGGAGAAAGGAGCATTTAATGAACACACACACACACACACACACACCTGCCTACATGGGCAACCTGGCCTTGTACTTACTGGGCTTTTTTTATTATAAGATTGTACTTTGCTTTTTAACACAAAATATAAAATATGCATGCATGTGGCTTATCAAAGATGATAACATTCATAGGTAAGGGAACATAAGTCCACTTTATAGCAATAAATTATCCTCCCCACCCTTCTGGACTGATTAGCAGCTGTGTCTCACCAAAGCTTTCTAGAATTTTCCTTTTAATTTTTTACCTGAATTGTTTTCTCCATTTTAGCTACACTCATAGGGGTATTTTTATGGAAGTGCCTACAAGGATTCCTGACTGTTGTTCCCACTGAGCCCCTAAAATTGCTGAGTCCATTTTGAGTCTGTTTGATTATCAGAGAGTGTAATTTTAATAACAAGAGGCAAAGTTTGCACTAGATTTCCATTCATCTACAGGAAGTTACCCCAGTTTGCTCTTAGGGAGTCTGAGGTTTAACATTTAGGGCTCTTCAACTAAAGTTAGGATATTAAAATCTGGCTATAAGTCTGCTGGGCACAGTTTGATATGCACAATTATATAACCTGTTTTATCATATAAACCATTGACATCAATAAACTATTTCAATCCACGGAAAAGCAGTGTGTCTCCAATAGCACCAAACCAAATTTATTGGTATAGGGGTATGATTCAAGTCAAACCTTAGTTTAATAGGTAACCAGTAAAGTTGCTAGAGTAATTATCAGTGCAGTTCCAGAGTAAAATTTGCCTGGTTGAACCATGCTGGTATTTTTGTTGGTTCAGACAAATGTATTTTACTTTGCCATTTCAAATGCTCAGAAGTATGGTCAGGTCCTGTGTCTCAGCTGGGGAGAGGGGAACAATGAGCTGTAATAATTCAACCACTTGGGATAATCTGTACATACCCTTGGTGTACTGGCAAGCTCCAAACCTTTTCTACACATTTTCATGATGTTATTATCTACTTTTTTAAGTACATGAATCAATTGTGGACACTCAGATTACTTCATAATGGTCCCAGAGAGAAACAGTGTAATAACAGAGGATAAGTATAGTTTGCATAGAACCAAAAATCCATAGTTTTCTCCTAAATACACTGAAGGGGTTATCTGGGTTGGTGAATCATGATTCAGATCTTAAGAATGTGAGATACACCCCCGAAAGCAGATGGTTCAACAGTTACTCAAAACTCTTTGATACCACTTGGGACCTTTCCAGTACTTCTGGTTAAGCAAGTGCTTTAGCTACTCCTCTGCTCTGGGGCTGCCATGTGCAGTAGAGCCAAGGGACATATAAAGACATCAGACACTTCCCACTTTAAATACCCTGCTGACTTTGGCAATAGAAATGGCCCAGTCTTTTTACATCCAAAGGCTACTCCCTGATTCCTTTGGTCAAGTTTTGTACGCATTTAACTTTATCACCTTCCCTGATATCTGAATTAGAGCAAGGACTTTGGGACTGGGCCTGGGCCCATTCCTGAGCTGTGTATAATAATGGCCCCAGCATGCAGAAGGAGCTAGACTGAGCTGGGGTCACTGAGGACCTGCTCTCAGCTTCTCCCAGGACTGAGTGCATCGCATGGAGACCGCACGGAGGCAGGTCCTTGGGTGTGCTGGGTGTGTCTGCTGCTTGGAACAAGCTCTGCACTCACACACAGTGCTGCAGCGACCTTTGTATTTCCATAGGTGTCTCAGGTACAGCATGTGTGTGACGTTGGAGCAGGAAGGAGAGCTACCTGGAACCAGCCCAAAGCAGAAACAAGCAAAGTCTGCCCAGATCTCGTATCCTGAGAGTGCACTGAGGTGGCTGCTCTCTGCATGGCATTCCCAGGTGGAGTTAGGACGCGGAGTTGGGTGGGGTTTCCCCCCAAACTCACATAGGACCTGTAGTTCCACATACCAGCCAGCCTGGGATCCAGTACTATTCTCTCTGCTTCCTTATTTCCTGCTGCTCTCAGATGTGTTTTCTCAAGGAAATTGAACTTCTAGAGCCAGATGACACTGTCAGATCTGGGTGGCAGAAATGTGTGGCAAAGTCAGAAGTCTGGATGTGGGAACTGAGAGTGGGAGGGTGGGACATGAGCTTTTATGAAGGATCATTTTATGAAGGTGAGGAGGTTCTGCTGATATTGGTAGCATACTAGAGGACAAATGTTTCTTCCCTTTGATCTAGAGCCTGCTTCACCCTGTAGGATTTTCACAAGAGGATTTATCAGCCTGTACGTTTGTTAAGTTGAAGCCAGAAAGGGAAAATAGTCCCTTCAGTCTTTGCTAGGGGAAATTGCTCTGTGTGAAAACCCAGAGCACAATGAGAAATAAATAAATTGAAACCCAGAGCTGAGAAATAAACAATCCCAGTGGGAATAGTGTGATCACAGGAAAATAAGAACAATAAATTGCCCTTCTCTGAGGTTTCAGGGCTCTTAAAAAACATCAAATAAGTCTCATAGCTCCTTCCGAATATAGCAGCAGTGATCTTCTCCCCCCTGCCCCTTCATCCAATTTTACAGATTAGGATGTTGAGGTACAGTGACAAAACAGTTGAAATGGCAGTTGCAGTGTTTAGTACATACGTACACCTCACAGTTTTAGAGATACCTGAGTAGCTTGAGATCAGAAGAGTATGGCTGTATTAGTACAGTGATCCCTCTGGTATAATTTTCCACTGCTTGCTGAACTTAGCAGTAGCTTAGGTATCTTTAACCAGCATTGTACTGTGCAGTGTCGTCATACTCTGTAATCCTATTCATTTATTCCTAGGACCAGTGTGATTTTCTCTCTGACCTCTTTAATATCATGGACTGAAGAATTGCCCCAGCCTCTGTTCCAGTCTGAGCAAATCAATCCAGATGGGAACTGGCCATATTTTCCTCTCTTCAAGTTCTAGATTCATTTTTCTAGAGAAAATGTTCCAGGCTCATTCTCTAACCCAGCTTCAGAGTGATGCTTCTTGGCTTTGCTATGCTACGTAACCCCAAGCATGGCCTGTTTTTCATAAGAGTTCAGAATATGAGAAAAAATCTTCTGAAGGAGAGAGAGAAGAGATGCTATCAGCTAAAGGGAGAGGGGAGGCAGGTCCTCCTGTCCCTGGGGCCTCTGGGCGTTCAGAAACAGGCTGGGAGGTTCATGAACCAGGCAGCGAGGAGAGTACACCTCAAATGCAGCATTGCCAAAAAGCATGTCTGGTCTGGACTTCACGTGTGCACAAAGGGCACTGGCCTTAGCCAGATTATAAACAGTCTTCCTGAAGTGCAGGTTTTACTGTTGAGACAAGCGTGTGCCATGGGTGCAGGAGGGGGCTGTGAGCTCCTCACAGGGCAATGGTTTGTAAGCAAACTAGCCATAAATACATCAGCCAGTGGATTAGTAAGTGGTGTGGGTGGGTGTAGGACATGTGCATACATATACATACAGACATGCATGCACATGCATTTCTGTCTCTGCCAAGCTTATGCTAAGTGGTATCATTGAAACAAACTGCCAGATGAGTTAGGATCTTTGGGTGAAAGTGTGTATGTTTGAAAATATGGCAATAACAACGTTTCCTTTGAACAGACCACGGGGTGAAGCTACCATTGCATTGCAGATGCTCACCAAAGAGCGGCTTCCGATCAATCTGTGTGCTGAATCTGGTGAAACAAGTCTACAAATGGAATTTGTTGGTGAACTGATGGTAATTACGTTGCAGCTGAAGGCAGCTTGCAGACTTGAGGCTCAACTCAAAAGTCTGAAGCAGATTTACTTATCATTACTGCTGCAAAGCCCCCTTCACTTTGAGTTGGTTACACGCTGCTCTGAGAAGAGGGAAGAGGTCAATTTGGAAACAGAGGGATAAAGTTTATTGCCTAAAAATCAGCATTTTAGGTTCCCTCATCACTTGCGAGCCGTGACTTTCATTTTTGAACACAGATTATAGAGAAATGCTGTTCTAATAGAAGAAAAATCACAGATTTCAAAGGGAGAAGAAGACCCTGGGTGTACTACAGAAGAGTAGCATGCAAAGATGTGATGCAGAGATACAATACTTAAAGAAAAAAGTAGTGAGCGTCTATGGGCTTGATCCAAATGCCTACTCAAACTGATTAGAGTCCTTCCCCAGACTTCAATGGGATCAGGCCCCTGATATTTCATAAACACAGATATATATTAAAAATTATTTGAGAAAGTTAAGATGATAGAGAGATTGTCAACTTCCATCAGTGGTGGTTAGATAGTGTAACACCCTCCTCCTAGGAGATGCTACATCAAGATGATCAGGGAATTATGTGCATAAAATAAATCCTCAGGCTTCAAGATAAGAACACACTGCAGTTTCTTGCCATATGGTTCAGACTAAAATTCCTTGCTAGCCCAGCTCAGATTCTCTTCCTTCTCCTTCCTGATATGTTCCAGCTGAGCTCAGCTATTCCTGGGCTGGTTCTAAGCATATTAAGAAAAATCTATGTCAGCGCCCACTGTATTTTATTTTCTGTAATCTGAGCTACGCAGGCAACCAAACCCTTGTGCTGCTTGCTGTTACACTCTGCTGGTGTCCCAGTGTCCCCGTCAGCACCTCGGGTCCGCCCATGTGCAGCCAGGAGCAGAAGAGGGACCTCACTCTGCTCTCTGGGGGGATAGCAGCAAAAGCTGAGCCTCAACACACAGTCAGAGCTTTGTTGTATGGGAGATTTAATATTGACTTCAGTAGAATGCTGGAAAAATCTCACAGGAAATAGCTGATTAGAGAAAAGTAGTAGTTTAGGTCAAAGTGTAGAAAAATCTTCTCATCCCATTGGGAGAGATGATTTTGATCAATTTTTTGCAGAGGCCAGTGTGGTGTGTGTCTACTTTACATGAATGAGGGAGAGCAAGGTGAGGGCGGGGGTGCAGGAAGGGAAAGAGAACGCAGCTAATTTGGCTGAATAAAGATAAAAGAATGCAAGCGCCACCGAGTTTGCCGTTTATCTGGACATTGTGTAATGTTGCAGAATCAGATGTGGCTCTCTGGCTTTTGCACAGAAATGCCCAGGGAGAAATCCAGCCTTACTCCTACGAATAATGAGTTTTTTAGAGGGGACTTCCTGATGTCTTCTCCTCCCCACAAGGTATCCACTTTGCAAGCAAATTTGTGGCACTCTGGGCTTCCTAAATATTTTCCTTTGATCTGAGGAATTAATTTTTGTTTCCACCCCACCACAGGGCAAAAAAAGGGCATGGAAATGCCCAGGTGCCTTAGCACAGAGCCTGTCCTTTCAGGGGAGGGTATGGGTGTTTGGCAGAGGCGAGAGCCCAGACAGTCCAAATTCCTCCAAAGTTAACTTAATCCTTTTGGGTTGGGATGGAGGTCTGTCATTTAGAAACAAAGGAGGGAGGAGAAAGCTGTAGAGGTTATAAGGAAGAGCAAAGCCCTGGGATTGTAGAAGGTCTGTGAGGTCCCACCAGGTCTGAATTGATTAGTATTCAGTATTTATAATATCTCCATAATGGTAAAACAAAAGAAAACAAGCCCAGAGAATGCATTTTTAATCATCAATCACTGCTCTTTGTTTGTCATGAATGAGCAGCGAGGGGAAATAGTCTCCCATAATCACCTCCCTTCACATCTCCTGCCACACAGGCCTTGCTGGGTGTGCTAAAAGGGAAATAAATAAACAAGCAGCAGATCTCAAAATAAATCCCAGAGACATGGGTGCTACGTGGGTTATCAGACCCACACACAGGGGTCTTGTTGAGGATACAAAGTGAGGGAAGGACATTTACAAAGCATAAAAACAAAGACAAAGCATACTATGGCATTAAATGCAAGAAAGAAAAAGGAGGATTGGAGTTACAGAGGGGCAGCAGGTGAAGGAGGAAGCTTTTCAGAGAATGATCAGTGGTGAAACAGTGAGCAATAGCATGTCAGAATAGGGATTTCTCATGGGAAATACAATATTAGGATGGAAAGCTTGAAAAGCATCAAATCTAAAAGAATTTCAGCCTTTTCAGTATCTGAGGATCATATAATTTTAGGATTTTCAAATGAAAAAATTATTTTTCTCAAGAATAACATTTGTGCTAGGAAAAAAATATTGAAAAGCCCATTGTTTCCATTAGGAGCCCCCAAATCCATGTCTTATCAGGGACAGCACTATGCTGAACTTCTCCAATGGGATCCCTGCTTTGATCTTGCAGCAGTTCTCACAGGGCCTTTATTGTAGTCCCCAACGCCTCTCGGGAGGAAGGGAAACATTATAATTCTCCCCTAATAAGTGAGATAACAGGCTTCTGGGAGGGTATAGCCCAAATTTTCTAAAGCATGGCTGGTGACTCCACACCCACTTGGCACGTTTAGATGAGCGCTCCCAGCGTGACAGGAGACCAGAGCCATCAGATCAGCCTGTAAGGAACAGACACGCTACATCTGAATCCTATTGAAAAATAATAAAAAGGTAATGACTTTGTCATTACTGGACATGGGTTTGTCTGTTGGCGAGGGGGGAGGAAGGGGAGGTTTTCTGCATTCAGGCTATAAATAATGTTTCCCATTATCCTGTGCAGTTCTCCTGCATTCCTTACGCAGCCCTTGCTTTGCCTCCATCTCACTGGGGCAGAAACTCCCACACCATCCTGCCAGGCTGGCACACACTGCCAGAAAAGGGAGAGGGCCCAGGAGCCCTTGTGTCTGTGTCCCAGGGCGACACGGAGCAAGACAGAGATAACCAAGTCACCTCCTCTTGCCCGGACATAGGTGCGGGTGACCAATGGAAGGGGCTCAGTTTCAGAAAAGTCCATCAATAAATGCTCCCCGATGGAAGTGTCCTGTGATACCCCAGAGAGGGAGTGTGGAAGGGTCATTGTCTTGTAATTAACTCAGCTTCGAGCACCAACAGCATCACCTTAAGCAATTGAGACTCGGCTGCAAACCCTGACTTTGAAGAATTTTAAACCATTTATTTAAAGGCCAAACTAAATGGCACTAGCTCTGTCTTTAACCAAATCCAGGGCCAATATTTGCACTGTTTAGTTGGAGACACTCAAAATTGCACATCTCAGTTCAGCAGGTGAGGTTTGCTGGTGAAATACTGAAGGGAGGGACCTCAAGAACTGCTGTGACTTGGGACTTACCAGGAAAATTGCAGCATTTAAACTAAAGGTGTGGTTTTTAAGTCAATAGCCCAAAATGTAGATGCCTACAAGGATATTTTTAAAACTGCCTTTATATAACTACCTTGATGTAATTAAGAACTGATTTAAGCTCAAACAAAATAACTCCATCTTGCACCCAAATTGAAGTCCTCACACTAAGAATTGCATCTGCTGAACTAAATTAGTCAGAAAATCAGGGCAACTTTATGCTGTAAACAGACATAGAGCTGTGGAGGATATTCCAGTTCTGTGTCCAGCTCTGCCACTGATTCACTGTGTCCCTAGGCAAGACTCTTAGGTTTTCCATCTATAAAGTGTAATAAAATCTATGTAGGTACCAGGTGATGTAGTGCCTAATTAATTAGTAAATTAATATAATGAACTTGAAGGTCTGTATCAGCACAAATGAATTGTTAATATAAATTTTTATTATTTATTGCTATTTAGTTGATTATTTTCTAACACAGACAGACAATTACAAACATACGTCACACTTGAATTCCAGTTTTATTATTGTTGTTGATTATTTATTATTGTTTCCTCCTGTATTTATTTGTTACCTTTAGTAGTCTCTCTTAGAACTACGCCCTAAACCAGTGAACGTTACTCAGACATGGAATAGTGAAGTCACTGGGAAATTTTGGGGCAGAACTGGGGTTAAATGCAGGATGTTTCTTGTTAAGTGTCAAGTCTTTTGTTTGAACCTTCATATATATTCGAGGCAAATAAAACAGGTAAGGACAAATTCTGAGCAGGGTAAATTCTTGTACACACTCATTTATACCAACCAAAAGTCAGTATCAGTCTGTAGACCTTTAATTAGGTCCACAAGGTTTCAATATTTATATAACATACTTGCATACTGATACTAATCATATGTGTTTCTAAGCAAAGACGTTTCAAAATGCAGAGCCTGATCCTCTTCAATATAAATAATTCTTGCCCCAGTACTGCCAGTGTGAAGCAATGCCTTCTCTGCACAGAGGATTCGGAGCAGGGCACAATGGGGATCTAACCAATTTCTTCTTCTGAAATGGGCACATGCAAAGAAATAGTTGTCTGTGACGAAAAGGCACTTGACAAAAATGACCACATGATACTCCTTGATTACTTGTGCCACTCCAATGACAAAATATGGAAGTGGATAATATTGCACTTGCAACTGAAAAAATGCCTCCTCCTCCTCTGCAATTACTTTTAATTTTCCATTATGAAACTAAGTAAATACACAGGCTTTTTATAGTGCATGTCTGAGTGATTTCTTCATTCTTCCAGTGAGTTGTGAAGCAGGATCAGAGGTCCTGGACAGCACCCTGCTCTGGGTTTGGAAAATGTCACTCCTAACGCCTTATGGCTCTTGGGTAGTCCACATGGGATATGAGTGACTGAGTCAGTCCAGTTTGGTAGTTTGGTGAGTCTAGACCTCATCCAGCTCCTCGTTTACTAGAGATCAAGTGCCTCTTTGAGGAATTAATGCGGCATGTAGGCCTATGGAGAGCATGTCACTTGCTCCGAGTGGGAGGAACAAGGCATCTCAGCCTGAGCATTGCCATGAGCCTCAGAGCCATAGGAACTACCTTTGCATTCCTTCCTCTTCCCTTCTACTGAAAGCAGGGTGACCTGAGGACAAAGTTAGAACCCTCAGCATGTATTTCTCTGCTTACGGCATTTTAATCCATGCCCTTCTCATGTTGTTTTAGCATCATTTTTCTTGTGTGAGTAATTTTTTAAGGGTATGTAGTTTTCTCAGGCTGCACTTGCACACCATAGCCAGATGGAGTCTTCTGGGGTATGTGCTGGGTGTGAATAAAATACATTAACCTCCACTCTGCAGTAAAGACACAGCCTGTATGCTTGACCCACAGCTGTCCTGTCATCAGCCTACGTGTTGTGCTCACTTCTGTGCTGAATGACTTGTATTACCTCCTCATGCTCACATCTCACTGCTGCCCAGCAGCTCACAAGGGGATTTGACAGACAACCAGCTGTGTAGTCCTGCCTGTCTACACAGCTGCACCCACCCCACTCCACAGTGGAAATGAGGGCTTTGAGCAAAAGCAAAGCAACTTCTATGAAGTTAGGCTTAAGAGAAATTTCTGGGTTTAACCAAGAGTTGTGGACAGCAGATGACCTACCAATGAGTTTGGATGCTATCATTGCTAACTGCTGAATGATAAATACCTGCAACTTCAGTCCATCGAAATTCATTTGAAATATGTAGCTCAATAGAACCAATATCTTATGGGCACTAAGCATGCAGTGTGCAGGATGTCCTCTCCCCAAGGACAGCAACTAATGGCATCACTACATGCTATGGCAGCTAAAGAAAGGCTGGGAATAGATGAAACCTCTTTGGAGATGGAGGAGCGTGTGGAACCTGAGCTGCCAATGATCTTGTGCAACTGAACTGTTTGTTAAATGCTCAGGCAAGCAGGAACTACTGAAGATGGGAACCATAACTGTGTAATGGCTCACAGGTTTAGTAAATGCCAGCAAAGAAAACCATAAGAGGAAAGGAAATGAAAGTAATGTCCAAGATTCCTTTTGGATTTTTTTTCCACTGTCACGTTGTATGCTTGAAACAGAAAAGAGCAAAAATGAGAGACATTTTCCTTAGAGGTCTTTGGTTAAGGATCTTCAATCCCATGATCTGGTTCAAGTTGAATCCTGAGCAGTGGGCAAGGAACCCCCATGGGCAAGAACAAAACTGAATCTGTACTGAAGCATTCTGGTTCGCCAGATACATCTCAGTCAGCTTGTGTTTGAGGTTTATTGTTGAATTTTACATTACTGTTAAACCATATCATGGTCTTGCTGAGAAAGTAAATCACATTTTGGAGGAAATCTGAATGAAATTGGGTGTTCAGAATTAGCAAAAGGCTTTTGAGATCGTCCTGCTGATGGCCATATTGCTCCACTGATGGGCACGTTGCTCCTTTCTTGGTCTGTGTTTCAGACCCACTTTTCTGACAGATGCAGATGCCAGCACTTTTGGTTTGGGGGCAGTATTGACACAAGAACACAAAGGACTTGTGAGGGTGGTGCCTTATTACAACACTAAATTAGCTGGAGAGAGATTACTGCGCCACTTAAAAGGAACTCCCGCAATGGTTAAATCTATAGAACATTTTCATCCACTGTTCAACACGGAAGTAAAATTGCTTTGGGTTGATGACAGGAAGATGCTGCATAAATAGTTAAGTATGCATCATTTGCAATTTGCTAAATTATATTCTTTCTATCTAGAACGGGCTGTGTAAGGTGTCATTACCTCCTGTTCTATCTGGCTGAGGAGCTGAGCACTCTGGGGCTCGTACAGTGAACATCAGAGGGCTGACTGGGCTTTGAGTGACCTGTGGTCTGGAAGGAGACACAGAGCTCACAATGAGCCTCCCACCACATCCAGGGGAGCATAGGCAGAAGAGGATCTGTGGTGATCAACAGGACCAGCTCAAAAACACTTGCCCAAGTGCTCCTCCTAACTAGGACAGCTCCACAGCGCTTCAAAATTAGGAAACTTCCAAACAGAAGGAAGACCATTCAGTCTGCGTTCAACACCCTAGATGAGAGAAATGCAAAAACATGAACAAGAGAAAATAGTAAGTAAATGCAATTAAAAGTAACTATGCAGGTTTAATTAAAGAGCCCTATTCTCCCAACCCTTCATTCTTCAGGGATGCCTCATAAGCAAGAATTCATAGTTTGGGACCTGCTCTCTTTTACTTTTGTAAGAAGAAGTTGGGACATTTACTTTCACAAGTACATGGGTTTTAACCTCGCAGTGTCTCTCCAGCATACCAAACTCAAGAAGCTTGCTGGTTGTATTTTCAGCAATTTATAAATACTTGCCACAGTTATTAGAACAGTTTCACACAGTCCTATTTACTTTAATAATCCCATTTTCATGTCTTTTTTCTTGCTTTCTTACTGTGAACAGGTAAAAATAAATAACTACAGAATGACAAATCCCAAACAATATGCAAATATACAAAAACTCAGATTTTGCAAAGACACCGGCACTATAAACATTATTTCCACAAAATGTGTCTCTGCACTATAAGTTTGGCCTGGTTAGTAGAAGTCTAGTCTTTACAGGGACCTAAATATTTAACTCAATTGATGCATATTCCTAAACTTGACTGCTCAAAATTCATGAGTCAGACTCCACTCCTCCCTGAGCTGCCAAATCACAGGAATTTCACAAAAGCCATTAAAAATTTATTTCTTTGGAAGTTTCTTATTTGTTCGCTGGCTTCTGAGGCTTTTGACAGCACTAGGCCACATTTCCAAGTGTCCTTGTGTAAAGGCAAGTGCTAGAAACAAATCATTCCAGGAGCTTGGAATCAAAAGAGAACACCAAATATTGGAAGACTCACAATAAAAGCTCAAGACCTGGCAGTGGTCCCACACACGCTCATGTATGTGAGTCACTTTTACTCACATGAGTAGTCACATCAAAATCAGAGGAATTAGCCTATTATTATTAGTTATTATTATTTATGTGTGTAGCAATAGCACATAGGAGTTGTGGTTATGGAGCTGGGCCACATTGTGCAAGGCACTGACAAATCCAGAGCAAAACCATGGTTTCTGCCCCAAAGAGCTGATGGTGTAAACACCAGACAAGAGGCAACAGGTGGAGACAGACACAGACAGGGAAGCACACGGGAAGAGCAAGACGCTCCTGCAAGTGCTTCTGTGTGGGTGTGCTGATGCGGAGTTCCCTGCTGCCAATGAGCAAAATTATCCAGGAGTGTTCAGGTTTGCCTAGCTGTGGCCTAGAGCCCAAATCCTGCAAGCCCTACAGTGGAGGCAGATCCACCCCACAGACCTGCTGTCTGGGCAGGCAGGCAGCTGTGCCTCCAAACCCCCGCGCCGAGCGCATGGTGCCAGTGAGCCCGGGCTCTTGGCTCCTGTAGAGGCAACCAGGGACGACAGAAAAGATCTCTGTGGATGCTTCTGCGGAATCACCATCAGAAAATGTGCACATGCAACTGTAATGTATACTCACTGTCTCAGTGAAATGAAAGGTGGAGCTGGGGAAAGTAGTTTAACACAGAAATGTGATGCCTGCCTGTTGGAAATTCAGGTGTGTGAGAACTCTTGTCTCTGATCCTGCAAAGACATCTCCCAAAACCAGCCTAGTCTACAACGCTGCTCATAGCTTGCACATTTGTTCCTTGGCATTTTTGCTAGGATCCAGACCTGCAAAAGTTAGTCCTGTGTGAAACTGCCAGCAAAGCCAGCACAACCAAACTGCGAAATACTACAGTTGTAGATCTGAGACAACAGTTAGTTCTAAACTTGAGTGAAATTCAGACAACATTAGCAAAAGAAAAATACTGAAGTTTAGAAGTTTGTAAAATAGCAACTGAATATCATGCCGACGAAAACCAGCAGGAGAATGAAGCAGTACACACAACCTAGTTATTTGTCATCTCCATGGAGTTTAGTGTCAGGGAACTAAGGTGAACAGGGTCAGCAGACTGCAAAATAGAAAATTTTATAAAATCTACAGTGGTTCTCCTGGAAGGAGGACGGATGGGTAAGAGGAACCGCTGGTGCAGGAGCAGGGTAGGGGACAGGCAGCTGCGCGCGCGGGCAGGGAAATGGGGACACTTTGTCGCCTTTTCCCTTGCCAGGGGAGGGTGATCCAGTCCGTGTTTTGCAGGTGCCTCTCCCTTGACTGCCTGCCCTGCCTGCCTGGAGACCGAGTCCGCTCCGTGCCCGCTCCCTCCCGCCGCTCCCTCCTTCCCCACCCCGGGCGGGCCGGGGCGGGCGGCGGCGGGTTCCAGGCCGGGTTTTGCGCGACGCCCGCCCTCCTGTTAGAAATAGGAAAATTCAATAATCAAAGCAAAGGGGAGCGCGAGGAGGAAAAATCCGGGATCAGGGCAAGTTTGATGGCGCATGCGCGCTGCTGCCTCCATCCCAAACACACACACATTTCCCTTGACTTGGAAAGTCAACCAAAGCAGCCCCAAGTGCAGGTAAGCCCGTCCGCTCCCGCCCGGCCCCGGCCCCGCCGCCGGCAGCCCCGGGGCCGGGGCACTGCGCGGGCGGGCGGCGCTGCCCGGCAGGTGGGCAGCGCTCCGCGCTCCGAGCAGGTTCCCGTGGGGCAGCGCCCACCTCCGCGGGCAGCGGGCAGCCTCCGCGGGCACCGGCCGACAGCGGGGGGCAGCGGCGGCCGCCCGGCCCCGCCGGAGGAGGGAGGTGCCGTGGGGGCCGGCGGCGGCGGCGGGGTAGCGCCGTGCCCGCTCGGCGGCGGAGCCGCGGCCGCGGCGGCGCCCGTCAATTTCAAGACTTTGGCAGGAGCCCGGGCAGGGGACGGGGGAACACGTGCTCCCGCTCCGCGCCGAGGGCAGGTAACCGCAGCCCCGCCGCGCCGCACCACCCGAGGGTCCCGGCGAGGCACTGAGAGGTGGGAGGGGAGAGGCGGCAGCAAAGTTGGGCGAGCGGCAGCTGGAGCGCTCCGCGGACAGGGCCGGGTGCGGCGGGGCGAGCAGTGCCGGGGAACTTTCTGCAAAGTGGCCGGGCCGGGGTCGGCAGCGCTTCTCCCGGTGCCCGCAGCGGCACGGCCGCAGCCCCCCAGCGGGGTCGCGGTGGGCAGGGGCCGCGGCGGCCGGGAGCGCGGGTCGGGGCAGCCGGTGCCCGGCCCCCCGGGCGAAGCAGCAGGTTATTTTTACCCGGTGGTATTTGCAGAATGTGCAGCTGATTTGCCATCCGGAGCCAGGAAGTTTCCCCCTTCCGCCTCCTTCCCCTTTCCCCCTTTCTTTCCCCCGTGCGCGGCGGGGTAGTGGCGGGCGGGGGGACGGCCGACCGGGGTGGCGGCGGGTGGGGGGCACGGGCCGGGGCTCCCGGGGGAGCGGCTGCCCGCGCTGGAGGCTCTGGGGACGGGGAACAGGTGTCCGAGCCGTCACTCACAAGCCGGGCCGGTGGGGGGGCGCGGGGCGCGGACGGGGAAGGCGAGGAGCGGTGGCGTGCTGGGGCCCCGAGCGCCGCCGGCCGCGGAGCGCCAGTCCCGGGGAGCAGAGGAGGAGCGAGGGGCAGCCGGGGCGCAGAGCAGAGAGGCGGGCTCGGCGGCGGCCCGGAGCGGCGAGCGAGCTGTCAAGAAGCTCGGGCGGGCGCGGGACTGGCGCTGCCGCTCGCCTCGGGGCCGGCGCCGTGAGCGCCTGGCTGTGCGGCCGGCAACTTGTGCGGCAAACTTTGAGGGGTGGTCTGCGGCCGGAGGCCGCTCCGAATCACGGCAGGTTGGATCGATCGACTCGAGCCCTCCTGCTCTTTCGGGTCGGAAAGGTGAAACTTCTCAGGAGCTGCACGTCCACCTTCTGTGTGCCCCCTCCTGTCCGCGCTGCACTGCACAGCGGGTCCTGGCAGCTCGCTCCCTGGAAGAGTAGCTGTCTCTCCCAAAACTTCATTGATGAATTTATTTCCTCTATTGATTTGCTGACTGTCAGGGTGGTATAATTTCTTGCGAAGGTTTCGGACTTCTCATTTCAGAAGTCCTGCCTGCTTCCCATCTACCTTTTATCTGTGTGTCGCTGCCACCTTGTTAGCTACCCTAAAGGTGGCTTGGAAGAGTTTATGGGAGAATATTGTTGAACTTCAGTAATCAAGTTTCCAGATCTTATGCCTCCTGTTTAATTTATTAGACTAGTTATTTATTCTGTTGATGATAATCTGTTGCTGGTTTCTATGGAGATGTTAAACTGATCTCTTTCAGAAATCAAACTCCATATGCACTAAAACGTTTAAAGGAGCAGCGTCCCCTTTTGTTTTCAGACTTTGTACCTTTTCAGCGCTTTTACTGGGCTCCTGTATATTTTATATATTAAAGCCTGAAGTTGAAGCTTTGAGTAAGACAGAACTTATTATGGCTAACAGAAAGTCAGGGCTTTGATCCTTTTTTTGCATCATCATTTAAAACAGATCATTTTTCCCCCCTCATCACACAAGATAGCAGAACCCTTTCAAGATCAAAGCGTCCAGCTAAAAACTATTGTTAAAATAAAAAAAAAAAAAAACAGTAAAAGAGACAGTTAAATTAGGGGGATGTTTCCTTAATCTGCTTATTTTGTTCTAAAGATTTTTTTTTTAGCTTTGTCAACACAACAACAACAGAAACTTGTGGCAACTATATTGTTATTTTTATACCTTCCAAGTCTTTTTAAAGTTAAAATAAGTTCAAAGTCAAATATCTCCAAAGATAAAGTGCTTGTTAGGGTGTTTTTATTACTTGGTTTCTAAATGTGGAAGGTCAGAATCCAGAAAGCTACTGCATTAGAGAAGGTTTTAATAGTCTTTGTCTCATCTTAATGAGAGAGCAATCTAAAAAACATTTTCCCTGCAACGTTTATAAATTATTTCAAAGAAGTCTCTCTGCATATAACTCAGTTTTCATTATTTCTTAACTTGTCCATTGCATTATTACATGTGATTCAGTGTGATATCACTTTAGAACTGAAGTAATTGAGGTGAGAAATTTTTTTTTATGCTTAAAATTTGAGAAGTCCTGGTAAGCCGGTGTGTTGATTAGGTTGATGCACAGTGCACACCAGTTGTGGGGTTTTGCTCATCTTTTAGAGAAAAGTTAAAAGATTTGCAAAAAATATACTACCAACACAATGCATGTTTAACACAGTACAAGAACCCCTTGTTGTACTTTCTTTTAGTGTATCTTCAAAATGTTTCCACTCCCTAAATGAGAGATATTTTTCTTCTTGGTGTCCTTCTATACTGATCCTAAAAATAAAAGAATAATCCTAGAGGAAATAGTGTATGTACCCTTATAACTCATATATATTTGTGTGTGTATATACTTTCTATTTCTCATATATATATACACATACATGCATACACATATACGGAAAACATCAAGTGGTTTATGATCTGTCCATACTAGACTTAAATATTTTTCCTTATAAATTGTTTCCTTTTTTTTTTCTCTGTGTGTGTGTGTGTTTGTGTGTGTGATTTGATGTGTGGGAGATCATTTAAAATTTTTTGTAAGTATTCTGTTTATTTGTTTGATTTGAATTGCAAACAGAATTGACTCTGACAAGTAAAAAGAGGAGGGGGAAAAAAGGAAACACTATGGCTTTAAACTCAGGAGTTTGCATATTCTCCTTGTATCTTTCCCCTTTGCTAATTATTGTGTTGTTTTCAGAGCAAATATGTCATATCCATGGCGACCAGGCAGGTTTATTGTCTTTCAGAAGCAATAGCTCACATAAGTAATTAATGACTTCTTTTTTTTTCCTCTGGCTTAGGTTAAACAGATCATTCAAGGAAAGTCATATCTCTCTCTCTCCTTCTCTCTCTTTTTTTTTTAGCCCAGTGACATAAGAACATGAGTTAGAACAAGAAAATACTTTAACCAAGAAGTCAACAGCTTATTTTTCCTCATTTCTTTTTAAAAGATCTAAGTGTCAGCTTTCCACACACATGACATTGTCATTCTTGCAGTTTCAGAGCGAAGCCTTTGTACAGGGAAAAGCCACTGAAATCTGGAGTTAAGTTGGTGTTGTACAGCTGAGCACAGTGTCTCTGGGTACATGTGGTGGGATGTTATTCTTGCTTAAGGGTTTTGCTGTGTACTGGGATTAAAAACGTTCCCCTCACTTTCCCTCCCCCCTCCCTCCAATTCTATCTGTATTAAAATCAGTGTTAAAATAAAGGTGTGTTTTTGTATCTTGCAGATTGTAATTCAAACAGTTTCCAGGAAAGAATTAGTAATTCATTTTTATATACAGCATATATACACACATGCTTGAGCTCCACCCAAAACAATCAAGCGAACTGGAAAAAAAACCTTATTTCCTTTTTCTTTTCAAGCCCAAGCAAACTTGCACAGTAACTTTCAAAAGCTTATTAAAAATAGCCCCCCATTTTTGCAAGGAGTTTGCTGCAGGTATGAATCTTGTTCTTTCCCTTTCCAACTATGTTTCTTCCTATTAAAGCTGAATTTGCTATCGGTCCAAGCCAGAGGCTGGTTATCCACTATGATTTACTGAGGTGATGGTTGCCCCCTCCCACACTCCCCCCAGCACCTTCACCCCCGTTTTGGTTTTGCTAATTTCATTTTCAGAAGGATTTATACACAGTCCAGCTATATAAATTCTTTGGGAGATAAAAGCGACACACACTTCCATAAACAAAGGCTTTTACTTGCATCCTGTCTTCCTTTTTTTCTTAAAGTAAAAAGGAAAAAACCCTAAAAACAAAACCCCAAGCCATCTGATTGAAGCAGGTATCATAAATGCATGCTGATAATGCTTCTGTATTCCACAATGCTGCTACTTTAACTTTTAAAATATGTTTCCTTTCTGGTTTGTAACATTAATCAAAGAGCCGCTTCCTTCCAAATTTCCACAGACTGGGGCTAATTAGAACCACTCGAATCATATTTTGTAAATTCCATGTGGATGTTACTTTAGTTTTCAAGATTGCGAGTGCTTCAGGTTTAGTCTGGCTAGGTACTCTTAAGGTTATTTTTATTAATGTTTCTGTCTCCCAAACCAGTTCAGGGTTTCTCTCCATTTATCCCAAATAGATTTGTGGGTTCACACACAGGGGTATGTCGGAAATAGACGTTACAAGTAGGAAAAAGAAAAGCCAAGAAGGAAGGGGATTTTGCAGTGTAGTTCCAAAGAGCAACAGAGAACCTCCTAAGTAACGTGAAGCTGAGGATTCAACAGACTTGATAATTGAGCCCTTAACCTTCTGATGTCTGTATCAGAAAACCAGAGTCTAGAAGGGGGAGACAAAGAATAAAAGCAAATACTGGGTAGGAGGAAGCTGAGGAGATGACTGAAATACTGAGGTATAGTTCAGGATATGTATAGATCAGGATTATGATGTTTCCTTAGGCTCAGTTTTTCCCTCTGGTGAAATGTAGCTGGTTTAAAGGTGGCTTCGGGAGAACCTGATGTTTCCAGTGCAGCCGAGAGTCTGGCGTTTCTGTGGTGTGTGCAGATGTAACTTGAAGAGACTTCTCTTGGAATTTGTGTTTATGTTTCCCTCTTTCCTTTTGTTTTTGAAAGACTCACTAGTGGTTTTTTTTTTTTTTTAGTCTTTATGGGAAGTTAAATAGCTAGAAGTTGGAAGTTTTCAGGTTGTGATTACCAGGCTGTGCTATAGGGATTTGAATCGAACCGCTTCGAACATCCGACAGGGTGACTGTTTCCATGCTCTGGTGTAGCATTTCTCTCCTGTACATTTGTTGTACCTAAATAGGGTATCTAAGAATTAGGGGGCAGTTGGCTTGCACAGACATCTCAAAGTTAACTTGCTTTTGGTATACAAGACTGCAGCTTCAAAGAAAAGCAAGGGTGCATCATAAATTTTGCTAAAATTAATCAACCGTTTAAGAGCTCCACATTAACGAGGTCTTCCAGGCAAGCAGCTTTCTTTTCTTCTTCTTCTTTTTCATTCAAAGTCTGAGAGGTTTGAGGTAGAGGAGGGGGGAACATGAGTAGGAAGAGGAAAGGAATGGAATTTGAGGAGAAATAATAAAAAACCAAAAAGGCTGGATTTGTAGAATATAAATCCTCATGTGTCCTTGATCCATATTGTCAGGGGGTTTTTTTTGGTTTTTCTTTTTTTTTTTTTTTTTTTTTTTTTTTTTTTTTTTTGGTCGGATTTGTCCTGTGTGCCTTTGACGGAAAAGGCACGTAGAGAGAGAGAGAGAGAGAGAGCGCGACAGAGGGGGAGAGAGAGACGTGTCACTGCTTTGGAGCTCATTATCATTCTTAATAAGTCTTAAGGAATAAAGAGGAGCATTGAGTGTAAATGCTGGGTAATCCTAACACTCCTCAAGGTGAGAGGAGTCTCGAGGACACAGAGAAAGAGAGTGAGGAGGAGGGGGCTACTGTGGCAGCAGGAGAGGAGATGTGCATGAAGGTGGTTTTTAGGGGAGCGGGCACAGGTTAGTAGGGCTTGCGCCTCTGGGACACTTTGGATTCGTTCCACAGGCCTATGCTGGGGCAAGTTGTCTCCAAGTTTGCGTCCCAGAGATCTCTCAGGTTTGCACGCGAGCAGCCCAGCTGGACTTGGGGCTGGCTTGTTGGCCTGTGACGGTGCCGTTCTCTGTCGGAGATGAGTTGGAGAGGAGCCGGCTGCCCACGCCGCTCGGCCCCGGGCCGGAGCCGTGCCGCGGCCCAGGCCGGGCGCTGCCTCTGCCGTGCTGCCTCTGCCGTGCCCCGCTTTGCCGCCTGCTTCCTCGGCTCGGGCTCGCTTCTCAGTCCATTCACCTTACCCTTTGCTCCTTTCCGCGTCGGTCTGGTTGGATGTTTCAAACTCCTTCCCTTCGCCTGAGTTTCCTGAAGCATCTCCCTGCGCGGCTCGGACACTAGGTGGCTTAAAGCACAGGCTCGGCTCCGCGCTGCTGGCAGCTGCCAGCGTTCATTCACTCTTTCTGGTGGGCTCCCTTATTCAGACTTCAGGCTGACAGCAAAACATGGAGATGTCTTTGAGTCCGTTGTGGATTCAGATATCGCACGACCTCCTTGGCAGTGTGTTTGCAGCCGCGTTCGGGGATCTGAGCCCTTGGAGAAGGAAGAAAGAGGACATTGATGAAATTAAGTCAGAGGCTGGGCTTCTTGCTTTGATGATAAGGAGTCAGGAACCTGCTGGTATTGCTGAGTCCTTCCCTCTCCAGGCATATTTCACCATACCCATTCTAAAGGGTGTGTGCGTGTTCCTTTTGGAAAAAAACATTTCAGGGTTGGCATCGCCCTTTTTACGGTGCTGATGTGTAATGGAAGATGCTGAGCTTTCAGTGATGCCCACTGGCCCTTCTTTCTGGTCTCTTTTCTCAACTCCAGTTGCAGGCAGAAGGGATTGCTGTAATTGGGAATTTGCCTAATGCATCCAAAGCCTAAAGAAGGGGAGTGGAATAGCACTTGAATATTTTTTATCCCTCCTGCAATCTGTGTTGTCTCTCTGGTTCAGCCCTTAGCTTCTGGCTGAAGTAGGAGCTTTACCTTCTAAAAAATTATTCAAAATACCTTGGAGCAGGTGGGAAGGAGTTTTGATCAGGTGGATGCTGAGTTTTGATCAGTTGGCAGAAGCCAAATGCAGCAAGGCGGAAGTCTTGCTAAGTGCTGATTTTTCTGGGTCCAGGTGCTTGGCATCAAGTTAAAGTATTACATTGCTAATATTATTAGGTATTCAGTTATTGTAATATTATTAGGTATTAAGTTATTAGTAATGGAACTGTGGAGCTTGCCTGTACTTGACAGAGAACTGCTAAGGAACTGTATTAGAACTGAATTCATCCTGGTTTCTCCAGTAATGTCCTTCCAGCATGCCTCAGCCCTGATCTGGAAGGAGCAGGAGGAAACTTGAATGCAGTTTTTGTGCATCATCTGTCTTTTGAACTCTTTCCTGAGACAGCTAATGAATTGTAGCTAGGAGGCTCCATTTCTTGCACAGAGGTATCTGCCTGCAACCCCTCTCACTCGCTCTGCTGATGAGGTGTCAGCCAATGCCTTTCACGCGTGATTGAGCTGGTCTAGAATGGGACCTGGAGATACAAGAGTCTGTGCTCACAGGGTTAGCTCTAGAGCCATCCAGCTGCCAAGGCCTCGTGCGTAATAACTGCTGTAGGAAAAGGCACAGCAGAACTGTCAGTTCTTAGGGGCCTTTGGCTCCTTGCCCACCATGGCATTTTGGGGTAGTTTTCTCTCCAGAAGGTATCCTATTTTTGTTCTGCCACCAGTGATGCTGTTTTGAAACAACATTGGAAACAACTCCCAGAGTCTAAGCCATAGGGCTTGTCATTTCAATGACAATACAACAAGTCACCTCAGAGTTGGTCTCTGAGGCTGCTCCTGATCCTTTTGTGTGTGAACTCAGCTGGCAAGGTTGGTCTCAGTGCTGGGAGGGCAGCACATTGTCACACATACCATCATCCATCAGAGTCAGGAAGGAGCGAAGTAGATGAACTCTACAGGTTTTTCACGGAGTTTTTTGTTTTGAATGCTGTCCTTTGAAAGAACGGTGGGAACTGGAAGACTTAGGAGAGAGAGTCCCTTGATGGTCTGTTTGGAACTGTGAAGAGGGGTCTTGTTTCAGCTGTCTATTAAAATGTGTTATGTAGGGACACTTGGGAGGGGCCTGAGGAACAAGTGCTAAGAGTGTGACCCAAGCGTAAGTTTGACTGCTGGGCTTGGAGAATAGTTGACTGGAAAATGCATCCTAAAAGTACAAGATAGCTTGGTTCTGATCCCTGCTTGTATGTGAAGGTGGCAGTGGCAGCTGACTTTCACTTATGAGCCAGTTCTTTTCTTTCCTGGTTTTGCTTCTGCCTCCAATAGCAAAGGTACTGGGACATTTTATTCCTGAGCAGTATAAACTGCCAGCCCTACACCTTTCACAGTGTGGATAGGCAGAGCTTTCTAAATAAGAAGACGTGAATGTAGCAGGCATAAATGCAAACTGAGCTATGCGATCACAGCCCGTGGCCTCGAGGTATCTCCCTCCTGCCCCACTCAGCCCATCCCCATGCCAGGAACAGAGAGGGCTGCACAGAACCACGCTCGCCTGCGTGGTGCATGATGAGGCTGGCAAACAGCTCCCAGCCTGGCTGCCTCCCCACGGGAGCTGTGTCTGCAGAACATCCTCTCCAGAGGGCTGCTGGTGATGAGCCCCTCCCTCCAACAGTGCCTCAGGCTGGTCCAACTTTATACCAGGGGAGCAGTGTCCTTTCACACTAGTGAGCCAGCAGAATCTCTCCCAGGGGTTATTGTAACCTCTCAGCAGCGATTTGCAAACAGGCATTCGGAGATAAAGTCTTGCTGCCGAGCTCAGGGCCAGTAGGGCAGATAAGAAATGCGGCAGGTTTATGAAAGGGAAGGTGTATGAAATGCAGCCTGCATCTCCCATTTCACTGCACTATGCCAAAACACACAGTTTCTTATTTCAGTCACTGTGATCTTTCAAGGAGGTTAATTTCCATGACGAACTCTGGGCCACGTGCTTGGAGGATTTATCTAATTAGACTGACACTTTTCTTTTTTAAAAAAGAAAATTAAGCTGCACCTTGGAGGACTTAAGTATTTTAAACTGTGGGAGCAGCAGTAGGTAGTGTGATCTCTGCTCACAGAGCAGGGAGAGAGGAAATTTCCCCTTTTCCAGTCTTCTGTTTAAGACTTCACCAAAGGTCCCCATTTACCTAATTTTCTTACTTGGTGGCTGGGTCCTAAAGAGTATTTTATCCTGCCTGAGTCTCTAAAGCCTTAGCTGGCTGTTTAACTCATGTTCTGGGCTGTTACGTATTCAGGATGGAGCAGAGGGTGAAGGAGAGACCTACTTATGCTCCTTAGCCATGTCCTAGAAAAACTGCATCCTCCCAGGACAGTGAATGGTGTGCCTGCAGCCATGTAACAACTGAGATAGGTATACGTCCCTCTCACCGTGCTTGGGCACCTCATGCTCCTGAATGTATGTGCTGTGGAAGGTAGCGTGACTGTCCTTGTCTTATCTGTGGTCCCAAAGAATAGTGGGTCCCAGGAGAACCCCCTGTCCCTTCATCCAGCCTTGCTGCAGTCAGGTCATGTTTGGACTTCCTGCTAAAAATGCCTTTCAGACAAGAACTGGGACCGGGACGGTGCTGTAATGAAAACAGAGGATCTTAGGTTAAGGCAGTTACATACAGGCAAGTCCTGTGCTTCCCTGGGACTGGATATCTTTCACACTTGCAGGCACAGTGGATGATGCTGGTTTTGTTCCCATCAGAGGGCTCCTCACACTCTCTGCCTGCTGCTTTCCCATTATTTGGCGGCTCCTTGTGTTCCTGTGTGTGAATCCAGGTTCAGATCACTCCAGGTCTGGTACTGCTCCAGCTGTTTATCCTAGTAAAGGAGATGGAAGGAACATTTTCTCAGGGCACCATATTTGCTGCACTAAACTCCGACAACTCAGACCACGTTGTCTTGCAGCCCAGGTAGCATCTGTGGAGAGGGAAGTGTCCATGCAAAAGGGGCAGCATAAGAGTGGCCGTGTGACCTCTGGTGATGACACATTGAGTCCTGTGGAGCTGTTCGTGGTGCAAGACTCTGCACAGAGTGAGAAAAATACAGCAGCCTCATCCAAGGAGATGGTCACTGGGCATTCCGCAGTCCCCAGCTGATACACTGAGGAATCTGTAGTGGATTGAACCTGAGATTTAATTTTAATTTGTGTTTGGTGAGTAAAGGAACAAAAATAGATATTTCCTTTCCTACCCACCCCCCGCCGCCACCGAAGCAAAAGAAAAAGAGAAAGAAAAATAATAGAACCTACCAGGCACTTAGAGGGCTAACCAATAGGAGCTCTGTTGGCTGGGGAGCAATCGTTCTGGCTTGGTCAGCCATCCCTAACAAGTTACGGGTTGTATAAACTCCCAGCTTACAGCTGTAAATTTACTCAATTTTGAATACAGCCACAAGCTGGCTCAGCAGGATCTGAAACTCTCTGCTCCAGTAGTCCTGCTATGCTCGAAATTCACATTTGGGGGGCCCCTGCTTTAGACACATGGAACTGTGGAGGGCCAGATCATGGGTTGCATCCCACAGTGCAGCTCCAGATTGAAAGGAACCTCCCCAGTATAAACCATGGTGTTAATTTATCCTTCCCTGGCATTTTGCTTCCTCACCTTGGGTGAATGCTTCTTGATCTCCATAGCTGCAGGTCCACTGCCCCTGTGCCTTTTCTGTTCCTCACCTTGAGATGGGGAGCTTGGTGCAAGATCGATTCCCTTGCAGAGTGTTTGCAAAACACTGCCCGGAACAGCAGTGCCATCTCTGTTGGATGCTGTAGCAGATGGGCAGGATTTGGTCCATACACAGTCCTGGGCCCTTCCTGCAGTGTCTGCTCAGTGCTTGCTGAGGTGGAGTCAGTGGGTGTTTGCTTGAGGGACTGAGAGTGAAAGGAGAGCTCTGGCTTGAGGGTTTTCTGCTGCAGAAGTGGCTGATCTCTCTGAACACCTGTAGCATTGCAACATTGGATGCTACTAGATAGCCGAACTTTTGGCTTATATTTGAGGCACTGAATCCTGCCACAAACAGCAGCATGTTTTTTATATTGAAACAGAATTTAGCCCAGTCACACAGTTAACTTTGGCTGCCTCTTACATGTTCAGAAATTGGACAGTTTATAGCAGTGTAGAGACAGAGGGACATATGCACCTGAGCCCACGTGTCCTCTTACTGCTGACTACATTTCCTCATGTTTCTAACGGGGAAGCATTTTGTCTTGGAATGAGACATCAAGTATTGCCATGTTACTCTCACTGACACCTTGGTCTTCAGCAAAGGTGAAGTGATATTTTCTGTTACCTGGAATGATCTTGGAATGTAGAGATGGCTTGAGGGATGACCAACCCCAGACCTCCTCAACATGCATCTGGCAGCCTGTGCCCTGGGATGCTGCCTGGCTCTGAACCAGCTCATGTCCATCTTCAATGCAGCAGGATGGTGATGGCAGAGTTTATGGGGATAGCGTGGTTCCAAACACAGCAAGTGCTCCCTCCTGAATTTAGCTCCCTACAAATAAATGGAGTGGTTGCAAATAAAAGATCCAGGAGAGGTTTCCTCTCCTGTCTTCCTTGTCTCCCCTGTGGAGTTGTGCTGGCTCTGCCTCTGGCTCCCGAAGGGTTAAGGTGACTCATGCCCCTCTCACCAGATATGCTGGCAGGAACATTCATCCCAGCCACTAATTGGTGGTGTTTGCTCTGCACTTTCTCGCTCTGGTTTTGATGAAAACATTTAACCAGGAGCTTAGTGTGCAGAGGCTCCCAGCTGACAGCACTGGGCTGGCTTTACCAAGTTGTCCTTGCTGTGTGTAAATTCAGCAGCCGGGTTTAGAGGACAAAGATGCCTAGCATCACAGTTCCTGGCCCCTTGGTTCCACTCCTCAGAATGCTCTTGCCTGTGGGAATCGTTGGGTTCCAGACCCATATCTACTCTAGTCTGCAGGTGCCTTTCTGTACCTAGACAGCTGCTGGCATTGGAAGCCAGTTCAGAGCCTTGGGACAAGGCTGCAGAGGTGGGAAGAGAGGTCCTGATAGGTTCCATAGGGCCTGGTCTCACCTGAGAGCAGGGGTATGACTCGGTAGAGCTTGGCAGATCTGTTCCCAAGACCATCTGGCTGCAATCCTGGGGCATTCTTCCCCAGAAAACAGGCTCTGACAGGCCCTGTGCCACAGAGTGGTGAAGCTACTGGTTCTGTTACGTGAAGATGACCTAACCATTCTTTCCTATGTCACTTGGAAGCTTGTGCAGGACTTCCCCAACACAGTCTTGCATTGGAGTTGTTTCAGGTAATAATAACAACCTGCTCATCTATGGGTTCTTCTAAGGGGTTTCATGTGAAGAAGTCTGAGATGGTTTTAATTTTTACCATGCAAGTGATAAAGAAGTTGCCATGTCCTTATGGAGTTAGTCTTGAGAGTGGACATGTCCAAGCTCCTCAGTTTCTGCATCACAGAACCTGTAGGCAGCTGCAGAAACTGAAACATTCCCCAGGGGAGATGCCAGTTTTTCTGTGCTGCTGGTGGAAAATATATTCAAATTTCTGCCCAAACAGGAGATTGTGACATGCAAGAAATTCATCTGACCCATCAGGGCAGCCATTGCTCTGATATTTCTTTACTTTTCTCTCCTTATCTCTGGTGATCTACCCTACGAACAACAAAACAAATCCAGATGGGAAAATTTATAAACCAGAAAATCTGGATTCCCTGTTCCTGGAAAAGCATGATCCCTTGTTGTCAGCCGCCTCCGTGTGTCATGGGGTCTGCCACGAAGAGATGCCAGAACTGTTGCAAGAGGCCAGGCCTGTGTCTGCCTTAAGGAAACTGAGCAGCAGTGTAATACCCTGCATGAGTGTGGGTTTCCAAAGGAGACGTGCTGCTCTGGGGAAGCAGGATTTGCCCTCGTGAGAGTTGTTCAACAAAGGCATTTGTTCTCTTTCTGTCCATTTCAAGACCTTGCTCACATCACGCTGAACTGATTATGTCTATTGAGGGAAATTTTCTGCCTCTTCCCTGTCCCTGACTATTGATAGTCTGGAACTAAATACATATGTCTCATTAAACACAAAAAGAGCCATGCCAGGCCACCACTGCACAACGTGCTGCCTGTTATCAGCCTGGAGAAAGGCAGCAAACAGGTGTAGGATAACAGTGCAACTGAGAGAGACCAAAGTGCATCATAAAATAAACAAACAGCCAGTGCTCCAGATCCCCCAAATGCACCAAGGGTCTGCAGTGTGCTTTGGAACATGCTCTGAGCAAGTACCCGCTTGGGGCATCGTTTAATTTGCAGCCAGAAAGGGGTTGGTAACTTTCTGCATCGTAGGGGTGTCTGGAAGCCCTGTGCCCCTTCTGTTGTGCTTGGGGCCACAGGAGCACTGGGAGCTCCCTGCCTCCAGAGCTTACAGTGCTGGGGAAAGAGGCCACTTACAAGATTGACCAGCTGTGGGTCTGACTTGGATCATGAAATCAAAAAAAGTAGGCCTGGATGAAGTACTGAAGAAGGCATCTGAGCCTTCCCTTACCATAAGTAAAGGCTGTAACTTTTTACTGTGACCTTCACAACCTTTACTGTTCTCAGGGAAGAGCCCAATCTCTGTGGTGTGATAGTCTTTCCTCCTAAGATTTCTTAGGTGAGGGTATTTGTACCAGGATTTTATTTAATTTCTTTGCACCTCTTCGTGCTCTGTGAATCTTCTGTTGTCCCTTGTGCTTTGGGGCTGGCAGAGCTTGCAGTGGTGCTGCTGGTATTTTTCGTTGCATTTAGGGAAGCAGTGGCTTGGCTCACTGTACCCCAGCAGCAGCCAGCGCTTTTGTGACTCAGCCCTTGGAATTATGCTTACCCAACAATACCTTTTGTCCTTTGCCCAAAACTTCTGGCCAAGAAAAAGGGAAAAAGGAGGAGGGAGAAAAGAAAGAAAAGATAAAATTCTGCATGTAGTTGTCCTTTCATCACAGGTGGTGCCAGTTGGTTTTTGCTTTATTTGTACAGGGTGGGGAAAAGAGAAAAAGAAAACAAGGTGGAACTCAGACAAGGCCCAGGAAATGTTTGAACCTGACAACAAACTTCCTTTGTTCATGGGAGCAGGGGAAAGAGAACAGAAAAAAGGGACAGAAGACCAGTTGAAACCAACCTTAGCCCCGTGCTCTTGGGCAGGTTTCTTTTTCCTACTCTTTATTGTTTGGGGTCTTTTGTATTGCTTGGTGTCTTGTGATAATTTTGTTTGCACAAGGGCTTTTGTGTACTGCCTTCTAGAAGGTGGACAGATGAAAGGTTTCCTGGGGACACATTTGTTATTTGGATGGGGAGGATTTGTCAGTTGTTCTATCATTTATCTATCATTATCTATCATTTATTCATGCTTTGCATGATCCTTCTCCTCCAGCCATGAAGATCAAGATGGCTAGAGGGAAAGCATGAAGGACCATACTTCTCAGGAGGAGAGACAGATGAGCAATTTAGGGGCTAGGCAGACAAATCCTGATTAAAATGCAGAAACCAGAAGGTTTTGTTGAGGAGAAAACGAAGAGAACATGAGGGCAGCTGTTAGGGATACTGCCTAGGAGACCCCCGAGTACCACCAAGTGCTGTGTCACAGACCACCCTTTTTTTTCAGGTTGGCGCAAAAGCTCCTAATGAATCATCTTGCAATGTTATTCTTCAGAAAGGAGAATTGGGAGATGGCTGCCCAAAGGGCACTGGAAATTAGAGTAATCTGCTGCTGTGTGGCACAAAATGGATTCTGGTGGGGTTGGGTTCAGCGGGGCCATTACAGCCAGTTTGTTGGGGTACAGTATGGTATGAGCAGGGCCATGCAGCACTCTTGGAACTTGGTTGGAGCACATAGAAGTGTTTTTCCATCCAAACAGGTGATGACAGCTCTCTCTGTCAGGCACCTGGCAGTCCACATGTGTTACAGCTGGCCTGGGCTGGGGTGACACTCAAGGGATCTGTTTCTCTCAGGAGATGCTCCTCCCTAGGAGGCTGCCTGGTACCTTCCCAAATTACCCTGTACTTCTTAGCTGTCGACTGCGTGGTGTTGTTGTGCTCTGGCAATGCTGGAATGACTGGGCAGCGAGGAGACTGGGATGAAAGGCTGTTCAGTCCTTTCTTGCCGAGCTTAGAAATATGTTACACAATGCTCAGTTAATCTCTGTTATCTCATTTGGGTATCACAAAACATTCTGTCAAAATGAGTGAGCAAAGTCGTGGATATCACCTGTATTGCAGATGCTGGCCATGCTCTTCAAAGAAAGATTAAATATCTTGACGTGTCCTAAAGTGCAGAGGTGTCCAACTTCCAGTATACAAAAAAGGAAGAAAGAGGAGCCAAGAATGAAGGTCTCTCTCTGGAGCTGGACTGATGTGGGACTTTACTGTGGTGTCCCGTGGAAGTCTTCCTATTCTTTTGATAATGGCCAAATCACTGCCATGCCTACTATGTTAAAGCATCAAGAGATGCTGTCAATTAAAAACTTGCCCTGATGCTGGGGAAATGGATTCCCTGAATTGTATTAGTAGGAATATGGGCCTTTCTTTCCAGTGCAGGTTCCCTCTGACTTTGATCAGACAGCCCTGGAGCTGCTCTTTTCCTGACTTTACCTCTAAGCCTGGGCTGCAGGACACAATCCCACTCAACTCGAGAGCTGAATCTGAATTCAGTGAGCCCTAGGTGAAAGCTGGAATACTTCCACTACAAAATAGGCTATTTCAGTTTTACACCAAGAGCAGCTGCATTCCGACTTTGGTCCTCAGTCTTTGCCTTAGTTATCTGTACAGTGGAGATAATAAAAACTGCCTGCAACACAGCTTGTAGCTGAGAAATAGGGAACAGTTTCCAGAGCCAGATTGAAGGTAGCTATAGAGCACAGGCTGTATTTTTGATGCTAGTGTGTTTGTCTGGAGTTTAGAAATGAGGGCCCGAGTGAGGGCAGGTGAAGACACTTGCTGTAGTCTCTCTTCAGAGATGTTCCACAGAAACTTGCTCAGGGGTCTCAAGGGAAGGGGCTGGTACTGGGGTGCTGGCAGCAGGAGTGGCAGTGGCCAGTGAGCAGCTTTCCTGCCGTCCATTCCAAGCGCAGGAGGGACTGTGGGGAATGATTTCAAAGCCACCACTATGGAGATTAAGGGGATGAGAATGTAAATCTCAAGTAAAAAGGTAATTGAATGTAATAGCAAACACTGCTCGGTCTATGTTAATTTTAGCTCTTCCCCTGGATACAAGGCGCTGTATTAGTGTTTTATTACCATTTTGTTTGCACTAATAAAATAGTAAAATTTATTTCAAGGAAGTTGAAGGATGGTTTTACAATGCAAATTTGAAGAAATTGGACTTTTCATTTACACCACTGCTATTTTAAACCCTGAAGGGTGTAAATTAGCCTTCTGTGCCTGGGTGAAATCCACTGCTTCCACAAGCAGGGGGAGGATTTGGTGTGGGGGAGAAGAGAACAAAACCAAATCATCTGAATATTTCAGAGAGACAGAGATATCTGATCAGGAGAGAGAGAAAAAAATCTGACTGCCTATGCCCATGGAGTGGAAGGGCTGGAGCAGAGTGGGAAGAGCTGATAAGAAGCTGGTTTATGCTGGTGAGCAGCTTCAGCTGCCATAAGCATCAGGAAGGCAGAAGAGGGCATGGAGGTTCCAGTGGACATGGTGTACCCTGCCCCGTGCTGGCCGTGTGGTTCCTCTGGTGAAGGAGGTGCAGCAGCTGGGGCTCCTCTGATTACCAGGTACTGCCAGTGACAGATGGTTCCTAGAAGTGTGAAAGCCTAGGGCAGGTTTTGCACTCTGGCCCAGGGGACCCACACTCCCCACGCTGCCTGTACCTCTCTCTTGCTTGGCTGTTCACCTCCCTGCCTGGCTCTGCTTCCCCACTGAGTCACGGTGCTGCAGGAGAAGGTGCCTACAACCCAAGAGGCTGGTTCAGTGACCTCCTCCTTCACCCAGAACTCCTCTGTGGCATGAAATAGAAAGGGATGGGCTGATTATCTGGTCCCTTTCACCTTTGTAAAGTTGTTTACCACGGTGCTGTTCTCGTCGCACTTTTGCCAGCTCTTGGCCTTGACATAAATGGATGCTATAAAGGCTGAGCCACACAAAATCAGGTCCAAAGAGCCTTGTTTGGTTCCAAAGGTCCTGCACTGAGCTGACCATATATCTCCTGGAGGGGGTGTCTCAGGGTGTTAAAGCATCCAAACACGGCAGCTATCTTAGACTTATACTGAGTTTCTACAACAGGTCTGAAAATCTCATGGGGTAGCTTTGAGGCCTTCATTCTTCTTGTGCAAAGGGAGATGTGGAACAGGAGTTGTAACATCCCTATTTTCAAATCCCAGAGGTTCCATTTCCTTGCTGGGGAAGGCTTTGAGTTACTGTTTTATAGTCATGTGCACCTTGCCTATACCTCAGTCTTCACACAATACTAGCTTTGAAGGGAGCCATGCTGAGTTTCTCCTGTATGGGAGAACTGAGATATTTTTTCTTAATCTTGAGCAGAATTGTACATTTGTTCATTGTCCTGAGATGGTTGTTTGAAGCAAGTCTATGTATTGTATTATGTACTTCTCCAAGCCACATCAGGCTTTTTACAGTGACAGAGGTACAGATTTGAAGCCCTCTGAGAACCCTTTTCCCTCTGCTGTCCAGCAGACTGATGGGCACTCAAACACTGCTTGTTCCAAGGCAGTTTCTCTCCAGCCCTGATAGGGATTTTGCATCTAGCCCAGTCACACTGCTGTGGGCTGCTGCTTCTGCGGGATGGAATTGCTCAGGCACCCGTTTGGTGTCTGGCTGCCTGGCCTAGCTGCTGCCCCGCATTCTTGGCCAAGTGGTACTGAGTGAACCGGAGAAGAAAAACCTGCTCCGGTGATCTGATTTTGCAGAGAGGTAGATCTCCCAGCCCTCCTCTGGACTATGAATATCGTGTGTTAATTTTATCCTCAGGAGGCCTTTCAGGAGAGAAGCCACTGTTTACCCCATGCGATGGCTGGATAGGGCTTTGACTTGTTACTATTTATGGTCTGGATAGCAGCAAATCTACCGGGAAAGTTGAGGCCAGGCACCAGATCCTTTGTCTGTTCGGCTGTGCCACTTCTTCTAGTGTCTGGGCATTAAAGAAAGCTTTCAAAAGTTTAACCCTCTTGCAAGTTCAGCTTACAGCACAGTCACCAGCCATGGGTGGTATCAGGCAGCCCTCTGAAACTCCGTGCCCTGCTTCTTTGGTGGGTGTAGCAGAGGCTGAGCCAAGACTGAGGGCGTTACCAAAGAAAGCAAAGACTTATTTTTGGCATTGAAATGGTTTCCTATTCCAGGCGAGTCTGGGGAGCAGCTTGGTTGTGTACCCAAGGATTTAAACAGTGCATTAAGCAGAGGGGTTACACTCCGGGTGGATTTCAATCAAAAACTATAATTACATCAAATAGCAAACGGAAATGGAAAAAGGGGATTACTGACTCGACCCTGAGTGCTGTCGGCTGCTGAACCTGCTCCATTATTTACACCCCCTCTATTGCCTGAGGTGGGGTGTGTATGTGTGTAGGCAGTAAGGCCCCTCCTCCTTTTTACATTTCCTTCATGCATCTGATGAAGTCAGAGTCCCTGTGCCGGTATCAGTGCTTGGAGGAAGATTGGAATTTGCATGATTTAGATTTGGGACTTTGCAGGGCAGGTTTGATCTCCCTGGGCAACTCTTCCTGGCTCCAGGCAGGAAGAACTGCTCTGCTCAGGCAGTCGTGGGAACCCCCAGGCCTACAAGCTTTCTCTCTTTTTCTGTTTTGCTATCAGACCAGTGTTTTGGACTCATAACTGCTCATCCTTAAGAAAACTGGAAAGCTCCAGACTGCAAACAGGAAGTTCTTTCCAACCTAGAGAGCTGTGTTTAAAGCTGCCTGTGAGGTAGCAGAATCATTCTGTGCCTGCGTTCAGACTCCCAGAGAGTCTGGCTTGTTTGGTATGACCAAGCCAGTACTACCTAGCTGGGGAATTTACCACACACCTGCACTCACAGTTCAGGCTCCCAGGTTTGCTCTCTGGTTCGAGCTGCTTCCTGCACTACTTCAAAATACTTTGTGAAGTCCAGCTTGTCACCTCTGCTTCTGGCACCACTGCACCTGTCACCTGCCTTCTGGTCTTTGTCTGCCTTGCTTAATTTGTCCTGTTCTCCTGGTTCCTCCTGGTGTCTCCCTTCCTTCTTGTCATCAACAATAAGGTTGTGTCTCTACACGTCTGTTGGACACCTGAGTTTGGAAGGATGTGTAGTGAGTGTGCTAAGATGGCTGGAACTGTGTACCAGACAGGAAGGATAAGGAATGCAATCCCCCACTGCCTTCCCAAGTCTTTGTCTCAGGTGGTTTTCCAGATGCCTAACCCCAGGTTTCATAGCCCAGCCCAGCTCCTGTTTGATGGGATCTCTTCTTCTCTTCTCATTTTAAATGAGTGAGATTTTGTGCTAAAATGAAGTCTTCATTTACACTACAGAAGAGCCTTGCTTGGTGCTGTGCTGCTGCAGCATCTGCTACACCTTTGCCAGATGTGTTGCCCCTTTTTCATCTGTGGCACGTTCAGAGCTGGAGGATGTAATGTGGTATGTAGAAGAGAAACCCCAGAACATTGATTTACACATGGTTTGGGGAATACTGGAAAAGGACAGTACTCATTCCCTGCTCTGGATAGTGGCAAATCCACACAAAGTGAGACTTTGCCAGTGCTGGCTGCACTTGTGTGGCACTGACCTCACCTTATGGTGAACACTTGGGGAGGAAAGGTGCTTTGTAAGTATAAGAAAATAGTCTCTTCTTATAGACAGATGCTTGATTTTGTAATGCAATACAGTGACCTGAAAAAAACCCCAACCCCTATCCAAATGTAGATTTCACTGAAAATAATGTAAAGACAGTAAGGAAACTCTGTTCAAAACTGAAATCCCTTGTGGCAGGTAAGGGAAAGAGTATTGTTACTGATTAGACCAAACTCTTCTTTGTTATACAAACAGGGAAAAAAATTCTTCAAGAAAAAAGTATAATCTAAGACACTTTTACAATTCATTTTTTTCTTCAGCATTTTGCTGGCTTTTAATTTATTTTGCGCTTTCTCTGCAGTATTTATAGTCCTGATATGGTGGTCTAGGGGGATAGTTCAAGAAAACCAAACCCTTAAACAAACTGATTATCTCACTGTTCAAAAGAGTTACAGTGGGAAAAATACATGATGACAGGTAAATTCTTATGTGAAATATTCTAAAATTCATCCTGATTTTAGATTTGTTTTGTTATACACTCTAGAAGATAGAAAAACCCTATCAGGAAAAATGCTGTAAGAGACACAGGAAAGCTGGACTTGTCCTACTTTGTGCAAGCTTGAATTTACTCCTCACTGTGCAAAGTCCTGTTTCGGCAGCTGTGAATGAGCTGGAGCCAGTGGAACTCCCCAGTTCAGGGCCTTAATGGCTTTTATGATCCAACTGTGACACTGCTGCTGCTTCCTTTTTGCCTTTCCTAACTATATTTTGGAAATGACAGCCCATTTCTGTACCCTTGTCCTTGTGTAAACCCCGGTTACCTTTCATCAGATTATATGATCTGAGCAGATGCTAAAGAAAAGGTTTTATTTTAAAGGGATATCATTTGCAGGTGTGGAAATATATTAGAGAGGGTGAGGTTGAAAGAGAGGAGAGAAATTCCATCTGGCTCTGCCGATTCGGTGGAGTAAAGAGGTGGAATTCATTAGGAAAAAATTGTTTACGGCACAGCTTTAGCCAGAGGATCTTCCATTTTAATGTCCTGCCTTTTTATGATAGATTGTGTGAAAGGCAAAGCAAGCACTAGGGGCTGTTGGTGTTTTTGTTTTTATGTTTTCATTAAAGTTTAATTGTGTGACTCGTGTGATGTAACTTCTGGAAATGCCTGTTGCAGTTGGTGGCAAAATGATTTTTGATTTGTTGTGTTTGAATCAGGTGCAGGAGTGTTAAAGCTCTAAGAGGTATTCAGACATGCATGTGGAGAGAAAATATATTTATCTGTAGGATAGCTTTTGATTAATGAAAGAAAGGAACTGAAACTGCTGTGAGAGAAGAATCTCCTTTATTTGAAAGCTCTTCAGCTCCATCACTAGAACAGAGAGTAAGGGTCTTTAAAATTAGTATAACTATAATTTATATCCACCATAAGGATGCTCTTTGCCTCCTGATCAGTAATGGAGCCTTAAATATAAATGGATCCTTATCTTGCAAACACTCAAATATTTTCTTTACTCATATGAGGTGTCAAAGGAAAGATTTCTATGAGGAAAATGGGGCATTTGCATAAGTACCCACAGCATCAAACAACAGAGAATTTGTATTGCATAAACAACAACAACCACATTAAAATCATACTGCTTTAATAGTTTAGAAAAAATATAACAAAAACATTGAAACTGTAATAGATGTTGCTCTCTGTATCGGTATCGATTTCATAATTTGTGTTGCCTTAATCTTGGGTGGGTGAAGATTAAGAATCTCCACGTATAGTTATGTGTGTGCAATAAGTGAGAACATCATAAGCAGCTTTCCTTTGCCTGGAGATGATTTAGGGCAGAGTGTTTTCTCTATAAAATCTGGGGTTTAGAAAAACAAAAGAGGATCTTTATGAATAAAAATCTTGAAAGGGAAATGTTCAATAAACAATGAACGGGAGGAGAAAGCACTTACTTTAAACAAGTTTTCCTAACTTCATGTTGCAGACATAAGAGCAAAGTGACCTCCTCATGCACATGTGAAACATTTTTTCACACTGTCCAACACATCAGTTCCCAAAGGAAATTTGGAGCATAAGTGGTGAAAAGGAGGAGAAGGTAGAAGTTCTCTTTGTGTTCTATAATCTAGAGCCTTTTATCTATAAAACATTTATACCTGTTTAATTTGAGGTTTGGTAGTTAAACGGACAGTCTGCACTGAAACAGCTTTTTTGGCTCAGTTCAAATTAATTGCTGACAACCTTATTTTTATTTGGATCTTGTAGAAAATAGGTAACTCTGTATTAAACCATTGCAAGTTTGTATGAGGTGTCTTCCTATATGCCTTTTTAGAAATCTGTGGTTTTGAAATACTGTTAATCAAGGATGAAAAAAAGAATAGAAGGAAATTCACTCTGTAGAGCATTTGTGAATGAAGGTTAACATGCTCATAAAATGATGATAAAAAAATTAGCAATGGTCACCTTCAGCTTTGGTTTCTTTGAAACAGAGCTGAGCTTCATCAAAGTAAAAAGCAGTTCACTCAGATTTGGAGAAAGGAGTCTCACCTAAAACTTTCCCAGCAAATGGTAGGGCTAAACTACTTTTGCCTAGAAAGAAGTAGGGCTTTCTTGCTTCCCATTGGGTTTCTGCTCAATGGTGAGAACTCATTTTCCCAGAAACTGCACTCAGAACTTAGGGCTGCTTCCTGATCCAGGTAAGTACTGGTTACTAAAAAGACACGCACTTTTTTTCCTCCACTTATCATCCCTGAAAAATTTCCTCTATATTAATTTCTTCTTAGTTGCTCTATTTTTTTAACTGATTTTTTTTTTCAGATTTTGTGACTGTACATACTTTGTACATTTATTTTGTCTGTAAGTAGAACCAGTTTGTTCTGGTCTGTAAATGACTGTCCAGCCCGTAAAGCAGAGCAGGCAGGGCTAGAGCTGCACTCCACAGGGCATCTGAACTCACGGGTCTGTGTGCTGGGGTGGTGCGCTCAATCTGCCTTGCTGTTTCAGGAGGCAGAAAACAGTTTCTTTTCTTGCTGGTCATTCTTTCCGTGAGTCTTTCTCTGAACCAAATAGTAACCAAAGCTGGTCTTGGATTGATCCCCTGCTAAGCAGCTTCCCTGTGGTAGGGTGGCATCTTTGACAAAAAATTATAAATTAACCCCCCTCACAAAACACTAGTCATTAAGTGGAAATAGCACTTTCCCCTTCGACTGAGAAGTTTATTTAGCAAAGAAGGGGATAACGCAGTGGTTAGAGCACAGACAGAAATCGTGTAGCTTTGACTAAATTGCTGTTTGAGTTTGGTCTGGTTACTTTAACTCCTTGTTTTCCCACCATCACTGTGAAGCAGAGAATTCCTTGTGGCATGCCATGCAGTAAAGCTGGAATTTTGACTGGGCAACAAATACATGTGCATATATGGGGATTTTATGTCAGAAATCTGAGGATGTCTCCAAGTTCCCATGCACTTGCTCATTTTTTTTTTCAGTGAAACAGCTCTGGCTTTTAGAACTAGCAAAAGCAATTAGATCAGTCCAGGGACCAATAGGTAGAAATATGTAATTTTAAGAAATGGATTTGTTTGTGGAGATCTCCGGGGCTTTGTATTAGGCTGGAATATCACTGCTGCGAGCGATGTGTGTAGGGTTTGCTGTGTGCTCTGAGAGCACCAGGGCTGGCTCAGCCCTGGGCTCCTCGTGCCATCGGTGTGACAGCAGAAAGCTCTGCTGCACATCACTTGAGCACAGGCATATGGGTGAAATGGACCTATAATGCATAATTGTAACAAGTAACTAGAATACTGCCTATGCACTTCCAAAATTGGCTGGGTTAATAAAACGGGCTGATTGCTCCCTGAGGATATCAAGGGACTGGATGATATTAGTAAGGGTCACCAGTTCAAATCTGGGGCAAGTTAGCAGTGACTGCAAGAGCCATGTTACAGCCCTGCGTGCTTTTCCATGAGTTCTTGCAGGCAGGTATCTCTGTCACTGCTGTGCTGGCAGCTGGATTAAAAAAGGAGGATCGCTCTGTGTGGTGCTGACACAGGTCTTCAGAGATGGCAGGCAGTGCTTTCCCAGTTCTGCTTGGGGTTTCGGTCTCATTTCCAGTGTAAGTTTAAAGCATGAAGCTGCTTATCCATGTTCTCTGGATTCACAGTCCTTAAGTACCACATCTTGCAAGTATGTCACCTCATTTATGTAGTGCAAACAGCAATTAATTTGATTATTGTGTTCTGTTTTTCAAAAAAGGATGGTTGATGTCCAAGTTTCCATGAGAAATTAAAGGTGGGAATATTCAGCGATTGCTCTTGCTGCTGGTTGTGGAGATTCAGTCTGTCCATCCAGGACAGAGGGCATTTCTATCTTGGGAGGTAAATTACCATCACTGTACCTGCACAGTGGTGCTACATCATTTTTTAAGTAATGTCTTGAGCAATAACATTGTACAAGATTGCCACCTGCACGTCTGGGTGAGCAGAGGTTTCCTGGAATTGCAGCTTATGCCTCCAGGTTGATGTTGTGCAGGGGTCTAGTGAGGGTGTCAGTACGCTCGTGTGCGTAGGAAATTGGTGGTTTCTGGCTAGGCTCTCTGCAATATCCTGCTCCTTCAAGACACATGGGAGGCTGAACAACATGACATGCTGAGAAGGAGGGCAGCTTCTGGTCAGGCACTTGTATTTTTGCTGCCTTAGCTGCTGTTATAAATTCCTCACTCTGGCCTTTCACTTCTGATATTTTTCCCTTGGCCAAATCAAAGACGGTTTTGTTACCTCCGGCTCCCTGCAGATGCGGCAGCTTCAGGCAATGAAATATGCTCCAGCCTTTAAAGGGAGGACAGGGAACCTGCTGCTGGGAATCTGAGATGGAGAAGGGTTCCGGGAACACGACCAAGGCTTTTGCCTTCGTTCAGCCCTGGCTGCATCCATGTGCATGTGCAAAACCAACAAGCCTGCTAGTTGTGTGCCGGAAGGATAGATCAAGGTGCTCTGGAGGGCTGTAGGATTTATAGTGAGGATTGAAAAACACACAGCATCGTGTGTAGGTGGCACTGGGACATGATTGCCTCTCCTTGCCACTCCCCACTTGGGCAAACAAGGTCAGCGTGGCTCCTAAATTAATACATTCTATAATGAAATGGATAGATTTGGGATTATTTGCAGTATTTGTGCCCAAAAGGAAAAAAGAGAAGTAGCTGGGTTTGTTTGCACTTCCCCTGGAACTAGATATGGAGGAGTACAGTCCTAGTGACTGGACATGGATTTTTATGGTAGATATGAGAATGTGTTTTAGATTCCTGTAGTGTTTCTCTTCTTGTTTTTCCTATGGTGCTCAACAAAGCTGGGATTTCAGATTCTTGTTTTCAAACCATTCAAAAGCTTGAATGTACTTGTAGGACTGAGACCCAGATGATGGTGCACAGGAGGGAGAAGAGATGAGTGTTTTGCTGGAGTGATGCTATGGAGTATGCTCCTGTGCTTGCTAATGTTCAGTGTCTGGAGCTGGGCAGTACTGAGCTTGCCATGATCCCTCATTTGCAGCTTTGGTCTTTCCTGTCAGTGAAGGGCTGCAGTGCAGCACAGCAGGCTCTCGACTCAGGCAGTTCCTGGGGGAGTCCCTCCTCTTTCCCCATAAGTGACTGCCCTCGTGTCTGGGACAAGAGGAGCATAAAGTCCCCGTTTGACTGAGAGACAGTGCCAGGGATTATGGAATTACTGTGAAGGGTTTAAGTAATTCTTTATATCTGGCTTCATGATCATCACATCCCTTTGGACCTGGTAGAGGGTCATAGGACATAGGACATCTCATAGGATTTGAGAGCTGGGAATATGAGGGATGGTCTGGAGGCTCCCTAGGGCCACGGGGTCAGGGCCCTTTGCAATCTGTAGGAAATTCCCTTACCCCCACATGTACATCTTCAACTGCGGATCCAGCAGCAGCTGTTTGAAGTTGGAGGAAAGGGTGGAAGTTTATCCTGGAGGCCCTGCCCCTGTCAGCAGCCTTGGGTGCATGGAGGGGGGAATCTGGCCAGCGAGCAGGTGAATGAACACAGAAATGATGCTGGAAGCCAAGGCTAGTCCTGCTGATGTGGCCCTTTCTCCTGCAGCGGATCATAAAATATGGCTCAAATTTTCATTACGGCCTCTATTGATTATCTTTTGGGACAGATGAATTATAGGGAACATTAAATTAAAAAAAAAAAAAAAGGAAATATTTGAATGAGTTTGGGAGGTCGATGCCAGAAGGGCTGACGCACCAAGCCTTGCCGACATTTTCCTGCTTTGTGGATCTGCTGGGCCCTTCCCACGGTCCCCCTTGGGGGAACGTGCTCAGGGAGCTCCCCTTGTTCCTTTCAGGTGCCCTTGGAGAGCAGCAGGCTCTGCAGTGGCCGTGGGCTCGGCCAAGGGACAGCTCAGAGGTGCAGACAGTGGCTGGAAGACTTGGGTACTCTTCCAGAGTGCTGCCCCATGCCCCAAGTTCTGCCTTCTCTGGGGGGTCACCCCAAGGACCTTCCACTTAGACAGTAGTCACAAGTGTCTGTCTGGCACCTACTTTGGGATTCTGGAACAAAAGGGGAGAATGAGGGGCTGGAAAATGGCCAGGGAATGGATGGGGAAAAGCCAGGTCATTGCATTTGGTGACACATTTGGATCTGGTGTAAAATATATGTGTGGAGGCCAACAGTGAATCATAAAAGTAGTGATGGGCTTTGCAAGGTTTCCCTCCTTCCCTGCACCAAAGGAAAGGGCATTGCCCTCATCTCTGCTGTGCTAAGGGGTCAGTACTTCTCTCTGCAGGGCTCATGGAGCACGGGAACTAATTCTTGTCGGGGTTTGTGGTCAGGGACCTTTGGCTTCATGTAAGAGAAGTGTCAGGATGGAATCATCCCACTGTTAGTGTGGCACACTGAAGTCAAACCAGCCAAAGAAACTTCTGGCTTCTCACCTGGCTCTAGCCAGTTCTGATTTTGAGGATGATCCTTGAATTTTGTTCCAGTGGACTTTCTGTGCCCATTCAGTTTTTCTAGGTTGTACCGTATGTCACACAATGCTCTGTCCAGGACTTGGCTTGGTAAGGTTTTGTCCTCTGCTCACTTCCCTGCCTATTTGAAATCCTATAACCTGAAATGCCATCAGCACAATTTCAGCAGCTGGCAGTGGGGAATAGTGGATGTTATCCCTTTGAAAAGAACCACAGTTAAGAGCACTCTTCTGTTTCCCAGTGGTAGCAGGAGAGTTCTGGAGCAGAGACACAGGAGCTGGGTGTCTGTAAAATCCCTTCTCTGTGCTTTGTTCCTGGATTGTGTTCTGTCAGTCAGGCCAGCAGCCAGTGCTCCTGAGGAATTCTCTGTTTTCTTTTCTAAGACTGAGAAGAATGCAGCCAGGGTCCCTCTCCAGCCACCCACAAGACAAACATCCCCCTCCCAAATGCCCATCTCTGTCTGGACACGAGGTCCTGTGTGGCACAGTCCTCATACTCCACTGCTGCAGGGACATGTGGGGGGACACCCGTGGTCTCCTCACCATGCCCTGCCTGCCACCACCACCAGCTGCTCTCCTGCAGCTCAGATCGAGCACCTAAAGCACGATCTCTGCTTTTGGCATATTTTCTTGTGCTGCAAGGGTGCCCTTTTTCCACCCATGCCTGCAGATTCCCAGTTATCTGGTCCCACAGCCATTTGGGTGAGTTCTGCCAGTGCACTCTGCGTGTGCTGCTCAGCCAGAGCCCCTGCCCAGCTGGAGGAGCACAGGTACTCCGGGTCTGCTTGGAACACCTTGTGCGTTCGTTGGTGTGTCTGTGTGACCCGTGAGATAAACCAGCTGTACTAAGGTGTGAACATTCCCCCTTGCTTGTGGGAGATTGTGGTGCTGCTGAGCAGGACCACCGTTCTGAGCGCTGAGTGCACAGTTGCGTGTATGTCTTTCACTTCCTTGCAGATCCTTGCTGATTTCACAAGAGATCCACCAAGCTTTGGCTTCACCTGGGCAAATGCAAAAGGTGGTGGTTTCCATGGCTCCACAGCCTCACTCGGGCGGCACACCCTTTCTGTGTAAGCTGGCTCCCTGGAGTCGATTGTTTTTTGGCAAACAGCTTCGTAAACGCCTCCAACAATTAAACTGGAAAGAAAAAATAACCAAACCAAACACAACAAAACCCATGCATTACGGTGTGAGGCTGCAAACAGGTTGAAGCAATTCCCCCACCAGCTCTATCCCCACCAGCTCTGTCCCCTCAAGCCCCTGGAGCCAGGCAGGGGAGCAGCCCCAGCTGCACTTGTTGGACTTCGTTTGGGAGGTGCCTGGGCTGCCCCAACTCACCAAGCTGCAGTGAGCTAACAAACATGAAGGAAAAGGTCATGTTATTCGCTTTTATTTTTTTCAAAGCTGCAAACATCTCTCTCTCTCTGGGAGGGGAGGCTGCACAGATGCCAGCTCAGATTAATTTAAATATTTACCAATCCCTTTTTTTTTTTTTTTAATTGTGTGTTTGTGTTCTGTTTGTGTCCCATAAAATACCTGGTGTTTTGGGCGTACCCCGTTTGCAGGGTGCATGAGATCACACTGAAAAAATGCAGTGAAAAACATTTTCATGCCACGACACATCAAATAGGATTTTGAATTAAGATTAAGATTTTTTCCCTCTCTTTTTATCTCTGAAGTTTGGGTGAAAGGGTCTTCTTTTTCTGTTTCTTTTTAAAATTCTTTCACTTAACTGGGAAAAAAAAATGTCACGGAAATCCTTTAAAAGTTACTTTTGCTTTATCTCACCATGTGAAACATCAAAGGCAGCTGTTGGTGCTGGTCAGAGCCCCCATTAGTGTGTGTTTCTGTGCTGTTTGCTGGATGGTGGTGTGTCCCAGCAGGTAGGCCGTGAGCAGGGAAGGAATCCGGAGTCTGGAAGCCAGAGCCAGCTCTGAGCTCCTGAGTGTGCGACAGCGGCTCCGCTCCTTTCCCTGCCTGTCGTTCCTGTCTGTCAGACTTGCTTTGAGTGCTGTCTTTGCTCTTTGTGCAACCCTGGCACAGGAGTCTCGTCTTGTTCAGAGCGCTGGGCTTCTGCTGTAACACTCCCAGGTGAGTTCCCCACTGAGCTTTTCAGGGCAGGGACCCTTTGGTGGGTGTCCCAGCAGCCCTGGCACAGATGCTCGTGGGCTTGTGTGCCCCAAGGGCATGGCCCAGGACTCAGTCTGGGCACTGGCATGTTGTCCTCTTTGGTATGGGATTTTCTATATGCTTTTTGGCCATGGAGACTGAATGCTCCCCTGGGAGGGAAGTTTCCTTTGTGGATTCAAGTAATGAAAGTGCTACTGGCGTTCACCCACCTCCTCTTAATTGCTTTCCATGCCCATTGGGTCATAATCTGATCCCATCTACGTCTGGGAAAGTACAGAGCTGCTCTGTGGAAAAATGGAGCATCTCCAAACAGAATAGTACTGCTGGGATCAGGATCCAGCCACCTCCTCTCTAGTGAGCCAGGCTGGGCTTGGCCCAAAGCATGAGCTTTCTGTGGGGGCTCTTGGCTTTACTGCACCTGTAAAGGATCCCAGCTCAAGCCTGCCCACTACGAACAGCAGGTCTAGAACCTCTGGCTCATGAGAGACTTGGGGGCGAGGGGGCAGAGGCAGTGACACCCCTGCAAGGTCATGGACCACTGGGAAGTTGGTCCACAAGCCAGGTATCAGTGCTGGGACACTGGGCACAGCTGCTTTGTTAAAAGCCTCAAGGCTGTCACTGGGGCAGGGGAGGATATTTGTGTGTGTATTTCTGTGTAAGGGGGGATTGGCACTGCTGGAATGTGAATCTTGTATTCCTGCTCTGCCTTGCAGAAGGGAAAAAAGAAGGGGAAGAATCAGAGTGGATGTGTAGGGAGGGCAACAGTTGGCTTGCCTGAGCCATTAGCCAGAATTTGAAATTGGACCTGTTACTTTTGAGGAATGTAGGGCAATGGAGGAGAGATGTTGTGTGAATGTCAGCTCTTGCCTCAGTGTCCTAGGAAAATGTCAGAGCACAGGATGGTAAGGAGCAGTACTTACCCCACAGCTTCAACTCCACCACTCCACTCTTTGATCACTTATTACTTTGCTATTCCTTCTGCTTCTTGCTGTAATTGTTACAAAATCTCTGTGCTTTGGGAGGGGTCCAGGACTCCAGGGCCCAATTGCATCTGCCCTGATTCAGAAAGTGGGTCATGCTGCTTGGTCTGGGAAGAAGATACTCATCTTGCTTAGCATGATATTTATTAGGAGATAGAGAAGGGAATGCAACCACGCTGTTGCCTAGAAAATTGCTCTGGGGGGATAGCAAAGGACTTGTGAGGGCAGAGCATGTAAAGTTCTTGTGCATCCAGTGCCTGCTGAAGCCCTGGCGTGTTCCCTGTGCCGATACTGCCTGCTTCCCTCACGTGGGACGTGGTGAGGATGGCAGGACAACGGTGGAACTGGGGGTGCTCATTCAGCAGCTGCCAGGCTCTTTACATTTCTTGGAGTAGAGACTGGTGAGAGTAGAGAGAGGGGAAGACAGTATTCAGTTTCTTCATAAGGACAAGCTGTTTCACAGTCAACCTAAAGTGGTTGGGGTTTGCTGCTAGATGAGCGACCAGCACCCTCTCCAAATACTTGGCAAGGTATGACATCCCTGTAAAGGCAAAAACTCTCCTGCAAAAAGCAAGTAGAAAGCCCTGATCGAAAGCCCAGAGTAATTTACTCTGTGCTGTATCTATCTTTAATTAAGCAACAGAGAGAAGGAAACTCAGTACACAAAGCAAATGATGATGGGTCCAGCATTGTTGCAGCAGGGTCTCACAGCAGGGCCTGCCTGACTTGGGGCAGGGAGGGTGGAGGGGTAGAGGGGAGGTAGGAAAGCACAGCTGATCCTGCCAGGCTGGCTGGGCCTGTGCTGCTGCTTGCTGTGAAATCACCCTCAGGATTATCCAAAGGAAGAATTGGCAACTCGAGTAACTTGGAGGGCCGGATCCTCAACTCGTTTAAATTGGCATGACTTCACTAAAGCCACCGAAACTGTACTGATTTTATACCAGGTGAGCATCTGGTGCAGAATCTGCTGAAAGAATAAGACAAAGAGGGCACAAAACAGAGGTTAGGTAGAGCCCACTTACAAGCCTGGGGACTCTTGGGCTGTAGTGAGTGGAGGGTGGGTCAGCACATCATTTCCAAATGTCTTGGACAGCTTGGAAGGGCTCTGAACTCTTGTGGCCATGGCAAATGCCAAAAGGCTGCTCCCTCGGGAGGGAGGTGGACTTGCCTCTTTGCCTGCACTTTGGAGCATGTGTTGTCAGGAACTGGTGACAGTGTCACCCTGCCAGTGTTCCCTGCTCACTGACACCTGTTGACCTGGCCTGTCATGGACCCTAGGTGCATTCTCATGGCTGCTCTGAACCTGGCACATCTTTTCCTGTACATTCAGAATCCCCTGTATCCCTTACAGCATGTAATGCCACTGACAAAGGCTGGCCAGCAGCTGTGGCTTCAGCCTCACACCACTGCCACCACAAGTTCTCATTTTGCCAAGCCTGTGAGATGATGGGAGGAAAGTTCTTGCTTCAGCAAAGCACAGGAGGCAGTGTCCATGTCCCAGATCATGCTCCATTGGGCAGGGTTAAGCACATGTGTGCAGAAATTGTTGGTTCCTGGTGTGGTAGGGCAGTTGTTTTCCCAGCTCTGCAGCTTGTTCTTAGGTGGGGGCGTTATGGGATGTACACAAGCAGGTATGCTGTCACGTGTTTTTAGAGGTTGTTTGCTGAAACGCCGGGCTCTTGGGGCCTGTTGGGATGCACAGAATTCCCTCCACGCACTCACATCCGGGGTGGATCTGGATAGAGTTTTAGCAACTCCCACTGAAGCGGCTCAGGGCCGGAAGTGAAGAAGGGATAAAATATCCAGCTGAAACTCCTGTAGGATGTAATTACCTGAGCTGGAAGCTGGCCAGGACAGCAGGCATTGTGCATCATCTGCTGGTGGTATCAGAAGCACCCAGCATTGCAGGAAAGGTGGTCAGGACCAAGGAGTGATGCTTGTGTGAGGATAGAACTGCTCCTGGGAGGCTGCCTCTGTGGGCATTCGGCATAGCAGCTTTGGAGTCACTTGGTGTTTGTTTCCATGGCTGTTCTGTGCAGGTGCCATGGTGCCCATAAAATGCTCTTGGGAAGCTACAGCCCATGGATGGATAGCCTTATCCTGACACCAATTCAAATGCTCCTACTTTTTGATTTAAAAGAGGAAAGAACCTTGAACAAAAAAAATCAAAAAACAAAACAAAAAAACCCACCCCAACAACAAAACAAACAAACAAATCAAACCAAACAAAAAATTAAAAAAAAATAAATCACCACCACAAAAAAAAAAAAAAGCCTAAAAAAACCACACACAAAAAAAAAAGGAAATTGACTTCCCAAAAATTACACTAAGCTAACATTGGAGGCCTGGCACAAATCCATCAGAGCCAGGAAACTCAGAATTAACCAGTGCACTCCCATGGCTGCTTGGAAGGGCTGTATTCCAGCAGGACGGGCCGAAGCTTTCAGACTTGGGGACTTGGGGATGAAAGTCCTTAATGTGTCTCTGAAGGTGTTTTTGTGCACCTCCTCCTCCTCCAACCCAGCATTAGATGAAGGGGCAGCTTTATTTTTTATCTTTTGGGGAGAGGGTTAACAGCAGGCTCCTGGTGCTCAGATGTGACAGGGCTCCTGCCCCAGGACTTTTCCCCGTGGGCTCTGTGTCGGTGGAGCAGGGACAGAGCAACGCATCAGGGACCTGCAGGCTGCTGCTGAGGACGCTGGAGAATTTACACCCTAGCCCAGGTTACAAGTGAGGACAAAGTTGACTCTTGGTTCTCCCTTGCGCGTGACGCAGCATCCCATAAATCAGCGTGACTGACAGCCTTAGCTCAGCCGAGGTAGAGGGGAAGGGAGGAGAACGGGGTCAGGGCAGGGGGCAGCTCTGGGGCTGTGTGAGCAGCTGGCCCCGAGCAGGTCGCAGGAGGAGCCTCCCAGCAGAAATTGCAGCTGCAGTGGCGAGTCAGAGGCAGCCTGAGCTGGCAGAGCGAGATGGAAGGAGACTGGCAAAATACCTGCTGCCTGCTGCTCACCTTGGGCCGATGCTATCAGTGCTGAATGTTTGCAAGAGCTCTTTTCACTCATCAGTTTTGGAAAAGCATCGAACAGGCTCCTGTGCCTACAGCTGTGCGGGCTGGAAATGAGAATGTGTCAAAGGGCCAGCCAAGCCTCTGCTGTCCCCAGCTGTCCTGGGTTGCCACCCTGCCTTTGCCATGAATTTTCACAGCTTTGGGGTACTGCAGACAGCGGACCTCATGACAGAGCATTGATAGTATCTCATTTCAGAGGCTGGGGGAGGTCGGGATGTGTTAAGGCTGAAAATATTTACAGGTTTTGAAGTTGAAACACAAACAGGAAAAGCCCTTTAAAAAGTGAGTGTAGTGGATATTCAAAACAGGAATTGCCATGGAAACGCCACAATATTTGCTTAAATTGACACAAAGGTTGCTGGTTGCAGGGTTCTGACTTCTTTGGCTCCATTTTCTTTGGCCAGACACCTATCACAAGTTGATCTCAACAGCCCTCTTTTGTTTTGCTTCTTTTATTATTGTCTGATGGAAATTAAAAAAAAAACCACCAACAACAGAACCCTCCAGTCTACAAATCCCACCTCATAGAAGAGCCTGAAGCTTCTGAGCTTCTGACAAAGGTTGGAGCTAAGACATTTTATAATTTTGGAAGTAAGGTAAAAGTTCTTTTATTTTAATCTGTGCATTTGTTCATTTCCTTCAATGCAGGAGTAGAAGGGAATTGTCTTAACTGTCTAGGGAGAGCAAGGAGAAGGGTGAAACCTGTTGCAAAGGTAGCAGTATAACAGCCAAGGAGTACAGGACTTTTGCAGTCCAGCTCTTAAACCAAAATTTGAGAGATTTAGCTGCAGTTCCCAGTTCTGCCTCAGATTTACCAAGTGAGCTTTGACAAGTCCCTTAATTACTGTGGGCCTCACTGAACTGCAAATAATAATTCTCCTTTGTCTCATCTGGTTGTATGTGTAACATTTTTGGGCATGAGATTTGATGTGGGGGTGGACAAGGAGTTGTGTGCTTCTGGATCCCCCCGAAGGAGGGATGGCAGCGCAGGCTCACGTGGGCAGGAACGCTTCACTGGCTACAGGTGGAAGTGCTGTGCTGTAAGTGGCGTAGTGCCATAGGCTGCTTCTGCCACTGACCGACCTGGTTTTTTTCCTGGGGAAAGTTGGCGTGTGTGGCCCACTGAATAGTCCTGGTGGTTTGTACCGTGGCTTTTGAGTTGCTAGAACCACGCGTGGCAGACAAGGAGATGGGGATGCGGCGTGTTCAGGAGGGCATGAAATGCCGTGCCTTGCTGGCCTGTTGTGTGTGACCAAGGGCTCAGGTCTGTGGGTGGCTGCAGCATTTGAGGCTGGCGTCACTGCTTGTGCTCGTGATTCACCTGAGCTTTGGTGCTGCTCAGTAGGGAATATTCATTTCCTTTTGAAACTCTCCTCAGGGAAAAGAGACTTCACCAAGTGAAGGGAGGCCATCTAATTCACACTGTCTTCACCTGAGACCACCTCCAAAACAAAGAACCTGACTTCTGTCCTGGCTTTGTACACTGGAATGGACCTTGAAGCCTGTGACTTCTCAATGCAAGGTACTAGCTTTTGTTCTGTGATCAAACTGCTCTGAAGTAGGACTGGAGTGAGTGATTCTGGCTCTCCAGAGTTTTCATTCCAGTTCCTGGGAGATCTCTAGCCTATGAAGTTTGAAAGAGCAGCGGGAAGTCAGTGGCTTAGGTGGTAAATGCATGGTGGGATGTTGGTTTGGGCTGGCCTACAAGCAGGACTGGGTTTACCCCTGCCATCACTGCCCACTCTGTACAGACAGCCAGCTGACACATCAGGGTGCTGGTTTGAGCAGCTCTTTCTCTTCACCTCCCTCTTCCTCATGAGCTGCTGTGCAGTATTAGCAGTTGGCTAAGCAGTACGCACGGGAGTCCCCAGGGTAAGTGTCGTGTGGGACGGTTTCTGATTGACTTGTTTCACAAAAGGAGTTTGAGGATGTCTGTGGTCACGGTGGGTAACTCAGAGCAGTTGTGAGGGGGTGGGACTCTGTTTCTAAAAGTTGTTTTACTTTCTTCTCTGCTTGGCTGCCATCACAGCTTCTCTGCAAAGAAAGGTATGACACAACAGTGGGATAATATATTTCTTCTCAATGGGCTGGGGATTTGGGAGGTGCCTTCAGTAGAAGGGGCTGAGGATCCTTGCTCTGTCTGGCCCTTTTGTGACAGCACATGTGCTCTGTAGGGCAGAGAGTTATTGTCAGGGGCTATCTCCATACTTTGCTGACATCATTAAATGCTGATGATGCCTGAATGAATGAAGATCAGCAACTGAAGTGCCTGAGGGGATTCTGTATCATCATCTTCCTCTATTTTTTGCCGCCATGTCATGAGCAATACCTGGGCAAAGCAGTGTGTGCAGAGCTGTTGTGAGTCACGGCTGCAGCTGAGACCTGAGCTGGAAGGGTCTAGGTAGAGGGACTGTATGGGTTTAGCAAGAGGGGAGATGAGAATAGTCACAGGGCTCAGATGTTGGTCTGGGCCTCCAGCAATCTCTCTCCATTGCTGGCTGTGTGTGGCACAGAGGAATTTACTCATGTTCTAAGTGCCCTAGCCCTACCTGACAGAGCAACAGCCATGATACTCTTGGGCTCAGTAGGTCTTAGTTCAGAGCCTACAGACCTGAGTGCTTTCAGTAAGTCTGCCAGAAAAGAGTGTGCTTCAGGATGGGATAGGGGTGAGCTGTGCCTTCCCACACCTTCCTAGCTCCGAAACACCTCCAGGGTCTGGCATGCTTTATTTGGAAAGCCTGGTTTTGAACTGTTAATGTAGCAAACGCTGGCCTTTATCCCTGTGTGAGCTGCTCTGGTGCTTGTGTCCCCTTTTAGAGCAATGCCTTCCCAGGCCTCCAGAGGCAAGAGAGCTTCCCAAACAGGAGCTCTGCCTGAGGGAATAAGGTAAAGGAACATGAAGAGCCTTGAGGTTTTACCAAATAAGACAGAAATTCTCAGGTTTGACTGCAGCAGGTGAATTTTCCACCAAACACCCTTATGTGCCTCTCCAGAGAGGTCCAACATCCAGGGGGAAAAAACTGTGCTGAGGAAGCTGCCTCATAGGTTCTAGGTGATTTTTTTTTCATCACCAAGGAGCTTTTCCTGTGATCCCAGTCACAAGTTTCTGCTTGTGCAGCTCCTGATATTGAAAACCCTGTGTTGTCCATCTGATCTGGACCTGAGATGAGCAGAACCTCTGAGACAAGAAAGTAAGAGAAGGAGGCTGATACGTCAGGAATTCTTTAAATGCTGAGGTGATCCTTGTGGTTCAGGCTCTTGCAAATCAGTTATCCTTTTCCACATTTGTCTCCTCCCAGTACCTACTGGGTGCGTTGCTGAGTGTCCTTCAGGGGCTGCTTCCTGAGGGATGGTAGCTCATTAGTGACAATAGAAATATTTCCCTGGACTCCAGCTGTTTTCTGAGGTCCCCGTAGTTCTACAAACATCACTGCAGCGAAGGAGATGCATTTAGCCTTTCAGGCATGTGGCTTTGTGATCTCTCATGCTCTGGACTAGAAATCCCTGTGTTTCAGTCTTCTGCCCTAGAGCAAGTTGTATGGCTTCTACTTTCAAAACAAGCTCAATTTACTTTGGGCTACAGAGGCTGTTTGCACGTTCTCCAGAGCCCATCCCTAGGCTGTGATTGCTTTTTCACTGTTTATAAGCACAAGCTGACTGTTTAGTCCTAGAGCTATAAGGGTTGGAGGGAGTTTTCTTGTTCAGTTAATGAAGGTAGACTTTTATGCGGGGGGGGGGGGAAGCTAAAAAAAGTGTAGGAAAGGGATTAGAAATATCTGCTCCGTCTGTGTTTGAATTTGCAAAATATTCCCCCCTCCCCAGTTTAAATCCTAAAGTAAAGCTAAATTTGTGGGTTAGCTTGGACTGATAGAGTTATTTTTGCTAGGATCTTTGGGATTACTGCATGGGCACAGCTGCAAAGGGCATGAGATGGGAACACTGCCTTCCACAGAAGTGCAGCTGGGCCAGCCCAACCAGCCCTGATGGCTCAGATCCTGAGCTGGGGAATATGAAACAGCCTTGCAAAATCATTGTGGAAATTTACCCACCTGTGTATGAAATCGACTTGCCTACCTTTGCCAGGAGGAGTTTAACTTGCCCATTAAAATACACATCTATTTATGTATTACATGTTCTGTGAGAGAAATTTTTCCCAGGCAGTTACAAAACTCCGTCTAGACTGTAAAGTGTGGCATCTGGTGGTAACATGCCATATACATATATCTGAATACAGTATCTCCTGTATCACCCTGCTTGGGAGTTAATAGCACATATCTGGATTACAGCGAGGCCTTTCCGTTTGCAGCACCCTATCCTTGGATCAGCGCTTGGCCTGGTTCCTGCCAGCACTGGTCTGAATGGGGCTGTACCCTGCTTGCCTCCATCCGGGTACAGCCAGGCAGGCATTTCCATGCTGCTTGTCCTGACCTGAGGCCCCACAGCTCAGGTAGGCTGGAGGCAGCCGTTCCCAGGCGGAGCTCCTCAGGCAGGGCTGAGGAGAGGGGAGGGAAGATGTTAAAAGCCTGTCTGGGTAAGAACAGGGTTGTCACATCCATCTGCTCAGGCCCTGACGAGCAGCTGATCCATATTGTTAACATATTGCCTGCCATATGGGCTAGCTCAGCTCTTCAGGAACGCTTGGGAGACCTGACCTCTAGTGTGACAAGATGTGAGCATGAAGGACGGGTTGACAACAGCCCTTGGGTCTTGGAGTGTGAAACCGTGTTCCAGCCACTTCCGCTGCCTTCCGCTGCACTTACTCCCGCGCTGCCTCTGCCTGCCTCACTCCATCTCTTCTGTCTCTCTGAGGGTTTTTTTCCCCTCCCTCCCCTGTTTTCTGCAGCCCTGGTCTGTGCTAGATCAATGACCTTCACTCATAACCAGACTGGACAGTTCTGGCTCCCTCCCCCGGGCCTTCGATCAGATGTTTAGTTGGAAAGCTGAATGGGGGGAAGTCAAAGGAGGCGAAAGAGGATCGTGTGCTTGGCAGGCCTTATAGCTGTCCTTACCATATCTGCTCTGGGAGTGGGACTGAAGACTGATGCACTGAGGTCCTTAGCACCTCCTGCTCACTTGGATAGCAGCGGGCGCTCGTGTAACCTTTTGATGGAGGGTGAAGTCCACCAGTGGGGTCTGAGCAGCTTGGAAGGTCTCAGATGCTCAGGAAAGGGCCTTGATGCCAGAGTTCAAGGAGAGAACACTTTAAAGGCTCTTGAGAGACATGGAATGAGTCAGCTTAAAAATAAAGGTAAGGGCAGCCCAGAGCCCTTCCAGAAGCCCTGCAGTGCCCAGCAGCTGGTGATTTTGCTCATGAGAGGGAATAGTCGTTCGAGGGACAAAAGCTGAAGAGGGGTTCTGGCAGTGAGGAAGTTGGCTGAACAGGATCCCTCCCAGTGCTGAACGAGGCCTGACTACAGAGCCTGTGATGCAGTTAGGTGCAAGCACACGTGTGTGGATATGTGAAGCAGCTCAGCTCTAAAGAAGCCCAGGGCTTCAGTGGAGGCTGGCAGTTGCCTGGGTGACTGTCACACTGGAGACCAGCCTGCCCCAAAAACTCAGATGGATAAAGGGATGTTCAGCACTGGAGGAGACAGGACTGAGACAGGCCTTTGTGGGTTCAGACCTTGCTTTCCCTGTCACCTTCAGTCGGTTTTTAGAATTCATGATGTCGTTGTGATGGAACTGCTGCTTATGAAGTTGGCTATCCCCTTCCTAAGGCTTCTGTCTTCACAGTTGAAATTTATGGAGGTTAAATCCTGGTCTAGGGAAGCAAGCACTAGTTTTACTGTAAACTTCAGTGGCATTGGGATTTCAGCCTTGGCTCCTCAGGAGGGGATTAGGATGTTTCCCAATATTTTTTACCCATCAGCTCTGTCAGACCTGCAGGCATGACTCATTCATATTTTAGTGCCCCCACATAAGGGTTGCCTTAATTTTACATGTCTGTCCTGTGAAAATCATTGTCGTCCAAAAAGCTGAGATTTTGCCCTGCTCTTCATAAAGGTTTTAGAGCAGTTTAGGTGCTTTCATTCCTCTCCTTTCCCATATACCTGCAATTGCACTGATCTTTAATAGTGTTTATTTGTAGAGAGGAGCCCACTGAAATATTGCAAAATAAAACACAGTGATGAGTCGTGGTTTATTTACTCAAGCTTAACTGATGTAACAAACCTGATTTTATGTTAATAATGACTCAGAAGCAGAGTTGGGAGGAGAAGCCAGATCTTCTGAGTCCTTTTAACCATCCAACAGTGTTTCTTCCTGTGCTTAGATCCAACAGCAGTTCTCTGAGCTGGGACACGGGCAGTAGTTCTGTGGCACTGTGATGAAAAAGCTGGCTGAAAAAATAATAATTGTGCTTTGTGAGTTTGCAGGGTACACTCAGGAGCACATTCAGCTCTGGTAGGCACTGCATACACACCATCTGTCTGTCTGTCTGTCTGTCCGTCAGGCAGCTCTCCAGCCAGCAGGGACCATGACCTGCAAAGTTCCTCAAGGAAAACCAGTTGGAAAGCACTTGGAGCAATCAGTGCTAAGTATGCACACGAGTGTTCGAGGGAAATGCATGTTCAAAATGCAGCTCATAGAAATCTGTTGATAAAACTAAAAAATTTTAAAAATGAACAAATAGTGTAAAGTGAATGGTAGCAGTTCTCTCATGTCTTTTGCTGGGGGCTCATTCCAGAGCTGGTGCTCAGCCCATGGGCAGTGCTGGAGGTGAGGCTTATCTCACTACTTGAGCTGAATATGGAAAGGCTGTTTTAGCATATTGCCTCTGACAAATTATGTGGCTCTTTTTTGCTATTACTGCAGTTATATATTAACTATTAAGAGCTACAGGTAAGCCATCTGCTGATGTACCAGAGCCGCATTTCTCGTCAGCACAACTATCCTGATTTTTGCCAGGGCAGTTTACAATCTGTCCCAGTGTCTTTCTTGTGATTCTTGCTGAGTTTGTCTAAGCTGTACGTTGATAGAACGTGCAAGAGAAAAGGGGAGAGGACAAACTAAGGTGAGTTTGAAAGTAAAATGAGCAAACAATATTGCTAGCTTTGTCCTTTCAGAAGTCAAAAGCTACTCTCCTCCTCCCTGCAATTATAAGACTTAATAATACCAAGGTTTCTATGGTTCAGCATGCACACAGATCGTGTTTCAGGTTGCTGTGCCCTGAAAGTGGGAGAACAGAGGGAGCAAAGGGAGGGATAGCACTGTACACACGTTTTTGTACAAAACAAAAATCTTGTGTAACTTGCAAGATCTCAGACTATAAGAAAATCATGAAGATTTACAAGGTTGACAAGAGTTGTCACACAGGAGCAATTTCTCCTTGATTACCACGTCCCTGAAGTATGCTGACCTAGAGAACAGCCTACTCAGGAACCTGGTTGCCATCTTCCCTTGCCAGGGCTAGTTACAACAGGAGCTGAAGCCAATTGCCCCAAAAGCCAGGAATGATTTTCTTGGTAGACTTGTTTTACCTGGGGCTATCTGGCAGTGGAATAGTGCAGATCCTACCTGAGCTGCTCACTCATGGTATTTGTCCTCTCCATATTTGAGAAACTAGGAATTGGATGTCCTTGACCCCTGATACAGGAATAAAGTGAGGAGAGCTGCTTGGCATCCATCATCTGCTGTAGCAGCACAGCCTAGGGCTCTGGCTTTCCCCCCAAGAGGCTCCTTCCTTTGCCCATGAGACTTTTGTATCCCTGGCTTTCCCAGCCCAGAGGGAGCTGCTGGACCATGAGGGGTGCTTCCCCCACCTATCCCTGACTTTCTAGCACTCCTAACCTGTGGGAGACTAGCCAGGGGGAAGGAACAGCTATCCTCCCCTAGAACCAGCTATCCAGGCACAGCCTGAACAAGGAACAGGGAGCAGCATTTCACATGCATTTGGAGAGCACTGAGCTCTCAGGCTTTTGGTCCAAATTTTGAAAATCCACACAATGTTCCTCCAGCAGAGTTGCCTCTCCTTTCTCAGCTGCAGAGAAAGGTGAAAGTGCTTCCCAGGACCCACCAAGTCAGTCACCTACCAACTTCCGTCCTTGCTCTTTGAACCCTGCCACACTGGCTGTCCTCCCATTATCCTCTTCTGCCTGCTTCTTCCTCATTCCCCTGTGCCACTTTTTATGGGTTCACCAGAAAGGAGGGGAGATTTTTCTTCCCCTTGTTTGCTTCACACCATTACTCCCATCTGTTCATGCAGGCTCTCAGTTCCTTTGTTTTTCCTTTGTGGATTTGGGTGCAATTTACACTCTCTGGGATGCTCTTCTGGACAGTGCTGGTGTGGGGAGGAGGTCTGGCTCACAGGCCAGCACTGGGCGGTGGGGGAAATGTGCATCTTCAAATTAATCAAAAATTTCTCCTCCAGAAATGCTAATGGGGGGAAAGCAATTAAAGCAGCCTGGTTTTTATTAAGTAATCTGTGTTAAGAGCTTGTAATGAAGTTTAGTGCCGTTGTGACTCGATATTTCAGCTTCATCGGTTTGAGTCAAAACAATCCAAAGTGGGAAGGGAGCAAAGAGATGAGCTGCTCCCCAGCATCTGTAGTGCTGATTCTTGTTCCTGCTCATTCTTGCAGCTTTCCAGTGTAATGCATAGGAGACCACTCACTCTTTATCCTGTCCAGGATGAGAAAGTGAGCTTTAGAATGTGCCATACAAACTGGATGGCTTCTTGTTTAAAATACCTGTTGTCAATGTGGGAATGGCCCTGGTGCCTTGGAACAGACTTTGCCTCATTTTTTGGGATAGTGCAAACACTAAGTTTTCAATAGGAAGCAATGAGAGGACAAGGGACAGCAGAAGCAACGTGACACTGAGGAGCAGTGAGACCCCCCAGATCAGTGCTGCATGCCTCTGAGCAGGTTCATAAACCTCTTCTAACAGGGGAAAAATTTTAGCTGCCATAGGGTGAGGATGGGGATGATACCTGCCATTCCTGTGCCCTGCACCTCCAGGCCTGTGCTCGCTCCACTCTGAACAGCACGGCCCTGTTACCAGGGTGACAAACTGCTGGGGGCTGTGAGCAGCTCTGGAAGCAGCCCATCTCCTTCTCTCCTTTCCCCCACTCCCAGAGAAGGCTAAAGAAAAAAAGGGGCAAAGTCCCTTTAAAGAACTATATGCCAAGCCTCTGCCGTCCTGTTTTATCTGAAGTCCAACCGCATGTTGTTCCAGGGCCGATCCGCTTTAGCTAATTAATAATCTGACAGGAGCCACCCAAGGGATTAGCTGCTGAGACGAGCTAGACCAAACCCCCAGCAAATGAGCCCCATGCTCCCTGGGGACTGAGAGGTGACTTTGGGGGGCAGGCAGTTGCACCACATGTAGAAGGGTGTCAGAGCCCTGAAGGGGATTTATGGCATCTGGGAGGGTGAAGGAGGAGGTGAGGGGTTACAATTTATGAGATATAAACTAATAAATCAGTTAGTTGAAGAGGGGAAAGAGGGAAGCACCAAATTAAAAGATAACGTCTTAAAGGAACAGTGTAAATTGATGGTGCTCCTTGTGGCAGGGGCACCAGGAGAGCTCCCAGTGCAGACCAGTTGTAGCTCCTTCTGCGCTGGCTACCTGGGAGAGAGGAAGAGAGAGACTGCAAAGCAGAAGAAAAAGGGGTGTTGGTGGGGATTGAGAGGAAGAGAGATGCATCTTTTTGCAGTTTATGCAAACAGTTGATGGTTTGGCTTTTGTGGCAGAGGGCACCTCTTTTGAACTCAGAATGCAGGGGCTGTGGTGCCCCTGGCCTGGGAGAGGTAAATGGGTAAGGGGGGCTTGGTTAGGGTTAGTTGTCCCGATTCAATTCCCCATTTCTGCGGGGGAACACTTCTTAAGTGGGATTAGTGGAGAGGGTCAACTTGGAGCAAGGCAAAATTACTATCAGGAAAGCTGTCTCAAGACAGTGTGATACATTTTTTCCTCCAAATTTGCCTCTTCACTAAGTCTTCAGGTGATTGTGAGGTTTGAAGTTTGCTCCTGAGGAAAATACTTGGTTTTGTTCTGGAGCCTTGCAGATGTCTGGAACTTCCTGGTGGTGAATGTCCAATTCTCTTCTGATTTCAGGAGCTGTTGTTCCTGCTGGCAGGGCAGTGGCCTTGGGCACGGGTGTTCCCCTGCCTCTTCCACTGCCCAGTCCCAAAGCTAGTTTGCCTTTCCATACCAGTCTCTTCGGGTGCCTTGAAACATCTCCTGGCCCACAGTCCTTTCTGAGAGTGTGCCCGGGCCTCAGCTCTCTCTAGGGGCTGCTGTAATGCAAATGGTAATGCAAGATGGGATTTCCAAAAGCCGCCTTAGGGGGATTTGTAATCCCTGCCCCATGACGATGCTAGACACAAGCTAATGGAGAGGGGCCTGTGTGAGCCCTCTCTGCAGAGCCAGAGCAAACCTCTGAGCCCTTGCCAAAGGCCAAGCTTTTGGCATTGTTCCTTGCAAGGGCAGGAGACTGTTTCCTCCCTGGCCGCCCAGCCTGCAGCAGCCCCAGGGCAGCACAGGCCCGGGGAGCGAGGCAGTGCCTGTGGAGCAGCTGGCTGTCCGGGAGCCAGGCGAGCTCCTCCTGCCCCACCCCATGGCCTGGAGCCAGCCCAGGGCCCCGCATCCGGTCCCACATGAGCCACAAGCAGCCCTGAGGTGGTCGCTGTGAGCGCCCCTTGGCTGAAGAGGTGTTGGGATCGTGTGGGTGTTGCCCTGGGGGAGCCCAGCACAGAGCCTGCGGATTGCTCTTCCAGTGGGGCAACTGCATTATGCCAACAAAACTCATCTGACTACTTTGACATATTTCCATCTAGAGAGCTGCCTTGCAGCTTGCCGGGTCCCCCACGCAGACATGTTGAGCTCAGGTGGCTTCTTCTTGTGATCTCAAAAGGCAGAGAGTGGAGAGGGAGTAGTCCTGTGCCGTGCTGGAGCTGAACTGCGACCATGAGACACCTTTCTGGGGGGAAGAATTGCTTGGGCCTGGGCTGCCAGAGTGGTCTGGAAACCTGCTGCCAGCCCTGCACCATCCCATCCCATTGCTCATCCTGCTGTGCTTGGGCTGTCTCATGGTGGGAGTGTGCGGGGAAGCTCTCCTGGAGGCTGGGCTGGCAGTCACACCATTGCAGCCTCTCACGAACACAGCCGTGGTTTGGCCTCCCTCCTGCAAAGCTGCCAGTAGCCCACACTGCTCCTGACCAACATCATTAGTGCGGGTATTTATATTTCATTAACAACATTAAACCAAAATGGCATTGAAAGCAACGCCAGTGATAAATAGCTTATTAATAAACAGGGGATGGGCTGTACCACGCACAAATTCAATCCCTTCCTAAATATGTCTCTACCACTAAAACCAGCCTTTTAACTCCTGCTAATCTGGAGAAATTTGATGGATGTTTTGGGGGTGGATAGTACTCAGATGAAGGCAGGCGGTGGGGGCACACAGTGTCATATAGTTTGGTTTTTCCTAAGGCAGCTGACTAGGATGGGAAGATGTAGATTTCTCAAAGTGCTGTTGCATTTCCATCGTTGTGTGGGACTCGCTCAGTTGTGTTTCTAATGTAATTTTGATTGTGTTAAAACAGCAGTAGTATAGAAAGCATGAAACAAAAGAAGAGAGACTGAAGATTCAAGTGAGTGTCTGCCTTTGATTTTAGTGCCCTCTCCTCTGTTTCCCCTACACTCTTTCACACACCTCTGCTGGCTTGTACAGGACCATCCACAACAGTCACCAGCACAAAATCTCTTGCTTGCACCAGACCCAGTCTCTTCCAGTGACGTCTAAGGACACCTAGCACTGTCCTTATTCCTCCCTATGTGTTTATTCTAGGGATTAAGAATGTTAAAAATGTGGCTTTTCTTGTAAGCTTGTCAATCAGCTTATTATTTTTATTTTCTGGTTTTGTTTTTCCCCAACTCCCTACTCTGTGAAATTGCTTCCTATGCTTCTGTCCTGCCCTAAGTACAAAGGCTCTTTTCTTGCTCTTCCTGCTCTCTCTTTCCACAGTAAATTAATTAACTCAGAAACTTGGATGAATCTGGAGTTGAAAGCCCCCCTCAAACCACCTCCAGGTTTCTCAGAGAGGTTCCCCTCTCCATACACCTCCTGGGCACTTTTCCAGTGGGGAGGACAGAGTATAGGGCTTTGCCTTGCTTCACCATACTTCTACCATGCAGCACAAGCTGCTGCCTCCTTTGCATCCTGGGTCCAGTTCTGGGCCCCTAGTTTAGGAAGGACATTGAGATTCTTGGGCATGTCCAGAGGAGGGCAACAAGGCTGGTGAAGGGCCTGGAACACAAGCCCTGTCAGGAACAATTGAGGGAGCTATGGGGTGTTTAGCCTGGAGAAAAGGAGACTCAGAGGTGACCTTATCGCTCTCTACAGCTTCCTGAAAGGTGGCTGTAGTCCAGTGGGGGTTGGTCTCTTTTTCCAGGCAGCAACTGACAGAACAAGAGGACAGTCTTAAGGGTTTCCCTTAACCTGTGCCAAGGGAAATTTTGGTTGGGTGTTAGGAAAAAGTTTTTTACTGAAAGAGTGATAAAGTACTGGAATCATCTGCCCGGGGAGGTGGTGGAGTCAACATACCTGGATGTGGCAACTTGGTGCCATGGTTTAGTTGGGGTGTTGGGGCATGGATTGGACTCGATGATCTTAAAGGTCTCTTCCAACCCAGTGATTCTGTGATCCAGACATACTCCCCTGGTCCCAGGACATTTGGGGGCCCCCACTCTCCTAGAATGCAGCGTGCTCAGCAGCATGTGCACCCTCCATCCCAGGCATGTTATCTCCAGAGGCAGCAGGGCAGCACCAGGCCCTGGGCAGGCTCCTGTACCATACTGCCTGCCCAGGCATGCTGTGATGCAGCTTCCAAAGACTGGGCAGCTCTTGGCTTAGTCACGCTCATCTGAGATACTCTGCCTGAGTGTACCTCAATGGCTTAGGCTGCAGTGTTTGCAGGTTTTAGACAATAACTTTGTGATCTCCCTGCTTTGGACTGATATACTGACCTCTCAGCTTGCAGCCTGCAAGGGCTTTTCATGGAGAACGAGCTCTCTTCCCCAGCCTGATCATGTCCAAGTTGACATCAAATATCATTTTCTGCACTTCTATTCTAAGGACAGTGGTAGTCCCGAATGTAGGATTTGAGGTGCAGCTGGTAGGATTTGAGGTGCAGCTGGCATCTTTCTGCTTCCTCCTCTCCTCATCCTTAGGTCGTTCTGACACAGGCCGGGCACAGGTTGGATGGGGAGCACAAACAGATTGCAGAACTGGCTGGAGTCACCTCCCTGACCTGTGTCTTCCATATGATGGAGAACAACCAGAACACGAGACAGGGTGTTTTATCGTTTGTTTGCCTGCCAGCATGGGCAGTATCATGGGTCACATGTCTCCTGGTTAGCTGAACTGTGAAGTGTGTGCCCTGGAAGAGGCATGGAAGAGAAGGAAGCTCATCAGAACCTGCCTGTTCCCACTCAGCTGATTGTTGCAGGGTCTGTCCCATAACTGACATGAGCACTAAGATAATCGGATATTCAGAGCAGGGAGGGGAGGGGAAGAGAAGGGAAAAAAACAGGCATCAAGATAATCATGATTTCCCCAGAGCCATGAAGGGAACTCAAAGGCTGATATCCAGCAGCATCTCTTCATCTCGCTCTTACCACAGCATCGAGGATAAATAAAAAACAGCTGATGCTGCTTACCTTCTGTGGTCCCAGCCCCAGTCCTGGAGCATCCCTTCCTGCAAAGAATTTGGCAGAGTAGGGTCAGGGTCAGGAGGGAGAGTTGGTTGTACTCAAACCCTTTTTTCTAGGGGCTTGGAAGGACTCAGAGATTGGGAGGTGTGGCATGGGGGTTGGCCGTAGCTCTGGATGAACATCTTGGCCGTGGAATGACAAAGAACACAGAGAGAACACAGGAACTTGGGATCTGCTTCACTGTAGGCAGTAGAGATTCCTACAGCCAGCAGAAACAGGAGTGGATCAGACAGAAATGCCCTGCACAATTAGTAACCATGAGCCGGCAAGGGGAAGGTTCCTGAGCTTTTGAGCTTTTCACCCTGAAGCCATTCCTGGAAATGTCCCTGAGGAAACACTATTAAACTGTCCTGTCCACTGGGAACACCACCCCTGCCCAGTGACAGTGCCAGTAAGGATGGTGTCAAGGCTGCTTAGGACTGAGAGTGACAAAAGTGGCCTCTCCCTTAGTCCTTCTCTGTTACTGTGCTTCCTTTTCATTCTTTTGGAGGGATCTGTGTTACACATGAATTACTGTCACCTGCCAGATCTTGGGCTTTCTCTCCCCTGAATAACCAAACAAGGATGTGATGTCTTGAGCCCTGCTTTTCACTGTGGAGAATAGCCCCTGTGTAAGGGACTCTTGGGTGGAAGGAAGCATAACCTTCCCCCGTCTGCTGAGGCATATGTTTCATAGGAAATTGTTCCATGCTTCTGGGAGGGCACAGTGCCACCTTGGAAGGTTATTGTGGAAGCTGTCTCACACCAGGTCTGTGTCTGAGGGCTAAGGGAGCCATGTCCTCTTTCAGTATGAGAACAAGCAGACCTGAACCGGTGCTCTGTGTCCAAAGGATGGCCTCCCACAGGGCATGGAGCCATGCTGAGGGGGAAGATGATCTGTACCCAGCTCCCAAACTACTGCTATTAGTGCCCACCCCAGCAATTCTGCAAACTCCACAAGCTGCCTGTTCCATTGCAGCTCTCTCTATGGAGTGTCTTCCCTTGGAAGGAATTTTAATCAAACTTGACTGAGGAGTGCTGAAAAACATGAGGAAGTAATTACAAATATGAATTTACAGCCTCCTGGAGTACCTCCCTCCTTCTCTCTCTTTGCATAACGCCTGTGTTTACCCTGTTTCCTACCGTTACCAGTCTCATTCCTCAAGCCCTCCTCCACTTCATTACCTCTGTCCAAACCCCATGTGTCAGATTTGTGACCCTCAGTGCTGCCTCACAGAGAAGAGCAAAGGTAGAGACAGTTCTGGGAAAGATTGTGGCCCTCACTTTTTTTCTGTGAGGCAATAATAAGCCAGCAGGAGGACAGTCCCAGGAGGAAGTTGCAGGTTCCCTGAAGGAAATTGGCTGGAACAGCCTCCCTGATTGTCTGCGATTTCCCAGCTAGATAGGCCCCAGGAGAGGGGGTAGGCTGGAGCAGGGTGGAATCAGCCTGGAAATCAGGATGGGCTGGATGCTTCCTCCATAAGGTGTTATTTTCTCATGTGTGCTGTTCTTGAGAGCCTTTCTTTTCTTTCTATTTATTTTCATGCATGCAGTCATTACTCTGGGAGGGCTCTTAGCTTGGCTGACTGCAGGATCCATTACTGGCACCTAGGGGTGCTCACAGACTCCAGTGCCATTCACGGGTTGTGTACTGGCATTGTTGGCTCTTGCTCCCTGAGTCCACGTTGTCCTTCCTTCGTTGCACGTGGGCATAGAGTGAGTCTGTGTGTTGCCTGTATGGAATGGAGAGCTCTCACACCAGAGACCATGGACCTTTTGCAGAAGGGAGAGTGAGGAGAATTGTGTGGGTGAGACGCCAAGCCCAGTCCAGTTGCCTTGGGCAGGAATTAAGGGGCAAGGTGTGAGCTGTGTGTGGGGGTAGCAGAAGAGCTAAGCCACTCAGTCATTTCTTCTCTCATCTTCACTTTGCCTTCCTCTTAAAGCAGTAGGAGAAATGGCTGGCAAGTTACTGGGCACTTGGAATTCCACGTGACTCTTCAGACAGTTGCCAGCCTGCGTAGGGATTAGGAAGAAATGTGATTTTTTGGTGGAATTTAGAAGAAATGGATAAATTTCTATGGAGGACCCTTTACTTCCAACCTGTAGCTTGCCTTTTTTTTTTTTTTTTTTTTTGAGGGTTATGCCCTGGGGGTAATTTATTTTACTTGGCCCTAAGGGGGCCAGAGAACCAGCTGTCCCAATGCAAATAGGGGAGGGAATTCCCTGCCATTTTGGCAGGCACTGGTGCAGGGTTGAACAGAAGGCTCTGAAACCCCTGGGCTTACTAGATGTGTGATTCAAATCTGAATTTGTCTGGCTGGGACTCTCATCTTCTGGATAGTCAAAAGAAACCAACCCCAAATGCTTTTCCCAAATCTGCTATCAAAGAGGCTGCTACCATGGCCCTACATTGGGCTGTTTGGTGATGAAGGAGAGAAGGGGGAGTAGCATAAGTACTCTCTTGGGATCCCCTCTTACACTCTCATTTTCCTGTAACCACTTTAAATTTTTTGGCTAATTAAAGACTCTGAGCAGTTTTCAGCCTGTGGGGTTTCTTTTATTTGGTTCCTCAGCAATTAACTTTTTTACTGAACAAAGTTTTGATTGAGCTGGGGCCCATGTCTTGGTTTAAAATTTCTCCATAGCCCTGTGAATCCATGCCCTTTCCTATCCCATCCATGGCTCAGTGCCACCTTCTCTTCCATCACTGGTAATTCTTCCCAATGCTGTCCCCTGCCTCTGTGCTTTCTTCTCCACCTTCACTCTCACCAAGTCCCTTGTTCTGCAGAGAAAAGGAGGACCCAGGAGCCTTTTTGCTCCATCTTCAGAGGGCCAGGAACCCTGCTTGTTCCAAGTTGCAGAGGCTTCCCTCTGTTCAGAGGTTTTCCCATGACATAGTCCCAATGGGCTGGGAAGAACCTGAACTGCAAGACCAGCCTGTCTGCAAGCAGCTGTGCCTGTTCTGCTCTGGTGTCTCAGGGCTTTTGTGGGCTCAGTTCCCTCCTTGCCTGGCGCCTAAGCCCTTTATCCAGCCCATCTGTGCCTTTCCTCACATCAAGAGGGGCCATGGCTCCTAGGTTCCCTTCGTGGTCTGTCCAGGTGGGAGGCTGCCCACATGCCAGAATCACCTGGCTCAGAACTCACCTGCAGTGGGACCTTGCAGTGTCCCTGTGTTATCTGAGAGCCCATGCTCTGCTCTTCGAGCTGGTGCCTGTCCTCACCTGCTGGGGGTTCCACTGTGGATGACCATGGTCATAAACCTGCACACTCAACTGGAGGCACTGGCCTCCTGTCCTGACAGACCTGATCTTTCTTACCCCAAGCTCTTTGCCAGCTGTCCTGGCACAGCTAAAAGTGCATCATGTCCCTCGCTCTGCACCGGCTCCTCCATCACCCCCCGCCATGCAGTGAAAAGGTGACCACTCAGCTTGGGAACTCTTTGCCCAGCTGTTCTGGGACCCTGTAGCCCCCTTAGCCCCTGTCAGGATAAAAAGTCTTGGACATATTTGTTGTTTTGAGGATTGGTGGTTTGTTGTTGTTGTTGTCTTCCCCGAGAGCCGTTTCCTTTGCTGTTGTGCGGTGGTGTAGGCAGCTGTCCCTTTCAAAAAGGAGCGTCAGCACCAAAGTGCCGCCCCCTCCTCGGGCTGGTTTCACCCTCCCTCGCCCCCCCAGCCCATTCCCTGTGGTGAGTGTGCCCACGCCAGGCAGGCAGGCACGAGCTTTGGCTTGCTGGGGGAGCGCACCTGCAGCACCTGCACACACACGCCGGGGCTGGCGGCTGTGCCGGCGCTGCCGTGCACACTCCCCTTGGCACCAGCCAGGCTGTGGGGGTGTGTGCCACTGCTTCCCATCTGTCCATCCTCTGCCATGCAAGCTCCTCCTGGCATCAGCGGTCATGGGTGTGTGTGCCCCTGTGCTTCCCATCCATCCATCCATCCATCCATCCATCCATCCATCCATCCATCCATCCATCCATCCATCCATCCATCCGTCCATCCTCTCCCACTCATCCTGTCTGTGCACACGTACACAGTTGTGGGCCTGCAGCATGCTGCGCCAGGCACTTCCACCCCGCACATCCAGCAGCGTGCAGGGATCTGTATAAACTTTGTTTTAAAAGGGAAAAATGTTTGTCTCCAAAAAAGAAAAGAAAAAAGCAAATGAAACACAAGCCTTCAACCTAACCTGTGTGCATACAGCGAACTTCCTGTCATCTGTAGAAAATGCCCAACCTCATGCCCAAATGCTGGAGGTATGTGACACTTGGAGTGCAGCAGGGAGAGAAACAGTGGTTTCCAAGGACTGATTAGATGGCATGCCAAGTGTATTAAATTTTGCAGACATTTTAACAGCAATATGCTAGATAGTTGGGTGTCCCCTGAGGCTGCTGGATTTTTTATATCCTTCACAGAAGGTCAAAGCCCTCTTCTGCCTGCCCCCCTCCCTCTCTCTGCTGTCTCTCTTTCATTCCTCGTCCCTTTCTCTCTGTGTCACCATCCTTTACACTCTCTCTCTCTCCCTCCCTCTCTCTCTCTCTCCTCCCCCCATCTTACTTTTTTGGTGCACTTTCTCCTTCTATGTTGCTCTGTGAATATAAAATAAAAGATCAGTTATTTGTGAGTTTCCCCATGAGTGGAAATTTGCACTCCCTGTGGTCTCCTCACACAGAGATGGATATGCTGGGGCTTTCCCCTCTCTTTTCTGCACTTTGTTTTGGGGAAAATATGTTTTCCTCCCATCACTCCCCAAACATCAGTGCTCTCCCTCCACCCCTCCTTTTTTTTTTTATTTTTGTAGCAAAAGGAAAAAAAAAAAGGGCAGGAAAAGAATCCATCTGGCATATGAATAATTGAAATGGCTCAACTCTGTTCCTGTTGCTGTTGTTTGCTCTCAGTTCTTCCTCCCCCGCCCCAACCATAGCATCCCCCTGGGGTATGGGAGTTGGAGGTAAGGATGTATTGATTCCCTTGAGGGAGGTGGTAAGGGGGGTCAGCGTGCAGCTCATACCATTCTTCCAGAGCCCTGTCCTGAGGACAGTGTGTGGTTTGAGTGGCACAGGGGATGGGAGGGTTGCTTTTCCCTGTGTCCATGTGAGGCCTCCCCTGGCTGGCCCAGGAGTCCTTCCCAAGGCAGCTCCCAGCAATAGCCCACAGTGCCATCGGCCTTTCTGCCAGACTCCAGCTGCCACAGCATGCCCCTCCGAAGTGGTGACAGGTTTTGGTCTCCCCACAGCATCTTCCTCTCTGCCTGCTTGCTCCAGTGCCTCAGAGACCTCCTGTCTGGTCCCCGCTCCCTGGCAGAGCTGAGCAGGATGGGGACATGCTGTGCCAGCCCTCCCCGCAGCTCTCTGCAGCTGCTCTGCGCAGCCAGCGCCTTCCCGCGGGTCCGAGCAGGGATCCCAGTGCTGATCCCTCTCCCACAGCTCTAGGACACAGCTGCTGGCAGTGGTGTAAGTCTGCACTTCCACTTCCCTCTCATCCTGCTCTCTGTTGAGCACTCTGAGTGAGGTTACGGGTTAAACTTCTTAGAAGTTGTTGTAGGAGTCTTAAATTAGCATCCCTCCTTCCAGTTTAGGTTCTCCAATGTGTGCTCATGTTCTCCAGCTTAGCCCCAGAATGCTGGACCTGCTGCCTTTTTTGTTCCCAAGTGCTTGAGCCAGCTGGGGTACCCCTGTGCCTGGCAGCCAGGGTGCAGCTTTTGCTGTCTCTTTAAAACCATTTAGAGTAAAACCAAACAACTTTAGGGCATTAATTCTGGATGAAGATGAGTCTCCAGATGACAGCCTGATCCATATCCTTCCCCACAAAGCAGCTTCCATTTTCCTCCTCCCTATCGCCTTCTGCCCACTCTCTCCTTCCCCTCTGTCCGTCTGTCTGTCTCATTTTCCCTGCTCCATAGAAAGGAGAAGCTGACATAAGGTGTTGAGCCTTTAAATATACACATTGAGCTCCTTTTTTCTGTAGTTAGTGGGCTGCCTCTGATGAGTTGTATGTTTTGAAGCAGGTATTTGCTGTGTGTATTTGTGTATACTTGGCAGGTGTTGGGTGTGCGTGGTGTGTTTTTGGGGGATGTTTGTGTATTGTTGGGGAGGAGTTTATATTTAGGATCTGTTTTTTGTGGTTTGGGTAGGTAATGTATGTATGAAGGAGATGTGTGTGTTTATCAAGCTGTTTGTGTGTGCTTTTATTCTGGCTTAGTGTTTGTTGTGTGGGCACATACCTCTATAGTGTGTAGATTGTATGTATGTAGATTTGTGTATGTTTTTCCTTGTGTGAGGCCAGTGGAGGAGTTTGGGCTTGACTCATAAGGATTTTGTGTGTTTTAGGATACACACTCTTTGTATTACAATGAGTTTTGTATGTAGTGTTTGTGATGTTTGCTAATTTCATTAATTCTGGTCTTTGGAGGGATGGGCTTTGGTGAGTCTTGTGTGTGTTTGGAATGTGTTTTTCATGACTGTGCATTTACAAAATTACAAGAGCAACACTGAAAAGATGTTAGAAAAGCGATCAAGGAAAATAGCCTGCTGGAATATTCAGAGGTGCAAATGTCTCATTAGTGACATTACTGGAGTGGGAGGTGTTCAGGGCCGGGAAAATTCCTACTAACTGAGAGAGATTTAAAAAAAAAAAAATCTTTGGTAAAAAAAAAAACCAGGAAAAATCAGAAAAAGAAAAAAAAATCAGATGGCATTCAAATCAGGTTCATAATATATATGTAGATACGTAGGTCTTTTTCTAAAATGACTCCTACACATGATCTGAAAGTTGCATGTAAAATAATTGGTAACCCAACTCTTGGTACAAATAATTAGATATTTAGATCTAATAAAACTGGTTTGATGGGGAAATCACTTTCTCCTGTGCAGATTTCCATTTGAAGGCAAGTTTCGGTCCTTGTGTTTGTTTTTTCTGACAGTAAAACCTAGGGTTTGGCACCAACAAAAGATATTCCCTGTAAATATCTAAATATCTGTTCTCTGCCATAAACATTCAGAGATGTGCCCAATCATGTCAGAGGAGCCTATTTATGCACTTTGTGCTTTCATGTTACCTGCAGTGCACTCCGTGGGGAGGAGAAACGCAGCAAACTCTAAGCCAAGAGGGTGATTGCTGTCCCTGGGCAAAGCAGCCACATCCTTCACCAAGGCTGTGCCACAGGGGCTGGGTGAGGGCTCTGGGGCAGACCCCAGGCAAAAAGCCCCTTGCCAAGGGCAGCTGGAGGCCCTGGCAAGCACCCAAGGGGGGCAGGGGGCTGGAGATGCGCCGAGGCTCGGCACCCCCGGCACAAGGCGCGTCCGGCGTCGCTGCCCCTGGCCCGTGCGAGGCACGCTTTGAGGCACGCTGTCATCTGCTTTGAGGCACACTGTCAGCTGCTTTGCTCAGCTCCTGGGGCCAGTGGGTCCCTGGGCATCTTGTTGCCGTGCCAGCTAGATAGGGAAATCCCCTCTACCTGTACCACCAGGTGAGTGGCCACCTTGGCATGGGAGCGGGGCCGGCAGCAAGCTCCCGGCGTTCAGCTGCCACAGGGAGTGCTGAGGCGGACAGAATGATCTTCCCTGGTCTCATCCAGGAAGAAGTGTTGGCATGCAGCAAGTAGCCAGTTCTGCCTATTGATCATTGTTACAGTTTTCACCTGGAAGTGCCGTGCTCTAAGCATTTCAAAGGGCATTCCGCAAGGAGATGTAGGGTAGGCGCTCTCTGCAGGGATGGGATTCTCATCCGTGCCCCAGCTCTGTAAATCCCTAAGTAACAGTACCATTTTCCTGAGGCTTTGAACTTGATTTACTCGAGTGTTGCTGCAAAAGGAGTCTGGCCCATTGCCTTGTAGAGGAGTGAAATTATCACAGATAAACCCCAGTCAGCAGAGTGGAGTCTGTCTGCTTTTGTTCTCTGCTTAGGCCTTGTGGGCACTTGGTCTGCAGTGCTGGGGCAAGGGGCCGTGCAGCAGGTACGGCTGGGTGAAGAGTAATTTCCTGCTTCTCAATTAAAATGTGTGTATAAATATGTGTAAATTTGCTTTGAGTTAAATGGAGGCAACCATTCTGATTTTACACAATTTTAAGTGTTAGATTTTAAAATAAAATGAAATGACAGTGGTAGTGACAAGGTGGTAAAAGCAGAAAGTTTTCATTTAGACAACAACCAAATTAAATACTCAAAGGAAAATGGTGTTTCCTTCTGTACACTGAACATTCTGTACAATACAGAATTACTCTGGATTTGTGAAAAGTTTGGCTGTTCCTTCATTTACATTTTTCATCACAAAAAGTTTTGGTAAAAACTGTGATTTTGCTTGAGTGGAAAGATTTGTATTTAAAATACTTTAAAAAATATGAGTCATAGTTTATTTTCCTGTTGACTTTCACAGCATTGCTAACATAACCTAGCATTGCATCTGCTGGGTTTTGGACGGTTTTGTTCACTGAACTAAGCTAAGCAGATTTTGAATAGGCTGGGAAGGCTGATGTTGGGATGGAGACTTCTCTGGGAATGAGAGGCTGGGAGATCCTGTGGCAATTGTGTCAGTTTTTAGTGCTACCACAGCCCCTCTAAGTACCAGGCTTTAGTTCCAGCTCACGGTCAGGATGCGTGTGCGTTGCTCCCAGGATGATGTGTGTTGCTTCTCCACACCTGCCCCTCCAAAAAGTGAGTGTAACCTACCACACAGCATAACATCTTTATGGCTCTGATGGGCTTCCTTCAACACTGGGCTTGTGCTGAGGTGTGGGGGAGACTCAGAGTGAGAACAGCATAGCTGAACCATCAGTTTTAATAGCTTCCTTTAAAAAATAGAAGAAATTAATTCACAGTCTTCCCAGAAGAACAAGATCGTAGTAATTGGCACCTGGAAATGTCAGTCAGATTTCCCCTCCTTGTCTCCAGCACTTTGATGGTGTATTTGCTGCTGGATGTGACTTAAACAAAAAGTTAAAAAATTAAAAAATAAATAAAATAAATTTTAAAAAGCCTTTCCTTCATGCATATGGAGTTTTTGGGGAAAAAAAAAAAAGGTATTTTAATGCTTTCTATTAAATTGGGACTAAAAGTGGTGTCTTAATTTGCATTCATTAGCATATTTGCATATAGATCACTGAAATGGTGGAAGAGGAGAAGAGCCTATAAATGAAAATTCTTTTAAAGGCACAGGCATCCTTTTATTTATTTTCAGTCTCTCTCCCCTTTGCAAACCTCCTCTTGACCAGTAGCTGAATGGAGTTTGCTGCATGGAGTGGGATACAGCCAGGAAGGACGGCTGTTGGGACACAAGCAAGGGGTTTGTGGTGGACAAGTTGAGGTTTGGGTGTCTGTGGCCATCTCCAAGTGCCAAGGACAGGCTGTGGTGGGGCAGCTGTGGCCCCTGCGCAGGACAGGGTCTGCTGCCAGACCCTGCCCTTGTACCTTGACATAGGCCAGTGCTCTCCTGCGTGAGGAAAGCAGTGTGACAGGCTGCTGTTTGCGAGAGTGAAGGTTTGGGCCATGCACATCCAGTGGCTTGTTAAAGAGGTTGTGTGGCTCCTTAGTCAGACAGGAAAGATGCACTTGTGATTCAGGCCCGTTCCCTGAACGGGAAATTTGTCACTTCGGCTTTAATTTCTTTGCTCTGCTTTCACACACCTTCCCATACATTCTTTCCTGTGAAAAGATTTTTTTCCCAGCCTAAATCAGGCAGCAAGCTTTTACAAACTTCCTCAGGCTTTGCACTGATTTGCTTGTAGTCAGTTATAATAATAATAGGAACAATTACTCTTTTAAAATAAATTTCCCAGTTGTGTTTCCTTGTGATACAAGGCACTTCCACACTACAGTTTTTGTCTTACATGATGTGCAGCCTAGCTGCTACAAAAAGTAGTTTGAGTGGCTCCCAAGTGTTTTGTTCCAGACTGCAAATGTTTGTAAGCTGTGCTATAGATGGACCAGCCAATTTGAGATAAAGACTGTAATGAAGACAGATAAATCAATAATGAGAAACACTCCTTCCTATGGAGTTGAAAACTGGGGTGGAAAGGAGGACTAGAAACATTCCATAAGGAGTGATGGGCCCGAGGTGTGTGACAGGACAGAAATTGAGTGTAGAAGAGCTTTTCTTCTACAAAAAAGATACAAAAACCACCAAAGATACCATGGGGACAGATTGGATGTTCACATCAAATTCCCAGCCTTTGAGGAGAAATTAAGGCAGTCAACCAAGATAAAAATGGGCCACAGTTTACACTGACCCAGGCTGTTCTTAGCAGCTATGGTTTGATCCTGGTTACAAAGCCACTTAACAAGCTTCTAGGCCATGTGGCAGGAGGTAATTGGGCTGGGCAGCAGTGTGCCAGGGCGCTCTGTTTGGCTCAGAGGGCTCTGGGGGCAGAGCTCTCCTCCCTGGAAAGTTTCCCTCCAGGGAATTGTCGGGATGTTCTCTCCCTCTCTTGCACCCACGTACACACACATCCCACATGCAGCGCAGTGAAGATGAGGGCTGACCAGACGGGGTGATGAGTGAGCAAAACAGACGGCCAGAGGATCAGGGGTGTGTGTTTGGTGACCAGTGCTGACATTCAGGCCTCGGCTTTGGCTTAGGGAACAAGAAGTCAGTTTGAAAGTACTCAGGAGTGTCTGTGGCCCAGGTGAGGCTGTGTGCTGTCCCCACTGCTGCTCCCTTCTCCTGCTGAGACAATCCCACTCAACGGCTGGAAAGATGGGGGTGGCTGCGAGCGCTCCGAGGTGTCCCTTAGGCCTGAGGCAGCCCCAGCATCCCAGCACCTGAGGCTCGGCAGTAAGGGGAGGGTGAGCAGGAGAGGCTCCCCACGACAGGGCAGGTGCCTGCTGGCCGTGGGTGCTGTTCCCTGGCCTGCGTGGATGTGAATGGGATTGGCACAGGCAGGGCTGGGGGCCGGGGGAGCTGGCGCTCCACCGCTAATGAAAATCGGAAACCGATTGAACAGCACAAGGTGCCCAGGCAGCAGGTTGTGGAAATGAGGAAGGGAAAGAGCGGGGAGGGGGGTGGTGTGTGCCTAATGGAAGCTTCTGCGAAGCGGATGTCGTATTGATTGCTGTGTGTCTATATTTATATATTATCAAGTATATAAACTTCAGCAGATGTATGGCGCATAGATAAATAAAATGCATGCTGAAAAATTAATGAAATGTACATGCAAATCCACCACCATCGATCACGCCGGCTGCCAGAACCAGAGGGGCTTTTCACTTTTAGGCTTTTTCCTTCCTTTCTTTCATATGCTCTCCCTCCTTCCCTTCTAGAAAAAAAAAAAACAAGCCCCAGATTCCCCTACATGAGAAATTCCTCATACAGGACTGGATGAAATGTGGCAGAATTTTGTGAGGATCTCAGTGTTTTGTCTGAGTGCTGCCTGTGAGCTGTTCTGGGCAGAAGGCAAGGCAGTGTGGCAGTGCAGGTGAGGAGCTGGAAACTGAGAGGGTACTTGGGAGCTGGCAGAGTGGTGTTACACCATGAGCAGATGGCCTATGTAAGGGCCAAGAAGTCAGGGCAGATGCAGGCTAAGTGATAAACATTTTTAAAGTGGAAGGCAACTGTTATTTTAGGGAAGTCACCCAAGAGCCTTATACCTCCAGTCAGTCCTCTGGTGGTGGCTCCAGGCAAAGTTAGCGGGACTGGGATGGCCAAACAAACCTGCAGCATGAACTTTTGGGCTGAGAGTAGCCTGTGGGAAATTCGTCACTGAATTCTGCAAGAGTGGCACAGTGAGAAGGGCTCCTGGATGCATTTTCTTCAGGGATAGTAGATGTCTGGGGAGCTAAACATGGCAACCTCCCTTTGTGTTAGGGACTGCAGCAAGTCCTGCAGGGCTGTGGGAGGCCTTGTTGGCTCAGGGAGCTGGGGGAGCAGCTCACCTGGCTCCTCCTGGTGTCAATCCTCACCTGCCTGTGCCGCAGGTATATTTTGTTTGCCTTCTGCAAACTTTCTTTTAAGCTTTTCCTCACTCTGCTCACAGAAGCAGAAAGCAAAGGACTATGCTTGGAGGGTTTGATTCCCTTGTGTCCTTTCCTGGCAAATATGTCCCGTCCTTCCTAAGTGGAGACTTACCACATCCCCTCTCCTCGCCAGTGCTGCGCTGCAGCTGCCAGGGGCTGCCTGTGCACAGCACTGGGGCCCTGTACAAAGGTGCCCAGCGCCCCTCACTGCCCAGCCTGAAAGCAGAAGCCAGGGCCCAACCATAGTGCCAAGCTCTTGAACATCATCCCCGGCTTGGGGCAGGGCTGGTTGGCAGCCAGGCCGCAGGATTGCTGTACACCCCCTGCCATGGACTGTGACTATGGGCTGTGAGCCCCTGGAAGCCAAGAGGAGACCATCTGTGGGAGGAGAGGCTGGAGCTCCTGCAGGCACCCGGCTCCCAGGGCTGCCGGGCCTCGGCCTCGCGGGCCATGGGCGGAGCGGGTATTTTTAGCCACTCTTTCTGTAGTTGCTGTTTGTTGTTAGCTGTGTCCCACTGTGAGTGGCAATGCTCCACACTCGCCAAGGGTCACCAAGAGTTTAATGGAGCAGCCACACAGCTCCTCGGTGGTGCAGCTGGTGACTGACTCCCAGCTTGCTCGCAGTCTCTGCCGTACCCGTCCCGCTGCCCCAGAGCAGAGCTGTTCCCACCAGAGTCCCGTGCTGGCAGGGTATAGGACCCGTGTCCGGGCACGAGGGGGCTTTGCTCTGCTGTTTTGGGATGTCTGAGCTGCAGCTGGGCACTAGAGCTCTCCTTTACCTGCTGCTATTTCTTAGCAGTATCACATGCTTTCTCCTACTCGCTTTAGCCCGATTTCAGCACTTGGTTTTCGGTATGTGCTCCAAACAGAAACTGCAGGTGAGAATGCATCAGAGATTGCCTTCTTCTGCCTGTCCAGTGTCAGGTTAGGCTGTGCCACTCCTCAAGGCAGAAACTCTGCCAGGAATGGATTTCCTCAGTTTGGCCGACCGCATTTCATGTTGCTGCTGTGAACCAGGCAAGAAATTAGAGGTTAGGGATGTGTTAAGAGCCCAGGCAGCTGCAGTGCGACTCCAGAGGTGTAAGATGGCATGTGGTGACCTGCACCAAAGGGGCTGGGCTGGCCTCAAGGCTTCTTTGCAGGGCACAAAGATCCCAAGCAGTGCTGGTGAGAGCCAGCCCCTCATTTGTCCCGTGGAGAGGGCAGGGAGGTGTTGAGGGCAGGCAGCAGGCAGCCCACGCACAGCTCAGTTTTCCCCAGCTCCAAGCCGCAGTGCCGGGGTGGGCTGGGAGCTGCAGCTCCTCGCAGTGCACGGGCCTGGCTTCTCTCCCCACTTCCTCCAGAAGCCATGAGGGGAAACTAAGGGAGAGTTCAGATGACAATTAAAAAGCCAAAGAAAACCCCACAGAAGATGAGCATCGAGGCAGTGCGGTTTTTTTTCTTTGACACTTTCTTATTCCCCCCCTGCTCTGTCTTCCTCACGGTGTTTCCAGGAGACTCTCTCGTCGGCTCAGAAAGCTGCGTAGGCCCATGGCGGCTCAACCTTTCCCTCTCCCTGAGCCCCGGTCTAATCAACCCCTATAATTTATGCAGAAAATATGATTTATATTTAATTTCACCACACTTGCATTGTTAATTTGAGATGTAATTAACCCGTCGCTATGACAACTAATTTCGTGATGCCGTAAATTACCGCCGTCTTTTCATCAAAATTCAGTTACTTTGGCTCCTGTGTGCAATGTACTGATGCAATTAGGTTGCTAAGGGCAACCCAAAAGTGTTCAATTTCTTTTGTGTATCTGCAGTGGGGTAGAAGCTCTCGTGTGTTATCCCAAAGTCCTGTTTTCTTTGGTAAAGAGCAGGGCAGACAAGACCATGGAGGAATGTGCGTGAGGGAGATGGAGCGGAAGAGTGTCCTGTGCTGGGGTTTCCCTGTGTGAGCCTCTCCACCTCTCCATGTGTTTATTTTTCTAATTGTTTTAAAAGAGCCAGGCTCCTGGTCACGCATGACCCTGTTTGTCTTAAGCCAGCGCTTTCTGTCTTCTCCCTTCCCCTCTCCCAGGCTTTCCTCCTTGATGGTTTGGGGAGAAGCTAGGCATTGAGGGAACACTTTCACTGCTGCTTTCATCCTAAACACTAGCAACATGCCTCAGTCCTTCCCTAAGTTTGTGTCCCTCTGAATTTGTGTGTGTGTGTGCAGAGAGAACTTGTTTATATAGATCTCCCCCCCCTTCTTTATTTAAAACAAAAACCCTCTGTGTTGCTTTTGTCACGTTAATTCCCATTTTGCCAACACCAGGGGCCCAGGCAGACGAGTTACCAAGGAACACAAAATTTTAATTAGTGTATTTTAATCATTCAGGCTTTCCGAGCTAATCCACATACCCTAGAGAATTCCCGAGATGCAGCACTGCTCTGCTTTACCATTTATTGTTGAGTCTATTATAATTACTGTTAGCAGGTGGGGACTGGGAGATGTTTATTATGAGTTTTTCATCTTTAGTATAATTACCGAAAAAAACAAAATAAAAAGATGTTGGTGCATTTTGTTTTCCTAGAGGATTTTTTTTTTTGAAGGGGGATATTTTTCCCATCCCTTGCAGGCAGGTGCTCACCAATTACTGCCTTTTTCTCTGTTTTAATTTATTTTGTTGATCACTGACTCACCTTTACTTTTGGGTGGAAGCAGAAGCCAGTGGCTCCTGGATGGAGTGAGTTTACCTAATTTAGGGCAAGAGATTAAGCTGGGAGAGAACTAGACACTCTCAGGATTCCAGCCACTGTGGGTGAATAGAGTGTGCTAAGGAGGAACATCTCCACTTGAGAGTTTGTGTTTTGCTGCTTTGGTGCCATTTCTTAAGTTGTAGAGTTTCATCAGCGTGACTGATAGGAGCCATGAGCAGGTAGGAAAACGTGCCTGTGTGCAGTTGTAAGTGCCCAGGTGCCACTGCTATATGTGCACAAGTGTAGGGGGGCACCTTTGAATGTGTTTCTGAAGGATTCAGTGACAGGCACAGGGATATACACAACCCTTCTACGAGCAGAGCATGGTGAGGTGATAAATCTTTGGTGCACAAGGAGTTTCTAGTGTGAAGAAGGAAGGACAGTGATTCCCTGAGCTCTGAAGTAAAATGCTTTCATCAGGTGAGCTTTTTATTCATCCTGGCCACTGCAGAGAAAACTAATACTGCCTTATGAAGCCAAACTTTTCTGTGTGATCCTTGTAACAAGATTCTGGCCTCTTGTTTTGCAGCTGTAGCTTATACCAGGGTGAGGAGTGTCTCTGCCTGTCCTCCAAGACCAACTTCTTGGCAGGCAGGTACCTTCTCAAGTACAGATGCCTGGGAAAGGAGTGAGAGGGTATGCACAGGCTGCAGGCAGTACTGTTCCCTCCTCTCTGTTGTGGCCTGATGAGAGTTGGGAAAGGTGAGTCAGTCTGATGGCATTAGTTCCCCATTATATGCCATGACATTAGGTAACATTTTTTATTTTATAGTCTATGGAGTTCTCCAGGGATTCAGAGTCTCATATTCCTACGCAAAACCCCTTTAGAGAGGTTGCATTTTGGCTGCTTTCATTTCTGCCTGGTAACTTCTGCCTCGTTTGATGTCTGCTCCCATGTCATTTGAGAAATCAGCTTGTTTCAGACTTCCCAAAAGCTAACGGGGCCCCCCTTGCCTCTGTTCCGCTGGCTCCAAGGGTTGAAGTGTGGACTGAGAAAGCTTAATTGAGAGCTCAGAGGGATTTAAAAGCTAGGTGTGTTTTTAAGCCTCTCTTTATCCATATTGAAGTCTGCAGTTAGGAATCCCCAACCAAATTTTCATGTTCAGGGTGTTCTCTGGGAAAATGGCATGCTAACTCCAGACAGCTCTCGTCAGGGACGCCCCAGATCTGTACTGTGTGTTCACTGCCTATTCCCACCTTACAGCTGAATCAGAGAAATGGGCCCCTTCTCCATCTTACACTTAAAGCTCTAATTGTAAACATTGTCTTCTCCTTTATGACGATTTTCAAGTTTTCCTGGAAAATTCCACATCTCTGCATGAGGCCAAGGCTCTGGCTGGGGTGAACCCAAGAAGGATTAATTTATGAAGCTCAGTAGTTTACACAGGAACTCTGTAATATAATTATAGCTTCTGTAAGAAAAGGCCCTGGAGTCGAAGAGGTCTATGAAAATTGCATGGGATTGGGAAGAGTATTCTTTGAGCCCCCATGAGCCTGGCTTGTCCTTCCCCTTACTTTTAAATTCAGGACTTTCCTTGCCCCCAAGTGCCCTTTGCTTCTGAACATGTCTTTGGTCTTTGCTGCTGCTCTTCATGCTACCAGCTTGTCCCCTGAAACTGCTCCTAGGCTCTTGCACTTGAGAGGGGCATCTGCTCTTGAGCTCAAACCTGCTGGCTTTGGAGGTCCGTATATCTTCTGGATTTGGTACAGTCCCTGCTGGAGTCTGGCTGTCAGCAGGGACAGCTCCTGGGGGGTGTGGGGATGTGCAGCTCTTCCTTCTCCTCCATTTCTTCCCTTCCAGCTCTTTGAGTTGTATTCCTCCTGCTGCAAAGAGGAGAACTCTTTGTGTCTCCTCCCACACCTTCCTGCATCTTCCCCAGATGCTGCCATCCTGCTCTGCTGGGCAGCAACAGCTCTGGGTGAGACAAGTGCCCGGAGTGAGCTCCATTGAAACGTCCAGGCCAGCTGGGGACAGATCCATCCCCAGGGAGGCAGTGCTGTGAGCCCAGAGCTGCAGGAGGAGGCTTTTCTTCTGATTTCTCCAAACTTTCCCACCCTGGCTGCGGCTCTACAAAGAGGCCCTGGCCCCGTGCACGGGGCCTTCCGCATGAAGGGGTCTCGCCAGCTCCTCTTTATTGAGTCTTCAAGCGCTGGCAGGACACTCCATTAAAAAGCCATTTGCTTTTGTATCCCCAGGCCCCCAGCCGGCTCCCACTCATGTGACACTGGCCACAGTTGTAAAACAACAACACAAATAGTTGGCAACTACTGAGGGTTTTTTCAAACCAGGGTCGTCATAGCAACTTCCCCCAGTCAATCACTGGTGAGGCAGCCTGCCAAGGGGTGCTCTGAGTGGCAGGGCAGCCCCGCTCCGGAGGAGCCCTGAGCAGGGAGCTCTCAGGGATCCCTGTCACCAGGACTCATCAGCCTGCTTCCTACGTTAGTGAAATGCAGACGCCTTCGCTGTGCAGAGCTGGCACAGGAACAGAAGATATCCAGTCCTCCATCCCAGAACTTCCCTGAGCTTGGACCCAGGCTACAGGGTCCCTGCTCCTGCTGGCAGAGTGCCATTGGGAGAATCCCTCAGCGCCTGGCATCGTGCCAGAGGGGGCATAAAGCTCCCCTCAGTTCGGCACAGTGCCAGGGGGCATCTGAATGCCCCCCATGCATGGCATGTTGTCACGGGGCATCTGAGTCCCTCTGCCCGTGGCGCTGTGCCAGGTGGATCAGAACATGGCACACTGTCCTTGCAAGTGCTCTGTGCCAGCTCTGATCAGCAGTATCGACCACTGTTGTGTCTTGCAGGACATAGGACCAGGAAGTGACCTGGCACTTCTTTAAACTCCTGGTCTTGCAGAAGGAGTCGTGAATCCCACAGGTTCTTGCGTGAATGGAGGAGGTGGCACAGCTGGAAAGAGACAGCGGTGCTTAGCAAGAGAGCTGTAAGTCACACCTTTGTGGTGGCATATGGTTAGGGAAGCAGGATGGACTCCCCCAGTGGTGCAGGGTCCAGCTGCCACCAGGAGCAAGCAAAGGGAGGATCTCCTCTGCTCCTCCCATCCCATCTCTTCTTGCCTTTGGAGAACCTCAGTGCTCTTGGGCTGTTACAACTCTGCTTTTATGATTCTGTTGGCTTTTCTTGTATGTCCTGAACATTTCATGAGTCTTGTGAGCCACTGTCCTAGACTTAGCCCGGAGCCCATAACTGGGCAGCCAGTTTTGGCTGGACTGCTCCCACCTGCGCAGACAGCGATGGCCTATGCTCCAGAAGATGATACTGGCTGTCACTGCTGTGCCATAGCAGGGTTTCTAAGAGAGCAGACCTCAGGCTGCCATTGTTGTCGTCACATCTCTCTACTTGAGGATCCCTGGCTGCCTTGAGTGACTCCTGGAGGAGAGGAATGTTAAAAATCCGCTCTTGTAGTAAGTTGGCACCATATCCAGCCACCGTCTGCTCTGTGCCAGGGCTTAGTAAAATGTTGGCGAGGACTGCAGCTCTGTACTCAGGCTCCCCCCTTCCCCTTTTGTCTCAGTTGGTTTGGCAATTGCATGGTGGTGACACAGCTCAGGGTGGCACAGGAGCTTTGCTGCCCATATGCAGCTGGAAAGTGAAAAGGGATTTCCAGGCAGAGCAGATGATAAAGGGAAATGGAATGTGAGGGTCTGTGGCAGCAGGCCAGGGGCATGCCAGGCGTTTTGCTAACCCTGGCACATTCACTGTGGCTGGGGAGATGCTGAGGATGGATGTGCCCCATCCCGGGGCTGGAGGTGCCAGGATGTGTTGCTCCACAGGTGGCTGGATCCCTTGGCTGCTGCTGAAGCTGGGGTCTGAGGGGGCTCACAAAGGCAAGCGAGGAGCTGCTAGGCTCTCTGCAAATCCTGTTTGTTGGCACTCCAGTTACAAGCATGGTAACTGTTGGCTGGGGCAGGGAGGAGGGATGCCGGCTCCTTCACTTTGTTACTTTGCATCTTCGTCACTCTGTCTCAGTTCTCTCACTCATTTGTTCTTAATTATTTGTTAATTTCCTTCCCTTCTTCCTCAATTTGTTCTCTCAGTCATCTGCTCTCTCATTTGCTTTTTCTTTCCTTTGTTGCTGTTGTTTGCCACCTAATTTCCTTCTTTCATTCCTGTCACTCTTAGTTGTCCTCTCTCATTCCTTCCACTTTTTTCTCCTCTTCCCTCCCTCCTCCCCTGGGCATTTTCAGTATCTGTGGCTTTTTTCTGGTTTTGTTTCTAATCCCAAGTGAGTTGATTTCCTTCAGAGACACCTCACTGTTCCATGCAGAGCTCCTCAAGGTGCTGCCCCTTCGTGCTGCACTTGGCAGGTGTCCCTTACCTTTGGACTTTAAACTTTGAAGGTGGCCCCAGTGAGCGAACACCTCATGGGGCTGACATTGAGAAGGGAAGGAGAGAGCCACACTCACATCCTGCCCTGAGCAGAGGTTCAAGGCTAGGGAATGGCGGTAGCTGGCCCTTCTCCTTGCCCTTGTGGGGTGCTGTGCTGCATGTGGCCCTGGCAGAGGAGGGATGAGGAGGTGGCAGTCAGGTCTGTGACCTTCACCTGGGCGAGGTGTACATATGCAGGGGTGTGGGAGGCCCTGGCTGCCGGGGTGGGCCTTGGCTGTGGGCACACCTGCACGTGCTGCTGCGCTCATCTGTGCTGGTGCTGAGGTGCCAGCACCTGCCTCCGAGCCGCCTCCGCTCCCGCTTCCCTTCGCCCGCCTTGCTGCGAGCAGATTCTGCGCTGAGCCGCAGGTTGGGCTCCCCACGCACCTGCCTGCGCGTGCTGACGCCCGTGCGGAGGTGTGTGCCCGCGGCCTGCCCGTGGGCCCGGGTGCTGCCTGTCCTCCAGCGGCTCCCACACGCTCCTACCGGCCTTGGCACACATTTTGGGAAGGCACATGCCTGTGCACATCTGCACTCACATGTCACCGGCATACACACCGCTCTGACATGCGCCCGGGCTGCTTCTCCTGCGCACAGGCTGCCATGTGCTTTCCCATGCACTCGGCTCACATGCTGCCATGCAGTAAATTATCTCCCCCTCTGCAACCCACCGCCCCCTCCCCAAAACCCAGGCCAGCTAAAGTGCTGTAACATAGTAGCTGCCTGAACTTCGACTCAAAGGTTAATATCAAAATCTGGAGCGGATTACCTAAAAATTACTTACAACACCATTAAAATTCTGAACTCTTTTTGTTGTGGCTGTAAATTAATTTAAAATGTCAGTTTTTTTGAGAAATCCAATAAGAAATTGAGCCAATGGAGCAATCTGTAAACTGTCTGGCACAGAGGAAAGTGTGTCTTTTCAATCGACAAGAAAAAATATGGGGCTTAACTGGAACCATATGGCAGCGCACTTGAGAGAAATCTGCTGAAGAGGAGGGAGGGGAGGGGGAAGCCAGGCAGGCAGGAGCAGCGGGAGAGCTGGCGGCTCGTGTGAGAGAGGAGCGGAGGCTGCCCAGTGCAGGGGCCGGCGGGACAGGTGCATGGAGAGGACGGGCCCGAAGGAGCGGGGACAGCTCTTGGCTCTGCAGAGACCTGCACGCCAAGGCATCCCAGGCAGAAGGCAGGGGAGCTGTTCTCAAGCTCCCCGCAGGCATGAGCTGGTGTGAAGGGGCATCGTGTTTGGCAGCAGGGCTCTGTGAGCTGCACAGGGGACACAGAAGGGCTGAGCACTGAGGGCAAGTGGGAAATGAGGTTTAAGTGGGTTCTCTGTGGTGTCTGTGCCCCTTGCTGGCCCACAAGCATCCTGCCACCCAGTTCCTTCAGCAGCCTCCCAGCACAGCAGCCTCTCTGCTGGTTGTCCCCCTTGCCAGGAATTGTGGATGGCATGGAGGAGGGGTGGCTTCTTAGCTCTGACCCAAAAGTAAGGTGGGAACTGAGAAGCTGGTGGGGAAGGGCTGCCACTCCACATCCCCTGCCCCAGCCCCCTCTCCTTTGGCTCAGATCCTCACAGCATTCCTTGAGCTGGTGAGAAACCCAGCTTCCCCTCTGTGTCTCCTGCCTGCCGACATGTGTTACCCATTAGGCCTTAATTTCAGAAGATTTACAACACATTAAGTAATTTGTAGGTTATTTCAACTTTAATCTGCTGAAGTCGAGAAAATCAAAATTAAATTCAAAACACACGGATCTTCAAAGTACTGGGATTGGGGATGGGAGGGGGTTGTTTACCAGCCCTTGCTTGTCTCTTCTCCAGTGTCACTGCCACAGTGTCTTGTGCCCCCACCGCAATGCTGCCCTTCCCACCACCTCTGCTGGTAGCAGGGGCGATGAGGGCCATAGAGGTGAGCTTCAGCAATCTGCTAGTTCTGGATGAGGGGTGTCACAGAATGGTTCCTTTTGGAAGCCCTCAGGCTGACTGACCACTTCCATGGCACAAGAGGGAATGCCCTGGTCCTGACAGTTTATTTTCTGTCTGTGATCGTGTCTGTCATGAGCTTGAGTGGCAGATGCACAAACACTCCCTGGGCTCTGGAGCCAAGGACATTACCTCTCTGTCCCTCACTTTCCTATGCTGGGAAGAGCACCATGCCTTGTGAGAGTGGGTTTGCTGAAGTTGTCAGGCATTTAGATGCTATAGAGAGGGAGGCTGCTAGCCTAAAGGAGCTAAAACAGAGGTGGGGACCTGGGGACAACTGTGACAGGCTTTCCTGCTCCTCTTCTACATTTACTGGCCAAGGGCATTTGTGCCACTCTGTCCTTCTTCCTGTATTCCTCTTTGATTCAACAAGTATTCCTCTTCCTGAAAAGGGATTTGGTCCCCTTCACCTATTCTTCTTCTTCTGTCTGCAAGTAAGATCTCAGGAACCCTGTCCATGTTGTGGATCTGTGTCTGGAGAGTCCCTGTGGGATTTATCCAACATTTCCATGGCGTCCTACCCATAACAGGATCAGATCATTGACAACTTTCAGAACAGGTCTGAAACTAGTCTAATCATTCCTTTAAGTGATTAGAGAAGCCAAAGCAGAGATCTTCCTTAAACTCTTGGGGTGGGATAATGAACTAGTTGAATCACAGAACTGGGAGTCTTTTCTGATGAACAGAGGCTGTTAAGGCGTTATCTTGGGGCTCAGGAGATCTAAGATTTGTCTCAGCTCTCTACGATGCCAAGTTTTGTGTTGATCTAAAACAAATCTCTTACCCAATTTGTGCCTCAGTTCTCTGCCTGTGTAGTTGAAATAGCATTGTTGGAGTAAAGTTGATAGGAAGGATACGTTGGGTGTCAAACTCTGCCGTGCTGAGGAGCTGGGCCTGGTGTGGCTCCTGGAGTGGAGTCCCCAAGTGGTCTCAGTGCCTCAGTTCCCCCATGTGTGCAGGGGAAAAAAAGACTTTTTTTCTCTCCCTGGACTTTGATGAATGGAAAGTGTATGTGTCACAGCTCTGCTATTTCGCACTGATCTCTCCACCCACATCCCAGACATTTTCCGGGTTCCCAGCCCACCAAATCCCTCAGGCATCTCTTCAGGGGCCCTTTCCTCTTCCAGTTGAGTGCTGCCTTATCCCAGAGCTGGGTGGCAGGGTGCAGCAGACATCCCATTTGGGAGCAATCCAGAACTGCTGAAAGGCTGAGCGTGCTGACGAGTTGGTTTTTGTGCGTCCCTGCATTGCAAGGGTGCACAGCCCAGAGCTGACTTTGTTGTCTTGACTGTCTGTGAGCCAGATCCCCTGGAAGTTGGCTTTATCAGGAAATGTGTCATTGAATTGCACTTAGGGAAACAAGCACTTTTGAGGGTGATGTCCCCGGTTCTGCTCCAACAAGGAATCTGGACATGCAGGAAGCATGTTACACTTCATCTGCATCTGTAGGTTTTCCTGCTTCAGGCCTGAATACCTGGCTCTGTCCATTTCATATTCTTGCCTATGCTGGGAAATTTTTATCAGTACCATCGCAGATTTGTATTTTCTCTGAGATTATACTTCACACGCCTCACACAGCTGCTCTGACCTGTTTAAAGGGGGTAGATGTGGATACAGATGTGGTGTGTGACTCTGTGTTTTGTACAGACCACTGGGCAGCCATCAGAGTAGTAGCTTACAGTCCCTTTTGATCTGGGTTGGTTTTAAACCAGATGTCAAGGCACGTATGCTGTAAAACAGAAATTGTTTCTCTAGTCTCTGCAGAGTTCATCTCCTGGGTCTTCTCCTTGCAAGGAGGAAAGAAAAAAGGATTTGTGTAGAGCAGTTTTCTGTTAACCCTTATGAAAAGTCTTGTGTAAAAAAGGTTGAAATTTATTTTTGTATGTATTAGCTGGTCAAGCTAAACCCTGGAGAGCTTCTCAGATTCACATTAAAGGTACAACCTGCATTATCCACACAGAGCATATCTCTGTTGAACTAGATGCCAGAACTGGTGACTTCATTAAGACACAGATTTCACTTCAGTTTTAATGGTGTCAGGAATCTGCTGTCTTTGTTAGTGCTGACTTATCCTAACACCTTGAAAGTTAAATAAAAATGTTTCTACCCACTGCTCACTCAGCTACAGGTGGTGGTGAGAATTTCTGCTTCTGTTTTCTAGGGAGTACTGGACCTGGAAACATGCAGGGAGATCTTCCCCTGGAACAGGAATGCCATTTGGCAGTTAGTCTGGATGATGGGGCTGAGATGTGCTTCTGTTACTACTCAGCCCTTTCAGCTTTCTCCCACCCCCTGCTCATGACTGTGTAGGCCAATGTGCTGAGTTGATGAAGGTTTAGAGAAACTTTAAAGATCCTGTGTTGGAAAGTGTTATAGTGGAACAAGAGCACACACCCTGACAGCCATGATGCCATTTAATTCAGGTCTAGTGCCCTTAATCCTCTTGTAATGATCAGCAAAAGTTCAGACTTTATGCAAAGTGAAGGAGAATTAATTGCCCTTTTCAAGCAAAGGGGAAATCAAGTCACAGGAAAAGGTACATGAATAATTTTCAGGTGTTCATGAGTCTTTGGCAGAGCAGGGAGTGGTGCTTGAGCACCCACCTCTCAATCCTGTGCTCTAACTTCTAGATCAAACGTTCCCAGACTTTTTTCAGTGGATGGGAGGCAGCTGAATAGAGAGTTGGCCTGATTGATGCCCTTTCTGTACATAATCACAGAATCTCCCTGTGGCAATTCCAGCAATTGCTTACGTGGGAGGTAATGGCAGGAAAATACTCTTGGTAGGATTTGTATGTGCTTTGTGTTTGCTAAACCTGATCTCCTTGAAGTCCTAGAAGTTTGACTCAACACTTCAGTGCCAGCAGAATTGACCCTAGTGCTGGGCAGTTTCGCAAATTTGTGTCTTCTCAGTTGCTTTGAAAGCAGGTGGGGAGCTGAGGGAATGAGGAGGAGCCATCCACAGAAGTCACCTTTCCATCAGGTGATATTCCAGGGCAAGTATCAAAACACCAGCAGCTGGGAACCTCTGCTTTTAACCCTTCTGCCTTTGGGATATGTCTTCTCTTGTGTCCTTAAGCATCTTCGACTCTCAAATATGTTAATCTTTGGGTCTTCTGCTCATCAAAGGGCGCAGGGCAGAGGGAGGTGCATGTTTTCCCCCAGGGACAGCACAGCCTGCGCAGTGTCAGGTGAGCAGCACAGCTTGGCAGCCTCCTGCCTCTGCCGGGGCTGTGACCAAGTCTAAGGTCTCACAGCTCACATGGGTGTGCTCAGCAGTGCCTTTAAACCAGCTGGCCACAGTGTGAACAGCACAGACTCTGGTACAGGCTGATTGCCCAGGGCTCCATTCAGCTTTTCTGAAAGGTGTTGGTGCCAGAGCTGCTCAGACTGAGGTACTCAAGAGAACTGCAGTGTAGATACAGCCTTGGTGACTTGCTGTGCCCTTTTCCACTCTCTTCCTCTCACTGTCCTCTGTGCCTTGTGCTCAGGTGGACAAAAAGATGATGCACTCTGTAAACAGTCATTCACTTCCTTTGGCTGGGACTGAGATAGGTAATTTGTCCAGTTCAATATCCAGGGGCACATGGGAAAGTTTGGGTGTGCTCTTTCTTTTCAGTATCTTTGGACCAAAACCACTTCCTGGCTGAACTGCTAAGTATGAATGAGTTGTGGAAGTGCAGAATGTGAACCAGGAATGCCGAGCTGGGCGGTGATGATGAGATTCCAGTTCAGTACATCTTATATGGGCACTTCTTGAAACTTCAAGGTAGTGTGGTGCTTCCTAAGCACCGTTTGTAATTGTGCAAAGAGAAGACTGACACTGGCAACTCCTGAGGCTTTTGAAGGATAACAGAATATCTTGCCCAGAAAGCACAAAAGGGGTCATGAAAAACTGCTTCCAATACCTCTGCTGGTTGGGCTGGGGAGGGATGCAAGCTGGAGGGGCTTGACGTACAGCAGGAAGGAGGCCTCGGCTCATCCGAGCGTGCCAGGCAGGTAGCTGGTTGCCCTGTTTCTCCTTGGTGTCTGCTCGTCTCCGAGTCCTGGTTCACAGCTCCCTGCAAGCCAGGGATGGAGGAGATCCTATGAAAATGATGATATGTGACAATCAGTCACAGCAATTAGTGTTTTGGTTAACAGGCCTTTTTTGTTTTCTCTCACCCAGACAGAATGTCACAAATAAATCCTCGCCTGCATTTGCATATTAATTGGATCGGAGACGTCAAGCATCTTTCATTAAAGAAAATGATCTGCATATTTGGAGACATAAAATAGTTATTTTGATGGGTTTTTTTCATAAGATCAGGGGGTGGGGGAGGAAGGTGATGGGAGCAGTGGAAATTGAGGTAGAGTGAAGGCAGAGAAAGCAGCTTTTGTGGTTAACCCCTTGTGGCCCAGAACTAGCTGGTGCCCAAAGCAAAAATAATAATAATATAAATAAATAAATAAATAAATGCTGGGTGTCAGAGCAGCTTGTAGAGAACTGCGCCATTCTCTCCATAGCTTTGTTCTTGTGGCCACAGAGTTGCTAGGTAGCCCCAAACACACTTCCCTTGTCTACTCTGTCCAGCCACAGAGCTGGGTTGTTACAGGGCCCTCCTTGTCATCTCCCCTTCCTGACAGCACCTTGGCCATACTGATGGCTGCTTCCTCTCAGGCTGTGCCAGTATCATGCCTTTCAGATGGCAGGGCTGCAGGATCTGTGTGCAGTGGGTGGCCTGTGTGCCTGAAGCAAGCAGTAGTAATGGGAGGGCGACCATGTGCCATGTGGGGGAACACCCTGGTCACAAGGGAGGGAGATTCTTATGCTCAGGTCCTGCTTCCATTACTCCCAGCTTAGGTGAGGGAGGTGCCAGAGGGCTGGGATGTGTTGGTTCCACAGTTGTGATCTTCTTCTCTCTTTCTGTGGTCTCTTGTGATTCGAGGCAGGGGTAAAAATTTCCCTGGTTCAAGTCAGTGGTGGTGTATGTGGTCAATAGGAGAGTCCCCTCTTTAACTCCTGGATTTCTACCCCTGTGCTAGCCTTTGGTACTTTTGGCAGCAGCCCAGGGCAGGATGTAAGGAACTTGACCCTCTACTTTGGAAACTGACTGGGGAATTTCTGTAGGCAGCAAGCAGTGGCTTGAGATGGATTTTGGCTAGGACACTGAGGTTAACACTGCAATGGTTCCAAGGGTACATTCACATGAATGTAAATGATCATGTTATGGCAGATCAGCAAGTTGCTGCTTGTTAGCTGTGCTGCTGTGGGACTCTGAGAACACTACTTGCCTGTTGCAAATTCCAGGTAAAATGTATTTGCCTGAAACTGATGCAGACATGAATTGAGGGACTGGCTTCTCCTTTACAAGTTTCCACAGCGTTGCCGAGTGCCCTTGTCCACCCGCTCCCGCAGAAGATTCCCTCCCTTCAGCCCAGTCCTGTCCTTTCCAGCCAGTCTAACACTGTGGACCAAGATCTCACCAAGCTCATTTCACTGAGGTGTCCCTAAAGACAAGTCACTCCAAACCAGCAGGTGTGGCAGCAGCTTTGGTTTTACAGGTTCCCAATCCCTTTATCTTCAGAGCTGCCCTCAGGAGTCTCAGCTGAGCATTGCAGAGAAACACAGTCTTGGGATTCCCTGCCCAGTGCTGAGGATGACAGGAGCTGGCAGCCTCATCAAGGCATGGCAGAAAGTGTCCTCTGGCCCCAGCACTCTTGGAGAGGAGCCCGTGGAGGGCTTCCTGCCATTCCTGAACAGTGGTTTGCGTGGCACAGCTCTAGCTCCCAACAGAAATGCTCCCCGGGACTGAGTCAGGGAGAAGGTGGAGAGAGCTGGGCGCGTTTGCAGTCATGGCACATCACCTATGTCATGCTTTGCTTTATTCTACTTTTAAGAGCTCATCCAAGTCAGAAAGACCCCCGAGGACATCTGCTGGGGTCAGTTTTCAGGATTTTCCAATTTTGTGCATTAGAAAACAGAGAATTTGGTTCAGAAAGCCCATCTGCCTTTTGGGCAGAGCGTGGTGCTCACTGTGGTACAGCCTGGCATGAGCAGATCCCTCTGAGGCCATGTTTTCCTGGGGGACTTTCCCCATGTGCTGAAGATGTGGTAACATGGAAAACTTGGTCTTGAAGCTGAGAGTAAGGACAAAGCAGAGGCTCTGGTTAGACAAGTACGCCGGAGCTGTCAGTAATGGAGTGTGGGGGCTGCTGGGGTAGGTTTAAGGAAATCAGCTGGGAATAGATGAGAGATAATTTGCCTTATCAAAGTGCAAGGAGCAGGTCTCTCTGGGCTTCTGAAATCACTGCCAGAAGGTGGGGAACGCAGTGCAACCCAGAGCATGTGAGTGCTGGTTTGGGACCCAGCTTTTTTTCTTGGCTTTGCCATGACCCATTTAACCTTAAACAAGTTATCAAGAGATGAAAATACCTCTCTCAGCCTTGATTTCCCTTTGCCTGCCTCTGATATTTTAGCCCAACCGCCTCAGGCCGTCTCATCCTCAAAAATCACCTGGTGCACAAGGGGTCGGGCATAATGGAGCAGCCATAAAGAAGGGTGCAAGGTTGCCTTTCCTCTGTGCTTAGAATCTTTGCAGGAAAGGTTTTGGCACATGATAAAATCTTCAGGGCACTCTTTAGTAGGAAGTTTCAGCTCCTGGCTCCAGAGAGCTCTGTCCTCTGATGATGAAGGGACCGTGTTTCACACCCCTGTACTGCCTCGTTTTGCAGAAAGGCCTGTAATTAGCCACGATTCCTCTCTTTACCCCACACATCAAGGCATGTTGCTGGTTTTTTTTCAGAATCCTGATACTAGGAAGCCATCAGTATCCAGGAAACTTTATCACACACACTCGAAATAACCCAGAAAGCTGCCAGCCCCATATTAGGGAATGAATCCCTGTCAGAAAGTGAAGTGGATGCAAAATTTATTGACAGGCTACTGTGACTGCAGGCAATTTGTGACCCAGCCCCTTCCTTTACCTCCACCCCTCCCCATGAACAACAACCCAAAAACCCTCTTCAGTCCTTCAGCCTTTATATTTAGCATGTCTGAGTCCCCTGTCTCAGCTCCCAACAGTCACAGCATGCTCGGGAGCTTTCCCAGAGGAACAAACTACAACTGCGGGCAAGGAGGTCAGCACAGTGTCCTCCCAGTCTGCCCCACGTCCAGTCCTCTCCATTATCTCCTGTAGCTCGATACAAACAGGGAGAAAAACAACAAAAACAACAAAATCCCAACACCATCCAGCCTAAAAGTTCTTTTCCTGAGCTCAAATTGGGGCAGAGGGTTGCTGTCCTCATTGCTCCGTTGCAAGGCAGGATGAGTTGGTGGCTGGAGCAGGAGGTGGATGAAAATGAGCTCCTCGTTGGCTCTGCTGGGGACAAAACATGTTAATCTTTAATGACTAAGTTTCCCCATTTGTAGATCTCCACCATCACTGCAGCCTCCAAAAGCCTTTCATGTCTGCTGGTGAATTCCTGGAGAGGTTCATTGAGCTTCTGTAGTTTCTGTTGGGAACTTGAAGCAGGGGTTTGGGATACTTGCTTGTGACTTTTAACAAAAGGATTTGTTTATGAATTTTTTTCTGCTCTTCCTTATGAGGAAGGGTAGGCACTCAGGAATATCATCTGTGAGGTAGCATGGGCTTAGGCGTGAGTTGCTGTAGAGATGTGAAATGTCACTGTACTATATATGTATTAGGATCTAGAGAAAAGAAGGGAAGTGTAGGATGTGCGTTAGCAGTTGAATTGCACACGGAAATCTTCCCCTTGCAGTTCTCATGGGAGGCAGGTATCTCTCGGGCTCGTGCTGTACCAAAGCACAGAAAGGTTCAGTGTCAGACCATGGCCACCAAGAGGCTCAGAGGCTCATCCCCGAGGACAGGATTGGTTTGGGGATAACTGCATCTCTCCAAGCAGCAGTTTGTAGTAGAAGAGGGTTTGGTGGTTTGTGGCACATTCAGCTTAGCAGACGGGAACTACAGATTGTCTCTTCGGCACCTGCTGTCCTTTAGCAGTCGGACGGCACCATCAGTCATATCCAGACACCATCAGGAAATGATTCCCAATCAATTATAATTGCTCCTCACCTACTTCCTGTATAAATCACTGGTGTTTCACTGCAGATGCCAGTGAAACCGAGGAGCAGGAGTCTCTTCCCTCGACTTTCTGCCTGTGTCTCAGGCCCACCCACTGAGTTTCTAGGGATGGCCCTGTCATTCTGAGAAGCAGCCAGTGATTGGGATTTAAAAGCACAGGCATGTTTTATTGCCTCTGGAACCTAGGGACAGATGAGAGGAGGATAGTGTGTGCTCCTCATGTCTCTGTGATCCATGGGAAGGCGGGGAGAGGGGCTGCAAGACAGCGCCCACACCTCCAGCGTTCAGCTGATGGCAGAGGTTTCATGCAGAGGCAATGGAAGCAGAGATCTCATTAATGCTGGATTAGGTCCTAAAACAGCCTTTCCCAATGGGATCCTGGGTGGAGTTTACCAGACAGGTGTTCTCACTTTCTTATTCATTCTTCTTCTCCTTCCTTTCCTTGTTTCCTCTTCTTCATTTCTTCCAGGCTTGTTTGTGTGCTTAGCAAGGAGAGGGACTGGTGTTCAAAAGTGGATTTGAAGCTGAGTAAAGGAGCTGCAAAGGCAGGCAGCACCTAATGCTCGTTGATTTTCATGGTATCAAAACATTCTGAGCTCTTCTTTTGAAATCTCAGCAGTGTGTAAGATGGAATGGAGCACCTTTGGGGAAGGGAAGGTCAGAGACTGAAATATCCTTTTGGAGAAGGGCAGAAAGCCAGGCTGGAGAGGCGTGGAGGCTGTGGAGGGGGAAGAGGAGCGGGGTGAGGGTGGTGAGGAGGGATGCCAGGAGGCCAAGGCTGGGCACAGGGTGGGATGGCGTGCGGCGGCGGAGCCGTGCCAGCGCGGATCCTGTTTGGCCGGAGCGGCGAGGAGATGCGTGGCCGTGGGTGGTGGTGGTGGTGGTGGTGGGGAGCCCGGTGAGGCGGGAGCGCGCTGGGGCAGGCGCGGGCGGGCGGCTGCAGCGACTTCCAGGCGGATGATTATTTTATGGAGTCCTCAGAAGTCCAAAGTTATGTGTGTTTGTTAAGCGCCGTAACGCTGAGTTTATTTAATGTGGTTTTAACTGCTGCGTGCTTTTATAAATCAAAATAATTAAAAATAATAAATTTGAAGGTTAAACAACAGCCTGTGCTGTGGCAAAGGAGAGAGAATGTCTCTGGGCTGTGTTTGCAGGGAGGGAAACAGGGGTTCCCAACAGCTGCCTGCACCACTGTCACATCACTTGAGGGCTGGGGGCAGATTTCAGGCTGGTGTAGCAGGCAAGAGGCAGTGCCAAAGTCCAGGCTGTCAAGGCCATAATGAGGAAGGGCACATCCAAGTGGCAATGGCAGGGCCAGTTGGGACACATGACAGCCAAAAACACTGGTTCTCTTCCTCTTTTCCTAGTTTTAAAGCACCTACAGACACTTGGATTTGCTGTACTCCTCATAGGATTTTCCGGCTATCAATATTCTTGTTGTTGCAGGGCATTTCTATTGATGCCACATCTCAGCCTGCATTATTTACACAGAGCTATCGAATCTGTCCCAGTATTCAGGACAGCCTGACAGAACCCAACCTCCCTCTTTAAAGGTTAAACAGGCCAGGTCCCCTCACAACATGGGCTCAGGGCTTGGAAAACACAGGGCTCCGAACACCTACCTCCCTCTACACACACTCCCTTTCATTTCAGCTCAGAAAGGTTACCCTGAGGTGCCGGGGACTGGGAAGTGGAGGGTGCTGGAGAGTGTGTGTCTCTTTAAATGCTCTTTCTGTCAGTGTGATAAGGAATTTGATGGCTTTATCAGAAATACCAAAGCTTTATTTAGCAGGGTGAGGCGAGCGCCACTCAGCCCCTCACAATCTGCTGATAAATTGGAAAGAAAAGAAAGAGAGAAAGGAAAAGAAGAAGAAAAAGGAAAAAAAGGAAAAGGAAAAGGAAAAGAGGCAGTGGGAAGAGGAAAGTCTAAACTTTCCTTTATTGCATTTGGGCATGGCACGGCTTTCAGGGAACACACAGCTGGACACAGTCCATACCTGACCACAGCCGCTCTGGATGGTGAGGCCAGGTCCATGTTAGTGTCCTTGCTCGAGACCAGAGCTCCTGTGAAGCACAGAAGCAGCTTGGGTTTATCCCATTTTCTCTTCTGGTGTCCCCACTGTTCACCTGGTTGTATCTCTTGCATTATCCCTTTTCTTCTTTTGTCCCCAGTTTGCTGGATGGATTATCTTCCCTTTTACCTCCACCCATGGTACTCAAGCATTTTTCAGGCAACATCTGGGCTATAGTACAAGCTTTCAGATATAAAGGCCTCACTATTATTTCTCCATCCCCCAGACTATGGATTTCAACAAGAGGTTTGAATTTGGCTGTTTCCTGAATCTCGTCTGCCTTACCTGGAGTTTCCCTGCCAGGTTATGTGAGTGGGAGGCACAGCAGTAAAGTGAGAAAGGAGAGGTGTCTAATGGGGTCATTAGGCACGGTATGGAGGTGAATTCTGCAAAGTATTCCTTCTGCACCATGGAACAATCACAGCTGGAATGGGGAACAGCCCCCAGATCAGGTTTTGTCCCAGCCTGCATTGGTAGTCCAGCTGCAAGAGGACAGGCTGACATTTGAGGGGCATATCCACCCTTGGATTTTGCAGTCCTTGCAGTGTCCCATTGGGCTGTGAGAGGATGTTTGCCAGTGCTCACCCCGGTTCTCCTACTGATGGGCATCCCTCAGAGGGGGAGTAGACATGCTTGAGGAGCTGGTTTGGGTGAAGATGCTGCTCTCCCAGAGCAGAGATACATGATTTATTTATTGCAGACCCCTGTATCGTGGGGACCTCCTGCAGCGTGGGCAAAGGCGAGTCACAGAAATCTTCCCTCAGTGCATCATTGATGGGTTTGGGGAAGGCAGTGCTGAGTGAGGAGTCTGGGATCACAACCCCATCCTGCCTGCACTGTGTAATGCTACCACTGCTTTCCTTCTAAACAGGCTAAATGTCAATTTTTTAGCTAAATCACAGAACTTGGAGTCAAGTGTCCTGGTCCCCAGCCACAGCTCTTCCAACTCCCCCCCATGGAAATCTACTGCCTTCTTCTTTGCCTCTGTGGGAGCACTCAATGCACACGAGCAGAGCAGTACCTGGGTTTGCAGCAGAGCAAGGAGTGTGCAGGGTTTTCCAGAGGATGCCCATTGCCAGGGCTCCATCAAGGTTGAAGGAGTTGCGCTGCCTTACTGAAACAAACCTGGCCTCATGGTTGTGCAGCTGTCTGAGATCTGGGCTGGGAGGTGCTCAAGACAGACCCAGTATTTCTCCTGATCTGCGTTTATCATTAACACATGACATCTATTATATATCATTGCCATGTTTTGTTGTTCATCGCGTGCCTGCACACAGGCCACACACATTGTGACAGCTTTGGTCCCTTCTTGATGTCGTGCCTCCACACCTTTTCTTTCCATCTTTGTGTTCATTCTTACTCCTCCTCTTTCCTTTCTCTCTTTCGTTTGATTTTTCCTCTCCCCTCGGCTTGCACGCATGCACACAGACAAACACATACGCATACAAAGCCCTTTCACAGTTGGATCATCTGTTCTTGGCTCTCACCCACATCTCTTTTTGATGTGGTTTCTGGAGGGTTTGGGCCAAGTCCCCCATTTCTCTCTCTGACATCAGGAAGCCTGCTGCAGCCTCTGATTCCAGCCGGATCTGGTTAACTCTCTTAGGAAACCTTGCCACCTACCAGAGTACTGCTAGTGCTCTAAGCCTGGCCGGAAAGGAGAAAGAGGGCTTGATCTGCACTGAGTTACAGCCTGATGTTCTGGAGTTACTCATGATTTGCACTGATTTGCATGAGCACAGAACAAGGTTCTGAGCTGATGGAGTGTCTGGAGGCACTGACTATGGAGCTGCTCCTTTAGAAGATATTTCCCTTGTTGGGGTTGTGTGGTTGCTTTGCCTCTGCAAAGCTGGCCACGTAGGAGCAGTCCCCTGAGCTCCAGGCAGGACTCTGCCTCTCAGCTCCCATTCTGGGGCTTCTTGTAAGGATGTAAAAGCACATTTTCTCTTGGCCTCAGCCTGGGACATCTCTCGGCTTTTTTGAAGCCCTGTCTGGTGCAATGCTGTCCCTCTAGCAGGGAGGACAACCTGTTCACTTGAGCACCATGTCAGAGAGAACCATCCATGGTCCCCAGGAAACGCAGCTGTCAGTCCCACAGGCAATTCCTCCTCCGGCAGGCAACGCAAAGATGGTGTGATTGTCAGAGGGTGAGCAGAGAAGTTTAAAAAGGCTTAACAGCAACTGCGTCTAAATGACCCCTCTTCTCTGGAAGGTTTTAAAGACACACGGTCAGTTTTGGGAAGAGAGGCTTTCCTGCGTGCTTGCTGTGTGATGTCTCTGTGCGGCCGCGGAGCGGCTGCAGCGCAGCTGGCTGAGCTCCGAGTGCTGTGGAGTCCCCTGGGGGCTGCTGCGAATAGCTGTGCTTTCAGCACGGAGCTGGATGGGACAAAGGGACAGAGGCAGGGACACAGCCCCGCTCCTCGCAACACCCTTCTCGTGAGCTGCCGCCCAAGCTGCCCTCGTGGCTTGTCTCAAATCCTGTTAAGTCAGCAGCAAAACTTTCACCAGCCTCGGTACATAGCGAACATTTTCCGTCAGGTCAGTTCCAGGGCCAGGGTTGGGGTTAGGAGGGAAATACCTGAGCGACAGTTTGCTTTAATAGAATGGGGAAAGAGGTGAGAGTAGATTGCTTTGGGCATGGGTAATGGGGCATGGAGACCTCACTGACTCAGCCAGCACTGCAAACCTCTGTCCTGGTCACTCAAGCTGTGGCTGCTTGTCCTCTTGTCTGAAATGAGCGCGTCATCTCAGCCTGCAACCTAGCAGGCTCATGTCCCCTGCCACAGTGCATCTTTCCATGTGGCACTAACTGGCCACACCAGCCAGGAGCTGGCACTGGAGGGGCTGTGGAGCCTGGACCCCATTGGCTTCTCTTGCAGCTCAGTGATGAGACGGGGACAAGTTTGCCCCATGGCTGCCCACACAGCCCACACGCAAACTTTGCATTTGCTGATGATCCTGGGCAAAATTTGTTCCTTTCTAAAAGGAAAATTTGTATAGAATGGGCTAAAAGGCCTCAGGCTCCCCCAGTGTGGGCCTGGGGTGCTGGGATAGCACAGCTCCTCCCTGAAGCTGGCTAATAGAAATCAGTCCTGATTAGGATTAGTCCAGCCAGCACTGAGCTGGCAGGCTGATAATCTAATAAAAATTCCCAGGATTGGTTTACTCTGGGGAGGATTTGTGCTGGACGCGGGAGGAGCAGGATTAGCCCAGCTGTGTTAGGGAAGGGAGGGCAGCCCAGGGTGGGCCGGGAGGCTGCCGAGAGGGTGGGGGGAGCAAGATGGACAGCAAGAGTAAGTGGAAGTGACAGGGTCAGACCAGGCCTTTGTCCTACAGCCTGATTAGAGAGTCTGCCCCCAGTTTCTTACACTTTGGGATGTTGTCGGACAAACTGGAGCTTAAATCTGTCAGAGCGCAGTAGAGATTGGAGCTGACATCCCAGGAACATATTCCTTGCTGTGCAGAAATCCAGCCCTGCTGGGGAAATGTGAAATGCCCACCCCAGCCCCCTCTGAGTTGGAGGAGATGAGCTCAACTTCTTCCTTTAGCTGTGCTGGGTGGTTGAGGCTGAGAGCAGAGAGGCTTGTCCAGAAGCCAGGATCTGCCATGAGTGATCTGTGTTGAGTTCCATACTGGTCTCTCCAGCTTCAGCCCCTGATGGAGAGGAAGTCCTGAAAGCCAGGTTGCTCTCCAGCTGAAATCACCAGGCTTTGTTGCATGTGGTGGCAAAGGCAGTGAGAAGTGGGCAGGAGATCTTTGTTCCTCCACGGAATCTTAGGGTGGGCACTAAAGCTCCTTAGCATGCAGGGAGGAGGTCTGAAGCTGTAGTGACTCTTCAGACTGGGGCTGCCAAGGATTTCTTGGGTTGCTGCTGTTGAGGAAGACCCTTAATAGGGGAGGAAGAGCTGGAAGGTAATTTTCAGGCAGTAGTACCAGGCCCCAGCTGTGCAGGCAGTGAGAAACAAGCTTTGCAGTGTTGCTGGTTTTTGGCAACCCTGTGAGGGCTCCAAGCCCCACGCTGCGTTGCCTGGGGAGCTGCTGGTGTGTCTGGTGCAGCAGACAGGTGTGGGGAGCTCACTCAGCCCCTCATCTGGCTGCTCTGATGGTGAGCAGAGGGCACCCAGGCAGCCTTTTTGCTGCAGGAATTCTCAGCCTGTAGTGCCTGGGATGACTGTGAAAAACAGAAGTAACCCTGAAATGTGCGTACCCATTTCCCTCATTTTAAATCAAGAGTATACGAGTCAGAACTTCACAGAGAAATGCCCTTGGACCTACAGAGGGTGCAGATTTTGTGAGGGTTTTTTTGTCTTTTCAAAAATCTGCTGCTCCTGTGGATGGGCTGGAGCATTTCCCAGCTGAGTGGATCTGTCTGTGGACCAACATCCTAAAAGCTCTGGGATCTTGTGGTTGTTTGGGACACCCTCCTCTTTAACTACCAACCTCTGTCCCCGCCAAAAGGTAAAAAAAAGAAGCAAAAGCCTCTAAGATGAAACCGGGCTAACTAAGTAACAGGAGCTGTGTCCTCTCCAGGCTCGGGTAGCTGCATATATGATTGTCATCTTGATGAAATCCCCCCGGATGTAATGAGCTGATTTTCTGCTGTTAATATTGCATCTGCTGATGAAGGATTCGTTAGGATAATGGAACGAAGCTAAAATATAAATGACTCGCTGTCAAGAAGCAGCTTTTGCTAGTGTTCTCCTGACAGTTCCTTGGCCATGGCTAGGGAGTTTTGTGTGCTCTGCACATGTTTGCAAGGTGTGTGTGATTCTTGGGTCCTGCATGTGCAGGGACACAGGGGTGGCAGGGTATGTTCCCTACGAGCCCGCTGCCTGGGTGCCTGGAACCCTCTGGCACACCATGGGCACTGGCAGGGTTCTCTGTGCCAGAGGGGACCAAATGGTGCTGCCTCAGAGAGCAGCAGCCAGGGAAAGTTGCTCCTTTGCTGAGCCGAGGCTGCCAGAAGAGGGGAGGGAATGTGTGCTGCTGGAAAAGCATCTGTGCCTTCACTCCAGGTCATTTTCAGATCTGGCATGTTCCTTTTCTCCTCCAGTTTAATTGCAAAAGTTGCTCTGTTTTCTTTCTGAACAAGAGAAATCAGTTTAAGCACATTATAAAGTAAAACAGATATTTGCTCACAAAGCTTTTGTGAATGCAGAGTATTATTTTCATTGGAAAATGCAAAAAAGATCTTGAGAAAAGGGCTTGTCATACTGCTGAACAGTAATCCAACATCTGGGCAGAAAATCTCAAAGTTCCACTGTTGGTTTGGAGAGATGGGGTTGGTTTTCCTTGCAAAAAGTAGAAAAGAACCAGTTTTGCACACTGTGATCCCAGCACTAGTTTCTCACCCCATCTCAGGGCTGTGCACACATCTGAGCAGGTGTCAAATCATTGTTATCAGATGTGGAGGAGGCAAACTTCTACAAAATACCTTTAAAGAATACCTTTTCAAGTATCTTTGGTGTCTTTGACTTTCTGTACATTTTGTAAAAACATTAACCAAAACATAAAATTGCCAACTCTTCCTTTTACCCGGTGCCTGAGGACATTTGGTGTTTTCTCTTCAAATCCATAGACACAGGTCCAGTTCCTGCACCCATGAGAATCTCAGCTTTCATTGTTTGTTTGGGAGGACTTTTTTTAGTTTTTAATCACATTTCTCTCTCTTCTGATTACCAAGGGAAAAAAAAAAAAAGAGAATGCAAACATGAACCATAATGGCTCAAAAATGAAATTAAAAGACCTTGTTTTCCATTATTATTTTTCAAATCCCATTTTTCAGCCAGTAATGTCAGGGATCAGAGCAGTGATTTTAGGTTTTTTTTCCATAGCAGTTTTTCTGGAAGTGTGAGCTGGTGGTGGCCAGCCCCTCCTAACCTGCACATCTTTGGTGAATATTTGAACAAAGCCTGGCCTGGCACTACTTTTGGGTAGTTCCTCTCACTGTTCAGACTCCTCTAGTGAGGAACATCAGTGGTTTAATTGAATCATTCTTTACAAAAGACCGTGAATATCAATGATGGAGGAGGGTGGAGACACATGAATATGACGCTGGAAATTTTGCATTGAAATGTATTTGATGGAAAACAGCCTTCTGACCAAGTGAAATGCAGAGAGTGTGGGGATAAACATACATGTAGTACTTTGTCAGCCTTTTTGTGAAAACATTTCTTTGCATTTCTTCATGATAAAGACTACACGGAAGAAAATTTTCAACGAAAAGCTTATTTTCCCCAAGATATTTGTCAGGAAAAAGAACAACATTTTCTGTCCAGAATTCTATCAGAATTTTACTTGGGCAAAATTAAGGAAATGAGTGAGATGTAGTGGCCTCCCTGGAGGCCAAATGCAAGGGGCAAGGAAGCCCATGCACATCCCTGTCCCACTGAATTCCCAGAGACAGCTCTGCCAGGACTCTGATATGCCAGAAAAGGCAGAACAAGGATATTTTCTAGGGGATGAGAGTTACTCCCAATGGGAAAGTGGTACAGAAAAAGTGGAAAACCTTTTGTGCTTCTGCACTTTATATTGTGCAAGCTTTAAAGTCCCAAACTCACAGAGGAAGAAGCTGGTGAACAATTTGCAGTTTCTTTGCTACCTCTTGGCAAGAGTAACACAGCCAGTCCCAGGAAATTGCAAGTTGTGAGCTGGGCTCCAAAAATGTGAGATCATCCTGGAGGTTAGGAGATGGAGTAGGGAAATGCCGAAGGGTATGACATTCTTGGACTTGCATTCCGAGTCCTTCAGCCTTTCTGGGCTTTCTGCAGAATCAGCCTGGGCAAGGGGGAGGAGGTGGGCAGGGAGGTCTGACCAGAATCCGCCCCTCTTGGCATCTCTGAGGCTTTTTATACCAGTTGCTTAAGGGCAAAGAGCCAGATCCTGAGCCAGCATTGGTGTCAGCAGGGCCTCTGTGATTCACACACACTCGGGCTCTCCTCCCAGTGTCAGGGAAACTCTTTTGAGGAATTTGGTTGCAAATTCAAGCATGGCTTGGCTGGGACAGAGTGTCTGTGTTATGGGAGGGACCTCTTGGCTCTGGGGCTTGTTGTCGTTTGGCAGGCTCAACCTATAGCAACCAGCCTGGGGGGATAGCACAGACTTCTCAAATCCTCCACTTGGGCTTCTCCTCCATTTCCACTCTTCTCCAGGTACCTCCAGAGCCTAGCAAGCCCTGGAGGTGAGGGAATCAGGTACTATTCCCACATACCAGGTCTCTTGGCCATCACTTGGAGCATTTCTGTGTGCATGCTTCTGTGTGTCACACTTATTTTTTTTTCTAGGGTCCCCTGCTTCATCATTATCTTAATCAGTGTTGTGTTAAGTTTCATGCTTCCTTTGACCTTTATTTTTGGCCTGGTTATGCTGTTTATATGCCTCTGACACTTGTCCCCTGGTGCTATTGCCAGGGAAACTCAGCACTGAGGCCTTTCCCTTTTCCCCCACCCCCTTGTCCCTTTCTGTTTAATTTTTTTTTCTTTTTTTTTTTTTTTTTTTTTTTTTTTTCTTTTAACATGGTTTTCCTAAAAAGTTTTTTAATCAATCAAATTTGAGGCAGAAAATAGGCTTGGTCACGCCTGGTCCTTGGGTCGTGTGACACTCACTCAGGGTCCTGACAGCTCCTCAAAGGGGGCACCCGGGATGGGGAGGGGGGCAGCAGCGCGTTTCCCCAGGAAAGAGCCCGTTTCCATGGCACTGCCCCCACCTCTCCGCCATCCGCCAGCCCGACGTGGGCCTGAGGCTCCTCAAAAGGGGCGTTGGGAAGCGGGCGTGTGTGCGGGGCCGGGAACAAACAGAGGCGCGGGGGCGGCGGCGGCGGGGGCCGCGCCGACAGCTGCCGGCTTCTCTGCTGCGGAGCTCGTGGGGAGCCAGCGGGAGCGGCGGCCTCGGAGCCAGGGCCCCAGCCCGATCTGCATAATCAGGGGCTTTTCATAAATGCCCCATTTTTCATCGCCGTCGAAGACATTTGCTCAGGGAGAGCCGGTAACCCTGGCACGGAGGGACAGCGCCTAGCGCTTCGCAGCCCCGGTGCGCGCCGCTGGCTGCGCCTCCTCACTTGCTCCGCTCTCCCACACCCTCGTCCTCCTGTGCCCTGGCTCGGCAGGCAGGCGGGCGCCCGACCCCCTGTCAGAGGCAGCTCATGCTGCTGTGGCCGTGGCGGGGCCCTGCTGGGGCCGGCATGGAGGGGTGTGGAGCCAGCCTCGTGGCTGTGTCACTGCCAGCTCCCACCTTGGCCCAGCATGTGCCACGGCATCCTGGGCACTGTCGCTTTTTCCTTGGGTCCTTCCTGATTCCCTCACCTTTGCCTCTCCCCACCCTGCCCTAGGAAACCACTTGCCCTTCTGCTGATTTTGTCCAAGGCTGTGCACCAGGATTTTAAAACCCTTTTCTTTGCCCCCAGCCCCTTTCTCAAGCTTTCTTCTCATTCTTCTCCCTCCTGTCCTTCTTTTCCCCACGCCCTTTCCAGTTCTTCATTTGTGCAGGGTCTTTTGCTTTCTCTCTTTTTTATAATTAATGATTAGCTTTAATTGGTTTGCTTAGGCAGCCTGACAGCAAATTAGCAGGAGCCAGCCCAGGGCTGCCGAATGCCAAGTTTGGGGACTGCTGTGCTTTACAGATGCTGTGGCAGGAGATGAACTCCTCGGGATCCCCCCTGGCACTCCCCTCCTGCTCTGCTGGGCTGTGCTGCGGGCTGGGGGTCCGGGGCTTTCCCTGGTCCTTGGTGCCATCTGTGCTGGGAAGTTGGGACTGGCAGTGGATGCTGTCCCTGGTCCTCTGTCCCTTGCCTGGCTCCAGCACTCCCAAAGTGTCCCGTGGGCACTGAGCTGCAGGGTTACCTCCGCAATGGTCAGCGTCCCTTTCCTACTGCCCAGGGCTGGTTTTCCTCCTTTTTGCATGACCACCTTTGTGGAGCTGGGCTCTGCTCAGCAGGTTTGAGCAGAGGGCACGGGGTAAGAGGCAGGGCAGGATCTCCCAGGGAGCACTGTCCAAGGGGACTCTCCAGCCCAGCAAAGCAGGCTGCTCTACCCAGTGCTAAAGGCAGGTAATTGGGACAGGGTGTGGAGAGAGGGGGGCTTTGCTCTTTTCCTCCTTTGCAGTGATTTCCCTTTGCTTTGCTTTTCTTTTCTTTGCCTTTTTTATAGCTCCCATTTTTCTTTTTTATGAGAGAGAAACTGCAGGGTTCTCCCAGGGCTGGGAAGAGCGCTTGGTCCCAGGCTGCTCCCAGCCAGATGGAGGGGAAAAGAAGGGGGGCAGTGGGCCCATAATCCTGGGAGGAGAGTTTTCCTAGTTAAAGAGGATTGGGGATAGAGTCTAGGACATTTCAGCATGCTGTTTTATGAAGAAGGGGCAGACCATGACCTATTTGGGATGCTTGTGAATTTTCAACACAAAACTTTGCTGGGAGCGCTGGCAGCTGTGTAGCCCCACAACTGGGGATGGAGCTGGTTTGTGCTGCACTGCTGGTGTTGCCTTGTAATAGCAGCCAAAAAAGGGAGAAATGGGAAATAACGTGAGCTTCCCTCTCCTTCAGCCCTGGCCTTTTCAGCCGAGCAGTCCAAGATTGGCAGGAGACAATAGCTGGGTGAGGCTGCTCAACTGGATCTATAGAGCAGCCAGAATATTCCAACCCTCTGCAAAACCAGGAAGGTTTGTTGGGCTGGTGGCAGCAGGGTATGTTTCTTGTCCCCAGGAATCCTGGACTCTCTCAGTTGTCCTTGCTTCAGTTGTTAAATGGGTCATTTTGCCCTTACTGGACACCATTCCAACCCTCCAACTGAGTGTTAATATCTACAAGTGCCTTTTTATGGGATCCAGAGCACATCTATAAGTGAAATCAGAGGGATGTGCTGTCTTCCTGGGATTTCTGTCATGGAGGAACAGCCTTTTTGTCAGTCACAGAGGTCCCTGCTGCATTCCAGATTCATGAAAGATGGAAGCCAGCGCAAACACGTCCGCTCTCAGATCTGCGTGTTGTTCAGCTGTGAGTGTACTGGCAAACACCATGCTGTGCTACCTTGCTGCAGCCTGGCCTCTTTCCCAAAGATTGGTATGATTATAGCTCACTCAGGTGACAGCACTGATAGTGCATGTAGCGACTGGAGCAGTCAGGTCTCCTGTGGGGCTCAGAGGCTTCCGTTGCAGGGCTCCCTCCTCTGCCCCTGCCCTGCCCAGGACATATGGCTGTGCACTCCCCCACAGCTCTCGTGTCCCTTCCCAGTCCTGATGACACTCTCAGAGCTCCTCACATTGCTTTGCCAGTGTTTTGGACCTTAGCTGAGCTTTGGGTTTCTGCAGAGCAAGACTAGGGCGTGAGTTTTCCTATCCTGAGGGAGGAGGGAGAGGGATGAGGAGAAGTGTGGGGAAAATATTTGCTAGAAAAGTCACTGAGACCTTGCCTCCCATTTCACTTTTAGGTAGTCTTGGTTTATTCCCACAGCAGATGTCTCTGCAATAACAGAAGATATATTTGATTTGTGGCAAAACTTCCATGTTCTGTGCACTTGGATAGTCTTTTCTTTTTCATACCCCACCCCCTCTGAGGTGGTGTTTTAAGACCCTTTTCACTTTCCTGTTTGCATCTCACTGCCCTACAGTGAACCACCTCCTCTGCTTGCTTTGCAGTCTATCAGATTTACTGCTGTTGCTATACTGATCGAGACCTTTTCAAAACTTGGTGGTGCCACTAGAGTGTCAGGCACTGCACAAGGTTGAAGGGAGGCCCAGCTTCCTCTACAGGAAGGTGGCCATCCCTCTCTCTACTGTCAGAGCTGTCTCTTCCCCTCTGATTTTAGCAATGTGGGTGCCAGGATTCACCCTCTCCCTTGGCAGCTTAGGGGCTCCATGATAATCGTGTAGTTCTTGACATTTGAGGAGCAGCTGAGGGTCACCAGCTGTTTCACTGTAGAGCTGCAGGTGGGAAACTGAGGCATGGATTTGAAGGTGTCTGAAGATGTCCTCAAAGCTCATGAAGTGACCCGCTGAGGGATTATCCCACCTGTGCTCCAAGGTTCTCATCACAACCCATCCCACAGGCTGCCAACACAACCCGTCATTGCAAAGGAAACAAGGGGAGCACATGATGCCTCCTGTCCTGCCCTGCTGTGCCTGTGGCTTGTCTTGCTGCCCTTCCTTTCCTCTCCTTCCTCTGGCACTCGCTGCTCCCAGCACATGCCCTGACTCCTGCCTGGACAGCCTGAGCTGGCTCCTTTAAGGCAGGCACGCCAGGGGACTGCGCGCGGTGCCAGCCTTCGCTGTGAGTGCCTCTCGCGCTTCCCCCTTGGAAAGTTTCCTGCCCAATTGTTATGTGCGATCCGATCTGAAAGTTGCTCTCTAAGCTTCTTGTCACATTTTGACTTAATGAAGTGCAACTGGAGTGGGAATTGGGGTTCATCACGCCAGTCTCACTGCGCTCCCTTGTTGTCAGAAAACAGGGGCGGTTGGGGACCGTAATGCAACGCTGCAAGTCGTTATCATTCCGGTCAGTCTGTTTAACACAAAATTAAACAAAGAACTAATTAGTGCCTCATGAATTAATAAATGCGCAGTTGCTGGGTAGGAAGGGGAGGAAGGAAAAAAGGTTGTTGAAGGAAAGATACTGAAAAAGTCGAATTAGGATGTTGTGTCAAGGGGAAAAAAAAAACTGAGTCCACTTTGGCGAAGAGTTTGGATCCATTGGTTTCCTTGAAATAAGCTCCCCCTCCTCCTCCTCCTCCTGCGTCCTGCATGTCTGCTCTGGAGAGTGATGAACAACAGGCACAGGGAAGAAGCAGCCTTTCAGTGTTTCTTCAGGGAGGCTTACAAGAAAGCTAGGGACAAACTTTTTAGCATGGCCTATAGTGATTGGACAAGGGGTGATGATTTTAAACTAAAAGAGGCACAATTTAGCCTAGATGGAAGGAAGAAAATTGTTATGGTGAGGGTAGTGAGACCCTGGCACAGGTTGCTCAGTGAAGCATGTTTCTGCACCATCCCTGGAAGTGTTCGAGGCCAGGTTGGATGGAGCTTGGAACAAACCAGTCTAGTGCAAAGTGTGGCAGGGGAATTGGACTATATTGACCTTTAAAGGTCCCTTCCAAGCCAAACCATTATAGGACTTTATGATTTTCCAGTGATGTTCCCTAGATGCTGCATCTAGGATCCAGTATCAAATACTTAGCCAAAGCAGATGTGGGAACTAAGAGGTATGGGGTAGAAGCCCATCCTTGGAGAGGAAGGAGACTTCAAAGATGTTCATGGTGAGCAAGTCTCCTCTCTTTGTCTGAAGGCTTTTTCCTGCAGAAGCCGCAATTGACACAGAACCGTGTGTAATCTCAGATTAACGATGTCCCAGCAGCCCTGCCCCTGGTCCTTGTCCTCTGGGGCCCCTTCCCACACGGAGGGAGCCGAGCCGGCCGGCCCATGGCGGGGCTGGCCGTGGGGCCGTGCTGGATGCCCACCCGGCCGTCCCCACAGGTGCTGTGCCCTGCCACGCTGCCAGGGAGCGGGCTGGGCTCTGGCACATTGTCAGGCAGGGAAGCAGAGCTGGGGGAGGGAAGAGTCCATCCTTAAGAGGACATGTCAAGTACAATTAGCGTTATCTGTCTAAATATGTACTGGGAACACAGAATACAAGAGGAGGCCTGGCTGGCTTTAATGGAGACATATGCAAGGTCATATTGCCTCATACAATCCCCCAATCTGATTTGGGGATTACACATTCTAAGTAAATTGGCGTTATTCCTCTTGCATCATTGATAAGCTGCAGCCAAAAGAAGAGGAGTAAAAAAAAAAAAAAAAACAATTAAAAACCCAATCCCAAGAATTGATCGTGCACAGGGGTTAGGGAGTGAAGGCAGGAAGGCAGAGAGTACAGGCAGAGAGCTTGGGAAGGAGGGAGAGAACAAAAGAGAGGGAAGGAGAAAACAGTGTGACAGTGGCAGAGAAAGCAGTGGAAAGAGCAAGGAAAAAAGGAAGAACAAAAGGAAGGAAAAGGTGAAAGAAGGGATGCCAGAAGGACCGAGGGTGCCAGGGTGGGAAAAGCACCTCAAATCAGGGAGCTGTTACTCCAGCCATGCCCTCAGCCTTTTTAGAATCAGGATTTGAGTGGGAAAGGAAGGAGCCAGGCTCCTTCCTTTAGGTGGAGGTTATGCACCTTCCTCACCGGAGGGGCTCTGTCCTCCTTTCCATGCATCCATCTGGGATATTTCACCAGCTCCTTCCTGCTCTGGGTCCCAGCCAACATATGGCATCTATCTTTGGCAGTGGCAGAGTATAAGTGACAGGAGGAGGCTGTCCACATGCACAGAGTGCCAGGGCCCTGGAACACAGGGGTGAGCCATGGCAGCAGCACGGAGTCCCCTGAATCCCTCTCACTTTTGTCCTACAAGGGACTCGAGAGGGTCTCAGAAGGGCTGAGTCGCTGCTGCACCCGGAGAAGGGAACGTGCAGGGAGCCAGTGTGTGGCACGGACAGCTGGGGGTCCTGGACTCAGCCACGGGCACGCTGGGCAGGGCCTCGGGGCAGTTTGTCCTTCTACTGCCACCCTGCGCAGCTGTGAGAGCTGTTTTGGCAGGGCTGCAAAACAGAGGCTGCAGGAATGGGCCAGGCACCCTTGCCACTGTGCATGAAGCCACCCTGTGCTCCTGGCCACCTCCCAGCTCTGGGAGAGGGAAGACCCTGTCGGGCTGCAGAGCAGTCTTCCCCCAGCCGTGAGCTCTCCTCCCACCCTGCCTGTGCAGAATAACCCCCTCCAGAAGTCTCATGGCACTGCTTTTATGCTCTGTCACATTTTTGGAACATATGGTTTTAAATAATTCAATTTACTTTTCGTGTATTTTGCTGTGACTTTTTTTCCCCTGTCCCTTTTCTCCTTCATCCTCACTCTCTGCATTCTCCTGGGTGCAAAATACACAGATGAGTGGGTAAGGGGGGTCAGTGACACAGGACCCAGTCCTGCACCCCATCATCTTGAGCCCCACAAGGTGTGCAAGGGAGGCCTCACCGTTAGCACACAGGGGAACCTCTGGGAAAGAGGGGTCAGCAGAGGAAATGTGAAGATTGGGAAGGGAAAATCTGACATGGAGCAGAACGCAACCTTAGATGTGTGGGCAAAGTACGGAGCAGACCAGCACAAGGTGTGTCTCTGGTACCTGGGGAGCAGGATTCAGGCTAGTAATGGCTGCTCTCCATGTGAAATTATTCCCAACCCTCATTAGGAACCTCTTTCACAGAGAACTGCTGTGGGGTGCATGGCAGTGTGGGGTACAGCCAGGAGCAGGAAGGCATTTTGTTCCCTTGTGGAGTCTGAGTGTCCCATGCTGGACCATGTTCTTATGCAGCTTCTGTGAGTCTTGGCTTTTACTCAGGTGTGCCCTTTGTGTTAACTGGATCCTTTCTTTTCTCACTCCAGAATGAAGTGAATTTAGAGCTAAAAACGAGGCAAGAAACGAGGCCTTGAAATCTCCGAAAGGTAGGAGAGACTTCAGACTGCAATGGGTATGTCACTATGCCCTCCTGGGTTCTCTTTTCCTCTGTGTGTCTCTCACACTTACAGCCTGCTCACCATGGCCATGTCTGCACTAGACCTTCTGGGGTTGGACTGTTGTTACTCACGAAGAGAGATGGAAACAGAAGAAAGTCAAGTGCAGACATGGCATATGTGTGTCCTAATCCTGTCTTTGTCTTTGTACAGCAGTTGTTGTGGGCACCTGGTTTTGTCACTGAGGGTTTTCCTCAATATCTTCTCTACTGCCTCTATCTTTACAGCTAAAAAAGTGTAAGGATTTTGGTGAAAGGGAACTGCTTTATCTTCATGCATGTGTGATGGAGGAGATGGATATAAGGTCCTTTCACTGAACAGGATGCAGTCTCCATCTACTGTGAAGTTTTGCTGAGCTCAGTTCACATAATTCAGATGGTGATGTGCATGTTCTCCTCCTCTTCTGGCACATTTTTGTCTATTCAGACTGCAGAACCATGGTGGTAGTGTGGAAGCATTTCCAGGTGTCCAGCAGAATCAGGGCTTTCCTGGGTTTTCCCTTTACCTAGACCCTCATGGTCTGTCTTAGGAAAAAAAACAACCCAGCTTCACAGTCTTCTAGAGCTTGGAAGGTGACTTGGTCTGTCCCTGGTAAGAGTTAGAGGTCTAGACCCCAGGGAAATGGAAGATAATATTGTCTCTTAAAAGCCTTATCTCCGTGTGCTGGGTAAGACACTCCCTATGCCACCTCAGATGATGGTTCCTGAGAAGTCCCTACCACGCTGAGGCAGTTCCTGCTGTCCCTAGCTCCTCTTGCTTCCCCTCCATCAGCAGGCACCAAGACAGGTCTGAGGGCAGGAGAGGCCGTGGGGAGGGTGGGAAGCGCTCTGCCCTGTGAGACATTACTCAGAGTGCCAGGAGCACTCACTGCGCTCAGAGCATCCCTGCAGCAGTGGGGACCCCCAATGCCCAGTTTTGGGGAGCACATGGACTGAGTCCCAGCAGCATCTGAGGGGCCCAGGCTGGCTGGGGTGGGAGGGGGCCCCAAGCTGGGCCGGGCAGTGTCAGAGGTGACCGGTGGAAGGCCAGTGTTATGTAAATACTGCTGCTGTAACATGGCAGGCCTGAATGGCCCTATGCATCCATCCATCATTGCTGGGGAACAGAAGCCTCCCTTGGAGCACGGGGGGCCAGCAGTGTGGGGCATGCAGACACAGGCAGCATGTGCCCTACTCATAAACTGTTTGTTTTCTTTTTGTCTCTCTCGTTTCGGGGCACCCCACAGAGAGCAACTCTCTGTTCTGTCCTTGCAACCTCTCCCCCAACCTTCCCCCCACCACTTCAGGCCTTCCTTTTCCTCCCTTCTTTCCCCGGCCCTTAAAAAAATGGAGAGGAAAAAAAGGGGGGAAAAAAAGTCCCCAGTTCACATTGCGGCTTCTTTCTCTGACTTCAAAGGCTCCTCATCATTGTTTGGGATCGGCAGGCAGTGGCCCTGAAAACGTGATCACAGCCAGGCACAGTGTAGGTCACCACTGAGCGCCATGCTCCAAGTGCTGAAAGGAACAGGCAGATTCTTCCCTTTTCATGCTTCACAACCCTGGTTACAGCACTCTGCCTCGCCCGTGTGCTCCTCGCTGCATGGCTATTCTTGCTCTTTTCTCCTCCTTTTCCTCCCGCCCTCCCTCTCTCTGTTTCTCTCAGGTCCCTCGTTTCTCCATTCGTTTGCTTTCATCCTGCCCCTCTCTGTGCCCACCATCACACACTTCTCACACTTTCTTCTCTTCTTTCCATTACTTTTCTTTCTCACTGTCTCCTGCCTGGCACTGCTGCCACTTCTTTCTGTTATATGAATCACTGTTTTATTTCTCCCTTTTCCCTCTTCTAAAGGTCAGGTTGGAGGTTGATTTCCTCATGCTCCCTGTTCCTGTGTAGTAGCAGCCTTCCTCTGACATTTGCCCACATTTCTGTCTTTGCCTGTGATATCTCACTCACTGTGCCCAAAACTACGGCAGTTCTGTAATTTCTGGATTAGTCCTAGACAGCTGGCAGCCCTCCCTGCAAAGGTGTGAGCCCACTGCTTTCATGTGCATGGGTTTATCCCTCAAAATTTAGCCTGGCCTTACATGGGGAGGTAGCACACAGTGCCTACCATCAATGTCAGCTTCCAGACTTGCTCTTTGGCTTGGCTGGTTAACCTGAAGGAATGAGCATGTGGGGTTAGTGTTGGAGGTGGATTTGGAAAGCCAGGCACTGACTTCATATATATCACAGGGAAACATTTAAATCTTGTAGGTCTAACATGGAACATGACACTGATGGTAGTGCTGAGGGCAGAGTTAGGCAGGGATAAGGCAGAGCAAAACAGGCCCAACAGTTTAATGGGCATCCCAGAACACTTCCTCAGTGGATTTCAGTGAGGGAACAACACTTGGTTGTGCTGAAGCTTGGGCACATTTGGCAGCACAGTGATCCACAGCCAGATGGAAACTCCCTGCCTGCAGAACATCCCCCAGCAATATCTGAAGCTTCATTTTGCTGCAGGGGAAGAGCCCAGGACTCTGCACCCCTCCAGCACCCATCCAAGGAACAGCCGCCCTCTCTCCACCCCCAGAAGCAGAGATCATGGTGCTTGTGCCTCTGGTGATTTGTGAGGTTGTTTTAATGCCGAGGAGCCCACCAGGACTTGTCTCTTGCTAAATAGGCATATTAAGGGACATTGCAGCAGGGGTTATAGAGTAATAATTTGTTCTAATGAGCTGATGTCACGTTCTCCCTGGCTGAGCTGTGCCCGAGCAGGAGCCGTGGTAGGAAGGGGCTGTGCTCGCTGACCTGTCAGCCCAGGTTAATGAAGTACTGCTCTGCTCGGGGGTCAGAGAGCAGGAGTGCAGCCAGTCAACAGCGGCTCAGGGGGCTGCAGGGGAGGGTGGGGCTCTTCCCTGAGCTGAATGCCCTGGGGAAGGCCTGTGCCATGCTGGACAGAGCAGCAGGATGTAAGTTATGGCACTGAGATCTCCACGCTGTGCTGGTGGCTTGAGTGCCACAACACCCTCGTCAAACTGTCCGCAGGCAGGGGTGAAAGTGCTACAGCTGGGCACTGGCTGGGGCTTGTTCTCTGGCCTGGCAGGAGAGCCCAGGCTGACACACTGGGAAGGAGGCTGGAAAAGTAAGAGAGCATCTAAGTTACAGATGCTTACAGACATGAGGGGATAGGTGCAAGGAAGTGGCCAGTGATGACCAGTGTCTAACTGGAAGGAAGTCTACAGAGATGGTGCTCATCCTTACCTTTTTGTGCAGAGTGTATGAATAGCCAGAAGTTCTCTTTGTCCTTCCTGTTCCCTGTTTCTCCTCCCTTGATGCTCCCCCATGGTTTGCTGAGATCCTTTGCCTTGCAAACCTAATCATTTTCTTTCATGCCTGCTGGGTACCTGGGCAGGAAAGATACAGGAACTTCTGCCAGTCCCCCAGCGCTCACCCTTAGGGAGCAGGTTGATGGCAGGCCAACCTGGGCAGCTGCAGTTTGAGCAGGGCTCCACATTCTTCAGGAGATGGCAGGAAAAGCCACAAACAGGGTGTCCTGGCCCAGCTGGTGCCTTGGGGACCCATGGCCTGCCTTGCTTCTGTGAATGACACCACCCCATCCATGCTGGGGCAGGATGGTGCCCTTGGCCACACCAGCACCCTGAGGTCTATAGCACAAGTCCTGTATACCATCTTCCTCCTCCTCGTTCTCCCACTCTTTGCTCCCCCCCTGCTTCTCTTGGCTTTTCCCTGTCTCCATCTCTCTCTCCCTTTCATCTACTCAGAAGGCTTTACTCTACTTCCTTGTCACCCTAATTGATTGCATTAACCTTTCAGCGTATTGGATTTCCCCAGCACCGTGCAGAGAGCACTGTGCAATATGCTTATAATCCGGGCTGTAATGGACAGGGAGCAGTCAACGAGCCCCTGCTCCAACAGGTTCTGCTGACAACTTCTCTGGGAGGGGGAGAGGAGTGCACCGGGGGGACCCGGGGCATGGCTGTCCTGCAGCCTGTGCAGACCTGGCCTCAGGGCTCCCCCCTGAGCAGGCTTGTGTTAGCTTGTGAGAGTGGAGTCCTTGAAAAAGGATCCGGCTTGGGAAGCAGGGAGGAGATGTTATATTTGACCTATTACTGTGATTTTTCCTAGTGTTTGAGCACCATTCTTCTGTATCTGCTTGGTCTACAGTTTTCTTCCATCTGTTCAATACTAAATTAATACTAACTTTACATTTAGGCACTTGTTGCTAGTGGCAGGATGAGAAGACAGTATCATGGAATCCTCCTGTTTTCACATCATGCTTGCCCCTGCCTTTTCCTTTAGGATGAGGATACGAGGGAGATGGACACTTTTATTCAGATTTCAAAGAAAAGCATAAGAATATTGTGTTGATGAGAAAGACAGCACCAAGCTGCAGAGAGATCAGGAGACAGAAGCCCTGAATTATATCTCAGGCTTGGCCTTGGATAAATCCTTTCACTCTCTGGTACCTCATTTTCACCCAGGATGTTGGAGGTGTTGTTTGGGTGGGTTGGGGAAGGAGGAGGGCAGCAGGGTTGGGGAAGATGGAGGGCACTAGGTTGAGTTTTGCTTAAGCCAAGATCATTTAAGCAAATATTTAGGAGTTCCGTACCTTAGCATGAGACCTAGACTCTTAAGAGGCCCTTTTGTAGTTCTCCTTTTCAGATAGCATTTAGCACAAGATGGTTCTTCATTTATGGTCACAGCTCACAGTGTAGAAAGCAGCAATAGTGGAAGGGTTTCTGATCACTTCATAGATCTTCAGTTCAAGTTACTTCATCTTGTTAGAAGCAGTTACTCCGAAGGTAGCCACTCTCCCAAGGGGATGTTGAGAGCTGGCCTTTAGAAACTTGGCGAGTTCTTGAGCACACCAGGAGGAGGGGACAGGGCTGTACCGTGCAAGGTAAAGGTAAATCCCCAGTTTTTCCAGGAAAGAACGCGAAATAACAGGAGTCAGAGGGGGGAAAACCTTTATTCCAGGCAATCATTCCAGAAAGTGTGAGGCTCCTTATAAGCCAGAAGGTAGTTAGGGTAGAGACTTTTTTTTACATTAAATAAAGAAGAACTAGGAGCAGGAAGCAAAGGATCAGAAATCTGAAACTAGCTAGAGAGAAAGCGTGAGGGAGAGCAGCACCTCCTAAATGGAAGGGTAAACAGGCACTCCGAGGCATTAACTTAATTGATTGTTCTGCAACAGGCTGAACGCTGTGTTACTCTGTCACCGTGGCAACAACCCAAAAAAATTGTCAGCCTGTTTGGATGAAGTGAAGCGAAACATTCTCTAATTTGCGGTGATCCGGGTGTTTGTTTTCCTTCCGAAGAGGCGGGGGCTCTATTGATCTATTATTTGCACAGAGCTTTTTTTTTTTCATGGTGAGATGGGGAAAGCAGGAGCCCTGGGGTGTGCTCCTGGGGCAGGTGAGGCAGCAGGGCTGTTTCTGCTGTCTTTCCACAGATCTGCCTTTGCAGGATGGCCATGCAAAGCCAGCAGAGGCTCCAGTGGTAGGAACCATCCTGAAGAAGGTGGAGGACAGGGAGAAGTGTTTGGGTGTGAAGAATTTGTGCCAAAAGCATTTGGCTGTGATAAACTTGTGCCAGGGCTACTGCTTTGGTCCATCCTGTTCTCATCCCTTTGGGCTCTTGCAGTTCACAGTATCACAGAACCCCAGAGTGATGGAGTATCCTGAGCTGGAAGGGATCCACATGGGATCATCAAATCCAGCTCTTGGCTTTGCCACGGACAACCCCAAAAGTGACACCAATTCCGACTTTATTGCAGTCTCTGGTGTTAGGTGGAGTCAGCAACAGCTGCCTCGGGGACAAGAGCAGCTCTGTCCCCCTACCAGCTCCCTTTCCAGATCCATGCTACTCCGTGTTATGTGTGCAGATCTGTGTCTATGTGGGAATGTATCGTTGCACACTTGGGGGAGTGACAGGAATCGTGTTTATCCGTACCCCACGGCTGTGGGAACATAACGAAGTCCCCACCTTGAGCTCTTTGTTAGAACGAGATGAAATCCCTGGGCCAAAGAAGGAGGGATTTTGTCTGCTGGGATATGGGGTCAGTGCTCCAAGGGGCTGTATGGGATGGGAGATGGGGATGGCCACACTGGGATGGGTGACTTGCTGCAGGCACATCTTGGGGCAGGGCCAGGGGAGCCACACAGATGGGAAGAGGTGCCACAAGCTGTGCAGCAACTTGTGCCCCTTGTCAGCAGTGTCTGGCCCTGCACAGCCCTGGGGGCCAAGCAAGAACCCTTGGGGCTGCCACTCGCTGTCAGCACTTGCTTGGTTTCAGAGTGAAATGTCACTGCAGCACTTGCTTCAGCAGGGAATGGCAAGGTGCAGGGGACCACGGAGCAAGCCCACATGGCCAGGGGCGAGCAGCAAGGCCATGTGCCAAAGGCATGAAGCCAAGAGACTGTGGCAGGGGAAAGGTGCCTTACAGGTCTGCAGCAGGGGGAATAGGCGACAGTGGCTCAGAGCCAGTGGGAGGGTGACTGGCTGAGGTGGTTCTGGGCCAGCAAAGGGAGGGTAGAGTTCCCTCGTGACTGGGGAGGAGGGACAGACTTCACCTGCCTTGTGCTTGGCCCTGCAGAGAGGTTTCATCCTCCTGTTTGGGGGTTTCTGCACTCTGTCGGCCTTTGGGCACCCTGGGGGCAGTGCCTTGTTTCCCACACAGGCTGCTCATCCTCATTACTCCTCGGCAGTGCCCCAGCCCATGCACAGCTAGTCCAGCTGCTGTACAACAGCTGTCTAGTTGATCCCTAAGATTTCAGGGAGAGCTGTGGAATATGTTGGTGTCAACTGCTGGAGAGTGTTGCTTTGTGGGGTATGCAGGGGGAAAACCCCACTGTATATTCCTGTGCTCTTCTGCCTCCATCCCGCATCCTTTCTCTGTTGTCCTAGGGGGTTTTCCTCCTCTGTTTGTACTGGTTTTGCTTTGTCACCCTTTTCCCCTTCTGTCTCTCTCTTCCCTTCTCTATTTCATTCTTTCCATCCAGTTTTTAACTCTTCTGCTCTGTTCCTCTTTTTCACAGCGTAGATACGTGCTGGGGATAAGTGGCTGTGGCTGGTGGGTGAGCACTGAGGCACTGTGTCCTGCCAGGGCATCTGCCCCCGTGCTCCTGGTGGGTGTGCGTGGGTGGGGGCACCACGGGAGAGAGGAGTGCTGCATGGCTCTTTGGAGAGAGCTGAGCTGCCAGTGAAAGTTTGGTGGTTATCAGTGTCAGGAGAAGCTAAATAACCCTGTAACTGGTATGAAGGTGAATTCACGGTCTAGTGAGCACTGAAAATATGAAAGGGCTCTGAGACAGGCAGAGTGTGGAGAGGGGAATACAGCTCGCCCATGGCTCAGGGAGTGGTGTATTGCTGGAGCAGTGCAAGGACATGTGCTGATGCCATCCAGATCATCAGCCATGGCAAAGCGCCTTTTGTGGGGCTGGACAGAACAGGGAGGGTGCTCAGTTCTACAAGTTCAGAGACAAATGAGACATGCACACGTTAACATGGCAAGAACTCCCTTAGAGAATGTCTGTGGGCAGCCACATCTGACTGCACAGCCCTGTACACATGTGGCCAAGTGCCCACACAGTGCCACAGGGCCATGCGCATCCATGTGCACAGATGAGCAGGCAGCCATACCCACGCAGGCAGGTACACATCTCTGTGTGTCGTCCTGTGTGGAGATGCTTCCACAGCTCCATAAACACGGGGTCACAGGCACACCCAAGCTGCCAGTGCAGTGCTCTGCCACCTGTGTCAGCTCGCAGTCGCGCCAAATTCCTTTTTGCTGTAACTACACTCCAGTCAGGCAGCACAGATGGATTTATCCCAGCATATCTTGGATGTCTGTGTGGTTACCTGCTCTGAGCAGGAGGAGACTTGTGGGAAATCTATTGTCCTTCCAGCTGGGAGAGGCTGATGCTTTGGAGAACCAGAAGATGTGCAGAGAGGAAACCCCCTTCAGCTCTTCACCTGGAGCTGGTAATCTCCTTGCACCAAATCCCTGGAACAGGGGAATTGCATTTGAAGCTCAGCCAGTGGTGATTTAGTGTTAGACATTTGCAAAAGAGACTTTGATTAATTCGTAGTAAAATCAAGTAGCACTTGGGTGCCAGCAGCACATTCCAGGGTGAGACAGCGACCAAGGTGCGCGCTGGGCAGGCTGCCAGGTGCCTGAGCAATCCCCGCGGAGGTGGCAGCGCCATTCAACCCGCAGCCTCTCCCTGCTTGGGCTTCTTAATTATTAATTTATTTTTCTCCCTTCCTTGGCAAAAAAATACTATTTGGTAACGACCTCAAATTGCAAAATGCTGATGATTTGGAGAATGTGTCACAGAAGCTCCAGGGTGATAAAGGGGAGACGAATCCTAGCCAACAATCCGGCTCAGCCAGTTTGCCTATTTATTAAAGAAAAAGCCCAGATCATTAACTTTTTTGTTGTTGTTCTGTTTGCGGGCAACTCCCTGCTGGCAACTTTCGGGTGCCCAGTAAATTAAACCAAGTATCGGCCTGGTTCAGGGCAACCTGAGCTTCTATTTAGAGCTATGAGAACAAACTGGCTTCGTTTATGTTAGCACGTGAATAAACCCTTTAGGGTACCATGCAAAAGTGCTCTCTGGCATAAAAGCAGTGTCAGAAAATCCTTACTCTTGCTGCCTCGTGGAGGGTCAGGTATTGTAACTGGAGAGCTGAGCTTCCCTTCTCCTCCCACTGCTTGTTCACACAGTTAATTGCCCCTCGACACCTCACTGTGCCATGCTGGTCCCCAGAGAAGCAGGGCTGGAAGAGAGCATCTGTAGGCACAGGCTTTGCTGGTTTCCCTGTTTGCCTGCTTGGTTTAGTTGTTGAATAAAGAACAGTTTAGGGATGGGCTTGCCTGCCTGGTGCCTCTGTGAACTCCGAGAGTTCCTGTGCTATCAGGGAAGGGTGATTATATCCCCCTCCTCTGGAACATCCCACGTGTTCGCTGAAGTAGTGCTTCAAGCTAAATCAGTTTGCTGAGGGCTCCAGCTTCCCTTAATTCAGTGTCAGGACCAGGCTTGCATGGCCATTATTCAAGAAGTTTTATCAGAAGCACAAAGCTAGCATCTGCCCTCCTGCTTCCCTCTGGGCATCACCAGCTCTCCTGCCCTGGCTTTGGCACACGGAGACTCGAGGGACTGCCTCCCCGAGCCCATTTGCAGGCAAAGCTCGTTCCAGCTCCTAGAGAGTCTCGGCTCTTTCACTGGCTGCGGGAGCACGGTGGCTTGTCACTGGTGCCTGGCACAGCAGCTCAGAAAACCTGCCAGAACCGAGGAGCTTGTGTGGGAAAAGGGAGCAAACACGCTGCTCAGATTGCTAGCCTCTCCCCTTCCCTCTTCCAACCCAGCTCAGTTGAACTAGGGCTGGATTTTAGGTTTTAATCTCAGCTGATATCCACACACTTTCTCACAGAGGTAGCCACCTTCTTTCCTAGGCCTGGCTCATGTCCCTCTACACTCATTTCTCTGGTGGAGCCTGCCCAGACCCGTGTTCACGTGGATGTTGATGGGAGGAGAAGGGTATTTTTCAAGGTTTCTGCTGGGTTTTTTTCTTCTGAAATATAAGGATGTGCAATTTTTTTAGTTTCAATTTAGCATTGGAGAATTTTATAATTTAGTAATTAAAATCTCTGATAGGCTTTAGAAATTGCAGCTAATTGAATTTAATGGGAAGATGATTTTCAATTTTATTTGATTACCCGGACCCCTGGCATTGGTATTTATGGGAAAAAAATGGGAAATGTGCTGTGTGGGCTAAGATGGCATAATTGAATTAGGGCTAATCGGATTTCTTCGTCATGAATTTCACTATAATTTTCCTATAATTTTCCATTAGATATCTAGTTTACAAATATTCACAAAGAAATGAAGCTCTTTCGGAATGGAGATTGCTGGCTAACAGGATTACAGGGACGATAGCTCGGCATTGCCAGCCCGGGCTCCTTCAGTAATGCAATCGCTGCGTCTGCCTCACACTTAGCGCCCGCCGCTGCTCCCGCAGCCCCGGCCCTGTGCCAGGGCTCCCGGGGGGCCGCGGCCGCGCTTCCGCCGGGCCCTGCAGCCCCTGCCCGGCGGTGTCCCTGTGCCCTCGGGGGCACACGGGCACAGCCAGCCCTGTGCAGCCAGCCCTGTACAGCCAGCCCTGTGCAGCCAGCCCCTGCCCGGCGGTGTCCCCGTGCCCTCGGGGGCACACGGGCACAGCCAGCCCTGTGCAGCCAGCCCTGTGCAGCCAGCCCCTGCCCGGCGGTGTCCCTGTGTCCTCGGGGGCACACGGGCACAGCCAGCCCTGCACAGCCAGCCCCTGCCCGGCGGTGTCCCTGTGCCCTCGGGGGCACACGGGCACAGCCAGCCCTGCACAGCCAGCCCCTGCCCGGCGGTGTCCCCGTGTCCTCGGGGGCACACGGGCACAGCCAGCCCTGTGCAGCCAGCCCTGTGCAGCCAGCCCTGTACAGCCAGCCCTGCACAGCCAGCCCCTGCCCGGCGGTGTCCCTGTGCCCTCGGGGGCACACGGGCACAGCCAGCCCTGTGCAGCCAGCCCTGTGCAGCCAGCCCTGTACAGCCAGCCCCTGCCCGGCGGTGTCCCCGTGCCCTCGGGCGCTCGGGTCCCCGCCGGGGCTGCGTGCCCCCGCGGCGTTGGCGCGTCCCCGGCTCGCTCGGAGCCCTGGCAGGCACGCTGGCACATCGCCTGTGTCAGCAGCGTTGAAGCTCAGGCGGCCCCGTTGCACAAGCAGGGCCAGCCCACGCGGGTACACACGCACTGCGTCGCGGGCAGCTCTCGGAATGAGCCCGCCACCAGCTTGCTTGCGTACGAGGGGACACTTTGCCTTCCCTCGCTGTGCTCTGGTGGGGATCCTGCTGTCACATCCCAGAGGAGGAAGAGCTGTCAGTCCCCACTGTGTGCAGTCCTGGGTCTGATGCCCATTTCTCAGCTCCTCCATCATCTCCCCTCATTGTCACTTCTATTGAATGAGTGGCTGCACCTTGGGGACAGTCCCTGGCAGTGCCCTGTTCCTGCCTCAGTGCCCTGCATGGGAGCAGGGCTGACATGGGCTCTGCCTGTGATGGGGCAGGTAGAGCAGAGCAGACAATGTGCCATATTCCCTCTGCCTTCCCTCCTTTCTCCTCTTGCCCGCACCCAAGCCACCTTAAATCCAGAGTGAATTTATGGAGACACAGCCACAGTGTCAGAGTCCTGTAAAATCCAGCCTGTCTGTTGACCTGCCCCATCTCTGTTACTTGGGAGCCTTTATAGATCTGCCCAGCTCATGTCAGGATAGAGTTGCTGGGCGAGCAAGTCATTGCCCTGTAGAGTAAGTAGGGTGGCAACTCCTCTCTACCCAGTGCCCTTTGACATCTGCATGCCATTAAGCCTTCCACATGTGTCCAGAGCAGGGCAAGCTCTCTAAAACATCCATGACAATCCAGCCCTGTCCTGGCTGCTGCAGGACCATGCACAGGTCTTCCTGTGTCGTTGCATTTACATGACTCCGTGTGTAAGCACATGGCATGTGCTCATGCTTTCATTTGCATGTCTCTGCAGGAACACAAGCTGGCTTGCAGATCCTCTGGACAGAAATCAGAAATCACCATTTCTGTTTGCGCTTGCCCCATGCACTGCAGAAATAGATCTTGCGCAGTCTGGGGCCCATCCTTGGGCAGCAGTTTCCCATCCCAGCTGTGTGCTTTGCCAAGCCCGGGCTCCGGGGCTTTGTGGGGTTCAGGATGGTTCAGGGTGGTGTTTGCTGGTTTTGCAGGCAGAGCACCTGCTTCTGAGTGCCAGGTACCTTCCCTATTGGACCTGCTGCCTGGGTACGACTATGCCCTTACCTCCTCACCCTGAAATCCCCAGGCTGCACTTTTAATTGCTGCAGTAAATTGTAACTAATTGTTAGTGCATTCAAACCCCTGCCACTCCTTCCCCCCAAGTCTTTCTGGGCCCCTGTGGAGCACATGCCGTGTACGTTCAGTGCCGTATGGCCCGTTCCCAGTACAGTCATTCCCTCTGGGCAGTGGTCAAGAGATGAGCAGCATTGGCTTCCAGCAGATGCTGGAAGCTGTGGGGTGCCTGGAAAAGCAGTAGCTACATGGTGGGGACCTGGTGTCAAACTGTGTGAGGCCAAAGGAACAGTAAATGGCAGAATTGCTCCCAGCAGAGCCTTCCCCAGCACGCTGAGACTTAGCACAGCTGCTTTGGCAAGGGGTTCTGGGAGCCATGTGCCAATAATGTGATTGAAACTGAATTGAGAAGGAAGGAGGGAAAGAGAAGGAAAGGCAAAGAAAGCATGGATTGTCTGCTCCTGCCGCCCAGGCCCCGAGGCCTCTGGGCACCTCCCTTGACGAAACAGAAATCAAACAAAATTACAGAAATAGGGCAGGAGCATTTGCCTAATAGACTCCCCAAGCAGGAGCAGGAGGAGGGGCACAGCACTGCCAGATCTCCAGCCTGCAATCTGAGAGCCAGCGCCCTGATCCCACATGAATCCAGAGCACAGTCCCAGGCCCCCAGGCCAGCTCCAACTAAGGAGGGAGAAACTGCCAAGAAAATGGGCTAAGCATAAAAAACAAAGGTAGAAGAGACACAAAAAGGGGGATGTCCCACATCTCAGTGTGACTCACCCCCTGCTCAGCCCTGGCACACTGTCTGCGGGGAAAGCATTAAACTGTAATAATAATAAATTAATCATCCTTCCCCCTCCCATTGCACTTTTCATCTGAGGATCTCTGAGCACCTGGCAAACATTAATTGCCAAGTGCTCCTCATGCCCCTGGGAGGGTGGAAGGGGACACAGAGAGATCTCTTCACCTGCCACGGAAGGGCAGATGTGGCTGGAGCGGATGGGGCGGCTCTCGCCATGGCACGGAAGCAAAGTTCAGAGCAGGGTGAGGGGTGCTGCCTTCCCTCGAGTGCTCCTGGAGAGCAGGGGGTCCAGGAGCCTCTTCATGCCAGGGCACGGTCAGAGGCAGCTTTTCCTCAGAGTGGATCCGTACCCTGAAGGGGTAAGGGAAGGAGGGGAGGTGCCACCCTCACGGGGGGCACAGGAGCAGAAAGCTTCAGAGCCCTTGAGAAAGGGAAGAACCAACGTTCCTTGGGTAAGAGGCAAAGGAGGGAGTATGGGGAAATAAAACCTGATCCTGTGACAGGAGATTGCTGAGATAGGAAATCAGGCCTTGCCATTGCATCAGCTGCAGGGCGTGGATTTCACCTGAAAAAACACCTTGGCAAGTTGTTCCTGCAAGGAGGAGTGGGAGGGACAGTGGGAAGTCTGTGGAGGGGATCCTCCAGGTGTGTTTAGGTTGTGTGTGTGGGTTCATGTGTGTCATGGTGTATGGATATTGTGTATTTGAATGTCAGTGAACACAGAGTATCATTCTCTTTGTGGAGGGCATATGCATGTTGCGTGTGCATGCTGGGATGGGAGGGGTGGGGAACATTTGTATACTGATGTGTGAACGTGCTCAGCTTGGTGCACGTAGAAGAACAGGTATGTTCAGAGGGTCTGTGGGGCTGTGTATGCCTAGTGACATATCCATTTTAGAAAGTGTATTCCTCTTTGTGAGGAATTGGAGATCCAGCAGGGACCCCCTTTCTCAGGGAACAGTGGTGGTGAGCAGAACTCCCACTCATTAAATCTTAAGTTCACAGAAGAAGCAAAAATGAAGATATCTGACATAAAGTGCAGTGAACTTATGGGACCTGTCAGCAAACTCAAACCTGCAAGTGTTGAATCCAAACTGATCTATTACAGAGCCTGCACAAACAGTTCTGGTTCTGTCCATTACTTTGCAGGGTGGGATATTCCTTGGCAGGTGCTGTAGCGTCTGGCTGAGGTGTAGGGACCAGGGCAGGCTCTGCTGAGGACTGTGGGTGATGTCGGCTGGGTGCTGGGGCCGAGTGAAGTGCAGACAGGCAGGATTGTAAAGGCAGCACGGGGTGACAGCTGATCGGAGCTGATGGTTAGAAACCAGTGAGTGGGGAAGTCGGGGCAATGCTGATAAAGCAGGAGCTTGGCTGCACCGAGTGGGAAGGTGAGTGCCGTACAGGGCTCTGTTCAGGAGTGCTGCTTGGCTGGGCAGCCCCCAGGCAGGGCACACTTGCCTCCTGCCTGACACTGTTGTCCCCACGTGCTTCCCGGCTTGGAAGGTCCCCGGGTGGCTCCATTTCACTAGACTTTGTTTAGATTTTTCTCTGAGAGGAGCCAGAATATTTGTGGTTTCCACAAATGACTCCCCTCTCCTCTTCCCTCTCCCTGCCCTCTGGCCTGCATTGCTGCCTGTGCGTTTTTGTCCATGCAAATGCAGCACTGCTGAGGTGATGAGCTACAGTTTGTGTTGCGTCTCTGAGCTCAGGACACTATCAGGGCGCAGCACATCCTGGTGCATGGAGCCAAACACACCTGGGCTCCTTCCAGCCCTGTGACTAACCTGTCCAGCCACTTCTGGCGAGTCACTTCCCTCACCAGTGCCTCAGTTTCCCCATCCCTAGTGGGGTAATGATGCTGGCCTCCTTTGGGAAGCACATTAAGTTCTGTTTATAAAAAGGATTTAAGAGCTGGTAAGTCCATGGGCAGCTCTGTGTGAGCCCCGGTGAGGAGCCCAGCTCTGCCAAAATCCTGGAGCCAAACGTGGTGTGTTCACAAAAACAGCCTACAACCTGCTCAAAATACCTATTTAATCAGGTAAATAATCTGCTCGTTTGTTTTAAAGAAAGAGGCTTATATCTGTGTTTACCCAACACGCCTCTCAGAACCTCCCTCGCATTCTTTGCTACTTAGAAAAATAAAGCCAAAAAAAATGAGGAAATTCACTGCAAAAGGGCCCCCTTCCCCCCGCCTCCCGTGGGCCCGGCGTTCAGGGGTAGAGCGCCGTGATCTTCCTGAGGGCAAGATGCGTCCGGGGTTGTGACACCCGCAGGTGGCGGCCACCAGTGCCCCGAGGGCTCCGGTCCTGCTCGGTGCGCGCTGCGCACCGCACGGCCGAGCCCGGCCCCGCGTGGGACGGCGGTGCCGGGGCAAACCTGCCCGCGGCTCCTGCCGTGCCCGGTGCCCAGGGCACCGCTGCCGCTCCTCTCCTCCGGCCCCGTACGCCCCCCTCCATCCCCTCGTGGTTTGCGGTCTGCTGCGCGCCGGCGGCTCCGTCCCCGCCGCCCCGGGGCTCCCGGAGGAGCCAGCGCCGCGGGGCGGGTGGCGGCGGCGGCCGGCAGCGATGGCTGCGGGGCACCGCGGCCAGGCGGGTCCCGGCGGGCGGCCCTGCGTGCGGGGCAGCCCCGCGCTGCTTGCCCGCCGTGCCGGGACCGCCGCGGGCTGCGCGAGGGCCGCGCTCCGGCTCCGCCCGAGGTAACCCCGCAGCCGCTGACCCCCGGCCCGGCCCGACCCGACCCGACCCGACCCGATCCGAGCCGTCCCGGCCCCGCACCTGCCCCGGCGGCGGGCCCGGCGAGGGGCGGCTCCGCCGGCCGCCAGTCACCGCCCCCGCGCGGCGCGCCCGCCCCCGGCCCCGCTGCCAAAGTGACTCGGGGAGGACCGGCACGGCAATGACATCAGTGCTTTAAACAACTTGTTATTCGGGAGCAATCAGCTGCAATTAGGTATTAATTAAGTATTATGAAAGTTGATTATTTAAGTGAATTCGGCTTTCGTCTCTCCGACTATGGTAAGTACAGCACAATTGTCCTTTTCCTGCCCCCAGCCCCCGCCCGCCTCTCGGCGGAGCCCCCGGTCGGTGCGGCCGCCGGTGCCGGTGCCCCCGCGCCGGGCGGTGCGGAGCGGAGCGCTGTCCGCCGCGGCCGCCCCTCGGCGGCTGTGCCGCTCCGAGCCGCGGGGCCGGCGCTGCGGGCAGCGCAGTCTCTCCGGACGCGGGGCCGCCGCCGCACCGAAACTTTTGTTGGCGGGTGCGCGGTGCAGGGCTGCGGGCCGGGCGGAGCGGGGCGCGGGGGCCGCGCCAGGTGCGGCGCGCTGCGGTGCGGCGGGGGGCTTGCCGCCTCTTTCACTTTGCTTCTTTCACTTGTTTTACGGAAGTTGCTCCCGCGCCCGCCGCCGCTTCGGCCCCGCTCTCCCGGCCCCGCCGAGGTGAGCCGGGGGCTCTGGTCCCTCCGTCGGTCCTTCCCGGCAGCGCGGCCCCCGCGGGCCGGGGCAGCGGGGCGAGGAGCGGGCTGGCCGTGAGAGGATGCGGAGGGGAAGTTTATGGGGGTTTTGAAATGATTCTGCCTTTGTATTTGTTGTAAGTTGTGTGGGTTGTTTTCTCTTTCATATTTTCCCCCCTCCTGAGCTCTGGCGTGTCGGTGGTAAAGGTTGCTTGTCAGGTTCCTGTACTGCCTAAATGAAAAGGAATTTAATTTATTTGGGACAAGGCAGTGTCAGATGAAGAGGCTGCTTATTACATTTAATGAGTTGTTTTTTGGTTTTATTCAGCCTGGGCATATCTGGGATGGGTTTGTTTTTGTCCTTCCATGTGAGGTGTATGAGACCTCCCCCACCCCTTCACATCATGCAGGGAGGAGGAAAGGTGGCCAGGCTGGGGCAATGTTTTGGTTTTAGATTACAGGCCCTAGTACTGGGGTTGGGTGTGTTTTTGATTGTAGCTTTTTGTGGCTTGTCCACTGGTTTTTGATCAGGTATCAGGATGGGGAGTAGGTTCTGGCCTGGTGCTGGGCTGGGCTGGAATTGGCTGGTGGCCCTGCTGGGTGTGATGATGGACAGGTCTCCATCAGGCTGGAATGTGATTGCCGCCAGGAGCTTCAGGGCTCAAAGTGTTGGTGGGTTTTCCAATCCTTGGACCATCTGGATCAGAGTCTCATTTAGATTTGACAAAATGTGCAAATTCAGAGTTTGGTAGGAATCTATCCCTTAAGTGATGTTACCTGTGTCTTTGGGACCAGGTCCCACCACCGTGGCGCCGTACTGGCTAACACAATTACACCTGCTCTTCCAAAATGGTGTAAACCATTCTTTGCCATTTAAAAACCAAATGGCAGCAATGAGCCAAACAGGCCTGTGCTGGCAATGCGCCATGGTCCAGGTAATTACTGCCAGAGAGTGTGTGCTGTTTTTTTTTTTTAATAAGGAGTAAGATGGTAATAAACTGGTTGATGATTGACTGGGCCTGAACTATGTACTCTGATATTGTGAGTGAGAGGATAATTTTGCCATCGTTTATTCCATTTATTTACTTATTTCTACCATTGATATCAGGAACCGAGTGGCTCAGGAGCCACTTCCACCTATGAGCGAGACATGCCAGCTCTGCTCGGGTCCAGCCGTGGGCGTGCGGCTGCCTCCCTTCTAGATCAAGAAGCTGGGATGCTGCGTGGGCAGCTCAGGAGTTCAGGATGTGGTGAAACTGCAGGAGGGCCGGTGCTTCGCGGCGCAATGAGCAGCGATTTACCCCGCGCTCCATCGCCACGAGCCGGGGCGGCCCCGGCGCTGCAGCGCCCTCTGCCGGCGGAGCGCGGCCCCGGGGGCTCCCCCGGCCGGGGCTGCCCCGCCGGCGCCGTCCCCTCCCCAGAGCCGGGAGCCTCTGAGGGTGCTCAGCCTTGCCACGGCTGCGCCCGGGGAGCACGTGGGCTTTGCTCTCCGCTGTGGGAACCCGGGGCTGCAGTAAGCCATGGAAATGAGCATCGGGGAGATCTCTTTAAGTCAGCATTATGATCTGTGTGTGGGTGAACCCGTCTTGTCATGATCTTGGGGCAAAGACCTGCCCCATAATCACCACCTCTAACCCTTATCTACTTGGGCCAGCTTATCTCCCTCAGTCGCTGCCTCTTGAATTCTCTCCAAGCCCTCAGGCAGTGGCTCTCCAGAGGCAGTGCCCGGGGGCTGCTCGTACCAGCTGCCAGCTGGCAGAGGCGAGTCCAGAGGGGTTTCTTTCCCAGAGGGACTCAGTATGTGGGGTCTGACAGTCTGCTCTTGCTGAAGGCTTTCTCAGCTCGGTCAGTCCATGCATGGACCTTCTAGGACCAGAAGTGTTAATAATGGTTAAGGGCTGAAAAGAATTTGTGGACTGAGTCCATCTGCACAGGAATGTGGCAAGATGTTCCCTCCATGTGACTTTCTGCGAGTCTGGTTTTAAATACCTTGACTGGCTGGGTACTTGTCACTTCCTTTGGGACACTGTTCCCCAGCCTAGTTATCCTAGTTATGAGATTACAGGAACTGACCTCAGAACGAGGACCAAAACACCTATGGTAAATGGGCGGAGGAGTAGCCAATTTCCCACTCAAAGGGTCATTTGGTGTCTTTGTCAAATCACTGCTGTTGTTTGAAACACCCCGTGGATACAAACACCTTCTTTGGGCTGGTGGCAACTTGTTTGGGGTTTTCTTACCAGATTTTTTGGGAGACATTGGCTCAGTCAAGGTTGGTGTCATTCATGAGCTCATGCTCTGCAAAAGGTTCCCAGGCAGTTGGTTTGGGTGTTCATGTCCCTTTCCAGTAGTTCTATGAGATACTTGTTGGGTGGAAAGCATTCAAGGGCTTAAGCCTACCAAGTGAAGATTGTTCCTTGGGAGAAGGGTTTAGCAGGGCAGGGATTAACCTTCCCAAAATGGAACAAGCAGCACCCAGCTATTACTTGGAGAACATGCTTCAGAGCTGCTTGAAGTCCATAGGATGCTTTGGCACTATAGATAGATAACTCACAAAAAGGCCAGAAAGTTGATCTCTGAGATGAACTCCTGTTTCCTCGCCTGTACTTTGTCTGCTGTATCTCAGGAGTCCTTCTAAACCAGGTCTGCCACTGACAGAGTGGGGTCCACTCTGATGTGTGCAGCTGCTACACCATTCATGAGACACAGAGTCCCAGGAGCGAGAGGCAACCTGTACTGAAACTGGCTCGAATGGTACAGATACCTCGACTGGAGGGGATCACATATTTGATGTGTCATTTCCATATCATCAGTTTCTCTTTCTGTTTTGCTAAATTGTTTATGCTTCTACCCGGAGTCCTCTTTCCTGTGATTGGATCTCAGGGCTTTGCCTACACAGCCATTTCTGTCCCACTTTTTGCACTTGGCTGTCCTCCCAGCGAGAGCCTTTGTGGCCACTTTGACTCTCCCTCTGACATCAAATCGTACCCCTGGGCTGCTGTGCAGCCTACAGTTTAGGTGCCCTCTGAAAAGTTGGTTGAAAGTGTCTGGAAAGTAATGAAAAGTCCTGTAGTAGGTGAAGATAACTATTGCCTGTGCTGCATGTCCCACCTCCACCTGGGCTCCTTCCCTCCCTCCCTCTCAGGGTTTGAAGATGCAGCCGTTCCCAAGGTTCGGAGAGCTCAGGTGCCACCCAGGGCTCAGCTCCCAGAAGTGCTGACATTGCAGAGGCCGTGCTAGCCGATCCAGCTGAGGTTTGGGAGAACCAACGTCCTCGTCCTCAGCTGCACTTTGCAAAGCAAAGAGGGGGCAGAGGAGGCTTGGCTGGGAGCAGGGGAGGGGCAGAAGCTCCAGCCAAAAGTCCCACGCGGCACCGTCTCCTCCCCTCCGGTTCAGTGCGGACTGGATCAATTTGGACGTCTTCAGCAATAAAAAATGCCGATGTCGTCCTAATTCACTAGGCCCCGAGATGACAGCAAATTTACATTTTTTAATTAAACTAGCAGCCAGTTTTTATGAGAGGGGGCTGGGTTATGCAAATCAAATGGTTGTGTACGAAAGATTAGGAGAGTTTGGGAATAAATTCCACAAATGCTAATAAAAAAAAGAGAGAAAATGAGAGGGGGGAGAGAGAGGGACATTGTTCCATTAGCCCCTTTTAGGCTGATTTCCCTGGGGAGAAAGCTATGGGGGGTGAGAGATGGAGGCAGCTTTCAGAGACAGGTAAAATCCATTTCGAGGATGGAGAGCCCCTTGGACCAGGACCTTGTTGCTCCCTGTTTTGTCTCCAAGGGCTCACAGGGGAGAAGGAGGAAGAAATTGGTAACAAAAGAAACACTTGCTGGTTTCTAATCCCCATTCCTGCTTGACCAGTGATCCACAGGCTGGAACAGCAGCTGGGACTGGCTTGAGGATGTAGAAGGTGCACAGTGCTCAGGTGCTGGAGGGGCACAGGTGGGTGAAGGGCTGGGCTGACCACCTCCAGTCACCGTGGTGCTGCTGGAGGGTGGATGTGGCAGGGCAACAGGGCAGTCCCTGGATGGGCAAAGCCCAGGGGCTACGCATGCAAAGCTTCTCCGGACAGGGCCCATCTTTGGGCTGACAGATGGCCACAGGGCAGGGCTACAGCTGGGATTGGTACCCTGGGGCTTCATCTCCTTTGTGCAGCTCTTGTGGGTGGGCTTCTGCTCCCTGGCAGGAGCTGCTGGTTGGAACAGGCAGGAGTGCTGATCCCAGGTGAGGGTCTAGACTGCTGTTCCATGTAAGCACAGGCTTTATCTGCAGAGCAGAGTGTGTTTTGGAGTGGGATGGTGATGCTTTTCCCTCACCCACGCTGTGGAGCCCCTTGTTGCCCATCCATAGAGATCTCAGAGGCTGACTCCAGCTGTCAACACCTCTTTCCAGTGTGTTAACCTGGCACCAGTCTTCATCTCTTCCTCAAGGGACTTTCCATCTTTCTTCACGTGGTGATTCCAGAAAATAAAAGTTTGTCAAGTCCCTTCAGGAAGAAATAGTTACAGCGAACAAAAAACATGCGTTTCACTCACGTAAAATATGTTCCTGTAGAAGTTTCCCAAAGAATTCCAAGTTCTGATTGCATTCAGGAGTTAGGTGTGGTGGCTAGGTACCAAAGCAATTGTTTGCTCTGCTGTGGAGAAACAAAACCAGAAAATTTCTGGAGGCTGGGAAACTGCTTAAAGCTTCCAGTCCTAAGGCAGTTTCATGCTTGGAATAAAAGCTGAACAACCCATGCAGGTTGGCAAGAGAAAGCAGAGGGTGGAGAACAGGAGATACAAGGGAAAAGGATGGGAAGACTAAGGTCACTGGGTGCATTTTATGACAATCCCCTGAGGATTTGGTGCCTCACTAGAGAGCTTTGCCACCCATTCCTGGTTTTGGGGTGTGAAGAGATGATTCACCAACATGCTCATGTTTTGCTTCGGAGAGGTGACATTTTAGCAGAGCCTCTCTTGTGAAATCAGTAAAAACACCAAGCTCTGGTGGAGCATTTCTGGAGGTGTTCCCCACACCCAACACCTACATCCCTGTCACTCTGTCCTGAACGTGCAGGTCTGCCCCAGACACTCACCCACCTCCACGCTCCCGGACACTCACGTGTTGGTGCTGCGCTGAACTTCGTGTTCCCCGGGCTGCTCTCTCAAGGCACTGCCGTGATGAACACTCTGGTTCTGTGCACTTACATCATCATCGTGGCCATGAATGAATCCTTCTTGGCAGCGAGAGAAGACGAGGGCGGTGTCTGCCCTGTGTGTTGGGTGTCTCTGTGCTCCCCCCAGTCTGCAGTGGAGCCCCCCTGTCCTGCTGCTGGGGAGAATGGTGGCCTTGGTGTCAGCTTGGTCCACAGCCTCAGACAGCCAGCCGTACAGGGGCTTTTTGTAACACGAGTTTCTGAGCTGAACTAGGGCCGAGTTCAGCCTAAAACAAACAAAGAGCTCCAGAACGGGTCTGTGAGACATGGCAGAGTCTGAGGATTTGGTGTAGGATGAATAACTCCTAATCTATAAAGTGGGCATAATCATGGTGCCTTGTGCAGCCCAGAGCCAGGGCTGGGCGCTCAGGGATGGAGATAAGTGCTGAGGGCTGGCTGCAGTCCATGGAGGGTGTGGGGTCGGGCAGGAGTGCTCCTCCCTGCAGCTGGGGTGGGGTGCCTGGGCTGGGGGAGAGCTGAGCCCGCTCCTGGAGCTGCCTGGGAGCTCCTGCACCCCCTGCCCCTTGTCATGGGCACCTCCCCAGGACCTGGGCTGGGAGGTGAAGAGCTCCAGCTGGGCTGCTCTCTTGGAATGGTGCAGTGGTGTCAGCCCTGCTCCCAAAACTGGATGGGCCAGGGCAGAGCAGAGGAAGAATTAGGAGCCTTCAGCTTCCATACATGGGAAACTGTCAAAAGCCAGGTAGCAACACCAGCTTTTGTCTGGTATTTCCAGAAAAACCCGGCAGGACCTGGCATCCCAGGGCATAATTTATTATGGAAAAATAAAATAATAAAGTACCAATCCCTTTGAGGCCTGAGTCATAGAAGCATCTTCTCATTAAAGCAGCTCCACCTCTCTGCCTGGTGTTTGCCAGCTCCATGCCTGTATGAATCCACTCCCTGAGCTGCCTCGCCCAGGGCAGCCTTCCTCCTACTCCTCCTCCTCTTCCTGCTGCCTGTGCTTCCCCAGCACACCTCTCCTCCAGCACCCCTTCCCCTGTGTGGAGGAGCACGAGCAGTTCCACATCTCAAGCCAGCTTCTCCCCAGGCTCTCCATCTTTGGACCAGGTGGATGTTTTATTGGTGTGTGCCGTAGACAAATATCTTCATCTTTTCACCCACCCACCACCCGCCCCTGTGCTATCAAGCTCTCTGGGCGTGCCCTGGCTCCCACATGCCCTTCTCCTGGCCATGTGTTGAGAAGGTGTGTGTGGTATCTTTCCATGGCTCCAAGCTCTCTTCCAAGTGGCCCTCTGCAAGCAGGGGAAGGAGAGGAAGCTGCTCCTGGAGTAATTACCATCTGCATGTCCCGAAGGCAGGCAGCAGATGTTAGCAGAGGAGGACTGCATTGGAAGAGGGTGAGGGAGCAGAGGCTGGGGAAAGGGGGTCTGATTTTTCTTCTTGATTGCATATGAATATTTTTAACTGAAACTCAGTAGGACAAGAATCCCAGTTCTACAAAGTTGATCCATGCAGTTGGAAACTTTAGGGGAAAGCTCCTTTGCTCGCTCTTGCTGCGTTTTCTGTCACTCACTCTGATTTTCTCAGCCTTTTTTATGCTGCACTATTTAACTTTTCTTACTAAATAGCTTTCCTTTATGTCCTCCTTCCTTTCCATATTCCCACAGACCTGTCACTCTTTGTCACTCTCCTGGACTTCCATTCTGTCTTTGATTCTGTCTTGCTTTCCTTTTCCTCCCCCCCTCTTCCATTGTCTTACTCTATTTTTCATTTTCCCATTTTTCTGTGGGCTGATATTCAGATGAGCAAACTTCTTCCAGTTAAAGGAGGTCATGAATATTAGGATTTTTCTATCAAACAATGAAATATGGCTCAAATTACTCTAAAGAATAGGGCCCTTTTCATAAACCACCTGCTGGTTTTTTTTGAAAGAAAGCACAACCACTCGCCTGTTTGCTCCAAGCAGTTGTCTCACATCTCTACCTCGCCAAGCTTTGCCGTTCCAATTTCTTCTGCTGAATTTGTTGCTCTTGGTGGAGTAAGTCTGCTCTTCCCAGACTGCCAGCACCCAGTGAGTCTGGGTTTGGACAGGTTGGGACAGGATGGGGATTCTGGCAGGATCCTCACTACTTTAAATGTTGGTTTGTGATTGTGCTTTTTTGATTGCAGCGTGTATATTTTGGGGTTTTATTTTTGTTTTCGACAAATAACATTCTGGTCTGAAACTCATGTGGTCTGAACCTCTCAGCTTGACTGAGAGGTCTCCTTCAGATGTTAGTGGGGCATGGAGACACGTGGACCCCCTCCCGTCGTCCCTGTGCTGCTGGTGTGGAGCAGCCATCGCTCCCTGGCATGAGGAGCTGCGGTGCAGGGACCTGCTCAGGCCTGGCCACCAACCCAGCCGTGCTCATTTCCTCCTGCCTCTCGTGGTCCTGTCCCTCTCCTCCAGCCACAGCTTCAGAAAAGGACCTCTGAGCACAGCTGGCTCTGGGACAGCCAGGTTTGTGCTGCAGGAGATCCTCCATTCCTTGTGGTCCTGGCCGTGCTTGACTGGATAGCGCCGTGCCTCTGCCAGGGCAGCACCAGAGCGGCTGGGCGGCTCCGCAGGGGCAGGAGGGTAGTGGAGCTGTGCCCCAGGGACCTGGAGAGCCTCTGTGCTCCCTTGGGAGCTGCCATGAGGCAGTCATGGGTAATGCCAGAGACAGGGACAGCAGAGGACACCAGCTTGTCTCAGACTTACGTTTTGTTTTCGGTCCAGCCTATTTATACTCTTCTTAGTTGCTATTTTTTCCCCAGTTACACGAATGTGTCTTGTCCTCGCTGTCTTCCATCTTCCTCAGCAAACCTTTCCATTTTCCGCATGTCTTTGCTGGGAAGCTCACAGCACCATTCCTCGTGGGCAGAGACCACACTTCTCTGAGGAGGCGCCTCTCACTGGTGTGCTCATTACAGGAGCCTGCTCCGGCCCTTCCACCCTCTCCCACCTGCATTTCCCTGGACAGAAACTGCACACGCAGCCTGGGCTGTGTGAACACAGAGTTTGTTTTGCCAGGGTGACCTGTTTAATCATCTCATTTTCTGGTGGCCGTTTATTCCTCGTTTCCACGGTTACAGCCCCATTAAGAGGAGAAGCAATAAGGCAGCGAGTCAAACAGGTAATAAAAACATTAAAGCCATGTGCGCGCTGGGAGGGAGGAGGGCGAGCAGCACTCAGTGAGACGAGACGGGCCGTGCCAGGGAGACAGAAGGGTCACAGGAGCCTGTGCACGGCGTGGTGACACCAGCTCAGTGCCCAGCCTCTCCTGCAGCATCCCACAGCATCCTGCCCTGCTCTGCTGGAGTGTGCTGACTCTCAGGACAATGTCACTGCCACCAGTGTGCTGCTCTGCCCGTTGCTGTGCCGTAAGGCAGAGCTGCAAATTTACAAAACCACTCGAAACAAGAGTGTACTTTTTCTGTTTTTTCTTTCAGGGCTCTGACTGTCTGAAAAGTTGTAACTTTCTGTTTCTGTTTAGTTTTGGTGATGCTGGTGGACCCAAATACTTGTTCCTGTAACAGGAACGTGGCCCTTGCTGAGGTACCTGCTCTTGCTGGCGTGGGCTGTGGTGCAGTTCCTAAAGTAGGACTGACAGTCCCACAGGCCACACCGAGGTATTCACAGCCAGCTACCTGAGCCAGCACAACCTAGAGTACTGTGACTCTGGTTTGAGGCTTCCTAGGTGGAAATACCTGTTTATGGAAGGCCATATTTCTGCAGCCTGCAGGAGAAGGTCAGATGCCATGGAAACAGGAGAGCCAGGTCCCCAGCAGGCACTGCCAGCAGTGACTGTGGGCTGGGGAGTGGGGGGGAGCTCTCACCTGGGACAGTGGGGGATGCCTTTTAGGCCATGGGCAGAAGTCAGGGGAGAGCTGTGGGCAGCACCGCTGGGAATTGGGTCTCTCCTGCTAGGAGGAATCCCCAGATTTCTGGCTTTTAGTTGTGGGCTCCTGAAAAGAAAGTGGCAAAATAAAGAAACCTAAAGCAGCAACTGTTTTCAGGTCACTTCCCACCAGGCAGTGGTCCTCAGGGAGCCCCTCAGGGCTCTTGGAAGGTGGGAGCCTTTTGTTACCATGTGCTTGTTGTCCCAAAACTGATTTGGCCAGCAACGAGATCGTGGCCTCTCTTCCTTTGGGAAATTTTGGGCCAGATGAACTCTTGGGTGTAAAACCATGACCTGACTGGCAAAAACCAGCAAAGTTACTTTTCCCTATAATTTCTCAGTGGCCATGGAGGCCAAACAGCACTGGAGCTTACGTGATGAGATGTTGGGTTTGAGGTGGTAGGTCGCTGCCATGAAGGAGCAGGTGCCCATGGGCTGAGAGGATTCTGACCTGTGGATAAGGGTGAGTTTTGCTGTGGATGAAAAGAGGTTAAAAATAACAGTCCCACTCATATAGGTGGCACAGCACTGACAGCAAAAGAGAAATATTCAGAAAAGCAAAGTATAAAGGAGAGCAAGAAAACAGTCACAGAACTGCAGTACCACTGCTTTACCTGCTAGCTCTCTCTGTTGAAAGAGTCTGCCCTGTCACAGCCCCGTTTTGCCCTGGTGGGATTTTTTTTTTATTTATTTCTGACATTGTTTTGGGTTTTACAGTTTCTTTTCTGCAGACTTTATCAGAAAGCATATTTGTGGTGAGAGCCTGTGAAAGGACCTGGCTTGCTGAGTAAATGTTCAACGTGGAAATGAGCTGCGTGACCTTGAGGAGGGGAGAGGGAGGAAAGCTGACAGAAATTCATAAAAAGCTGAAAAAGAAAAGAACAAGGAGAAGGGAGGGGAGAGGAAAAAAAGATAAAAGGCCTGGCCAGACTGGAAGAAGTCACACAAGAGAGGAATAATGGCCTTTCTTGTTACAGCAGTGACTGGACCTGTCGCATTAGGCATCTTAAAGAGCCAGATTCTAAGTTGTGCTCAGCACTGACACTTTGAAAATAGGCCCATTTAAGGTGACTCAAGTTGGGCAACAAAAGTCAGTAGTCACTTTAGATCATCTTGGCCTGTGTTCAGAAGGGTGAATTTTATCCTTGGCGAAAGGCCAGTGGGAGGCCCTTGTGTGTTCTGTTCCCGTTCCCAGAATAGGACTTGGGGTGGCTCCTGGAGCTTGTGCCAGCCCTTTGGGGCAGGGGCAGAACCCACTCTGCTCTGTTTTGGGCTGAGCCCTCCCTGTGCAGAAGGCAGTGGTTGCTGGCTGGGCTCATGTGTCAGTCCAGTTGTCTGTGGGCACAGAAACTGGGCTTGAATTTATTTGTGGAATTTCTGGGGAGCTGTGGGTGTCTGGAGAAGGATCTGGATGGAGCAACCTCTCTGTCCTCAGTGCAGGACCTGACAGTAGCAGCGGTGCAAGAGGCTCCCCAGCCATCCTTGGAGCTCCTCGAGAATGTGAGATTGAGATGGAGACACTTGCTTTAGACAACTAATGAGGATGTCAATCAGAAAAGACCAACAAAACACTGTTGCAAGGAAGAAACTTTGAGTGGAAACACCCTGCTGTCACTACCAGAGACCAAGGTGTGGGGTCCAAGCATGCTCTGGAGCTTGGCTTTCCAGAGCTGCCTGGTTTGGACTCGATGGTTTTATTTCAGTCCCACATCTAGTCCTGACGGATCTAAAGTGGATTTTAAAATTGTGTTGTAGGGATTGGAGAGAGATTGAGCTCCAAGTTTCTGCAGTCTAGCATGTCGTTTTACCTGGATGACAGCAGCTCCAGGAAGCCCCTGGGTGCTGCAGTCCTTGGCTCTGGTGCCATTTCCATGGAGGGGTCTGGGCACACAAGGACCTGGCACCCAGCAGTCAGGGGGGCTGCAGCAGAAAGCCTTGTGCTCTTCAGGGAGCCAATGGCTTCTCTTACCTTTTTTGTTGTCTGAATGCATGAAAAAGGTGTAAATGCACTTAGGCTCCCCTTACCGCTCTTTCTGCTGTCATTTCTTTGACTCCCCAAATTCTCTTCATTTTCAAGGAGGGAAGTCTGACTTCAGTGGCATCAGCACTTCCAAACCACTGCACACTGCCATTAGCAGTTCAGAGTGTGGGGCAAGGACTGTGCTGAAGCAGAGCCCTCATTTGTGTTGAAACAGGGCTGATCACCATTCTTTGGTTACGCCTGAATATCTGCACCAATGGTCCTCAGATACACATCTTTAAATTTTGGTTCATTTGGGTGGGAGGGTCGATTTCTTTCCATAAGCCTGAAAATTATAGAGTAAAATTTTCGTCTTCACTGCTGGTATGGGAGAGCTCTGCTGTATGGAGGGGAGCATTTTTTGATTTTTTTTCCAGTTGGAAAGGAAAGAAATCAAACTTTTTTCCAGTAGGGAAAAGTCTTGTCGAGTGATGACCTCAAAATATTTTCTGTAGCAGTGCAGTGTGATGTCAGACAGACAATGTGTGGCTGGGTGGGAAGCGCAGAAAGCATGGGCACAAGTGCCTGACACAGGGGAAAACCATCAGTCCACAGCTTTGGGAGGAACTGGAGCAAAGTCACCAGCGCAGAGCAAGGAACTCTAACTGTACGTTTAATAGCTTTGGATGTTTGCTTTTATGTGACAGTTGCTGCTCAAGCAATCAGATTGGAGAATTCTAGACTTGCATGGATTTCAGGGATTTTATTTGTATGTGTGTGGGATGGGAGCATAGGGGTTTTTCCAACAGGAGAAGGGCCCTGTACCCTGCTGCCCTGTGCCCCTGTGCACCTTGGTTTTATGAGCTGAGCCTTTCCCTCTCACTCCTGTCTCTTACTCTTCCCTGAAGTCACTTTACCTCCAAACCCACCTCACTCACCTGCTCCCTCTGGTCCCAGCATCCTCCCACACTCCCCGGAGCATCCTCTGTCCTATTCTGCTCCCTGATGTGTTAACCTGCCCCTGCAGAAGCCCTGCCCTGTGCCAAAAGCCCCATCTGGAAGTCAACCAACCATGCCCCAAGTGCTGGCCCTGCCTGGCCTGGGCTGCAGCTGAAACTGTCCTGTGAGAACTGCAAGGCAGAGGCACGTTTTCACAGTTTATTCTCCAAAAGGAGAGCCTGCAAGGGGTGAGGGGCAGACTCCTTGCAGTGAAGGTGTTAACAAATAGCAGGTGATTAAACATGACAAGCAGTGACATTTCTGTGTGGGGTTCTCAGTACCAGCAATGCCAAGAATGAAGCTATAAACCCTGACATTTTGTGTTATGCACTGAGGTTTTTAATAGACATCTTTCTCTCCCTCACCCCTGTTTGTTTCTTTTATTCCTCTATTCTCTTCTGTCCTCTTCTCCCTTTCCTCTCTCTTGCTGATCCTCACCCTGGCTCTGTCCCATCCCAAGTGCCCCCATCTCCATTTCCCATCCCTCCCTCCCTGCTCTTATCTTTGCTCTCTTGCTTCACCAGACTCATTTGTTCAATGTCCTTCACTTTAGCTTTTGTTTCTCTCTTCCTCCCTATTTTCTTGTTACACTTTTCCAAGATCTTTTGCTTTTCATGGCATCACTCACCCTTCCTTACTCTTGTCTTCCTCCTGCTAGCTGCGGTCTGTGCCATCTGCACACGCTCGCAGTCTCTCACACAGATGCACTCCCACACTTTATTGCACACACACTGCCACTTCCCGCACACTTCCCTGCTCCCCCCACGCTCCCGCTCTCTCCTGCTCTGTCTCTCACATACGCTCGCACTTGCTCTTTTCTTTCTGTGCTTCCCCTCTCCTGCTCTTCTTTGTCTTTGTTACTCCCTTCTGCTGTCATCCCCCCTCTGTCTGTTCTTTTCCACTCTCTCCCCTTCTCCCTCCCTTTCCTTTCTCTTTTTGGGGTCTGATGTAATACTCTAACCATGGGCAGCCAGGCCAGTTGCTTGTCAGGGAGCAGGTGGCCCACCCCTGAGTGATGTTTTTGTTAATAACATTTTTGCCCTGACTCAGAAGCCGTCATTTTGGAGATTGGTTGGTGGGGTTTTTTTAAGGACAGGAGCTGAGGAGGCTGAGCTTTTGGGAACAGTTGCTGGGTTTGTACTAAAAGGACTGCAACAGTTGTTCTGCTGAGCAAGAAACGTTGGAACAACTGCAGATTCTCTTCCCGCCCCCCCATCTATCCAAAGGGCATTTGGAGGTGACACCCAATGCACAGTCCCCCTTGCAGCCAGCTCTAATTGGAGCTGACGAGCTGCCACTTGTTCTTGGCTTTGGAAATGGGGCACTTCTGCCACTGGAGGTGGCCCTGCCCAGCCCTCTCTATTACAAAAAACATTTCCTCCTCTTCTGCCTTCTCCTGGTGGTGCTATGGGCGCAAAACCAGCAGAATGCCAGAGTGACCAGAGCAGTCAAGCACAGGGCTGTCCTCCAGCAGGTCACCTGGTCTCCAGAGCTCAGCAGATATGGCCCAGCTACGTGACCTGGACATAAGAAAGGGGTCCCGAGGCACAGAAGGATAAAAGGGCCAGCGGCTCCCTGGTCCATGACCTGCCTGGCTCACTGTGTCTTACCAGGCTGTGACCCCTTTGATGCAGAGGCTGAGGCAGGGCATGATGCTTCCCAGCAGGCAGGGTGGAAATGGTGTGGGCAGGCCCGTCGGAGCCCGGGCACTCGAGGCACCTCCAGAGGCTCTTTGAGCAGCACAGCTCTTCCTTCTCACGCGGCTGCAGAATCTCAGCCTCTCCCCAGGTCCCTGGGGAAGATCTGTAGGGAGCTCCTGGAGAATTACCAGGCACAGGGTGTGAGCTGTGCATTAGGAATGTGCTGGCCCATCTCTACAGCTGGCACCTCTGCACTGAGAGCACCAGGGTGGGCGAGAGGCTCCCCTGGGTGGACAGAGAGGACAGAGGCTGGGGCAGCTCCTATGGCAGGAGGTTCCCAGGTCCCCAGTGTAAGTGGCTTAGCAGGTATTTGAAATGAGTTCAAACTAAACTGCAGTTTCAGTCCCAGTATTTCCTCTTCCTTGACTCTGCACTCATTCTAAAAATCAAAATACTTCCCCATAAAGAACCGCCTTCCCATAAAAGGGCCTCACCCTCCTTGTCTGCCCATGTCTTATTGATCAAGCACCACAGACGGTGGCTGCAGCTTCAGTTGCCAAGTAGGGCAGATCGATAGAGACTCGATAGGATGGGATTTTTGGCAGCTGGAGCATATATTTGTTCCTCCTTCCATCCCACCATCCCTCTGGGAAATGGCCAGTGTCACGGTGGAAGCAGGTGGAGCAAAGCTCCCTCCTCCCGCTTGCCACTCACCTTGTCCTCTGTCCTCTGTGCTGCTGCTCTGGGTCCAGAGGCCTCTGCGGGAGCATCTCTGGGGCTGCAGAGAATGGGGGGCACGTGAGGAGACACGTGTCCCACCCTGTGCTGGCTCCCCCGGCCCCTCTCTGCTGCTTACCTTTGACAATGGCCAAGTTCACTCTTTTGTATACTGGGGCAATCCTGTGGATCAGTCCTGGCTCCCCAAAAGCAGTATTTGGCCTTTACTGTTTTCCCAGTCTCTATTCAACTAGTGTTTCTTCCTGCCTGGATCTGAAGTAATTTCCCTGTGCCCGTCCCTGCTGTTGTCAGTGCTGTTGTCATCTTCAGTGCTGTTGTCATCTTCCCAGAGATGGGGAGAGCAAGGCATGGTGATGGGAAGTGGCTTCCTGAAGGCCAGAGGGACTTGGTGCTGGAGCTGGGGTTCGGGGCCCTGTTTCTGGCTGTCCTTTAGCAGCACTCAGCCCCATGGCCATGGGCTTTCCCCGCCCAGATCCCTCCCAGGCTTCCCTGGCCGTGTGGGACCAAGAGCTGTGGGCTGGTCTCCAGCATCAACTGGGGAATGACACACAGAGGGGAGCACTGGGCAGGACAGGGACGCTGTGCAGATTTGTCTTTCTCCATCCTCTCTGAAGAGCAGTTAGCTCTGCCATAAGATGTCCTTAACCCTTGCTAGCCCTCCTGGCTGCCCAGCCTCTGGCAGGTGCTGAGCGCCGCGCAGCAGAGAAGTTAATGAAATGAGTATTTTGGGGAGGGGGGAGGGAGGCTCTCTACTGCACCCTGGAGCCCTGGGTTTATTAATGGTGACCTGCCATTAAAGACTAAAGTGCTAACCTGGTCATATTTAGCAGCTTTCAGTGGTATCCCTGTGGTCTCTGCCTGCAATATCAACTCCTGCTTTCCCCCGCAGCCCCAGCTCAGCAGGAGCTGACTCCAGAGTTTCTCTGCTACAATGAGTCTGGTGGGCAGCACTAAGAAGTCTCTGTGCTGCTGCTGCCAGACAGATTTCCACCTCCTCCTGCTGCTTCACGCAGCTTCCCCCTCTTACTGCCAGGTCTTGCCAGGCAGCACTTGGAAAAGAGGACCAAGTCCTGACATCTTCATGATTTCCTTTATACAGACAGAGCCTGGGGGTCACTAGGAGAGGGAGGTGTGCCAGCATGAAGCTCAGAGGGTTTGGCCACAAAGAAGAGGCACACTCCGGCTCTGCAAAGCGTTTCCACAGAGCTCTCTGAGAAGGCACTGGCAAATTATCCCTCCCTGGGAAGCGAGGCAGCAGCTCTGCCAGACCTGATTAAAACAGGACTCGAGGCTAACAGCTTCAGGTCAGAGCAGGAGGGCTGCTCCCACTGCTGCTGTCCCTCTTGCTCCAATCTAAGAGGGACGTGGAAAACCCAAGCTTGGGGGCATGTCCCCTGGGGGATATCAGCAGTTGGATATTGCAGTGACAGGCACTTTAGAAAGATGCTGGGAGCTGCTGCTGCTGCTGCTGGTCCAGGCAGGGATCAGTGTTAGCAGAAGAAAAAAAAAGCCCCAGAGTTTCCTTGAAGCTAATTCTGCTCTTGATGCTTCCCGAGAAGCAAGATCCTGCTGTGCTCTGTGTGCCAACTGAGATTATTGCTTTCCCTGATCACTTCTTCCTGGATTAAAACCTCAGCACAGAGTATTTTGCAGTGTGTTATTCCAGGATACCCCCTAGAAGCTCAACATGGTGCAGACTCTGGCAGAGATGCCAGGGAATCGTGAGGCATCTCCAGCCCTGGCCGCTCGGATCAGGAGGTGGGGTGTCCCGGCCCTTGGCGCTGCTGCTTGGCCTGAGGTGAGGGCACAAGGAGCAAGGCTGTGGGGATTTTCCTCTCTGCAGAGAGCCCTGCAGGCCGCAGATCCCGTGTCCTCGCAGGCCCGGCCCTTCCTGTGGGCACGTTTGTCAGTGTGGGCTGCAGAGCCAGCGAGGGCAGGGGCCCTGTTCCAGCAGAGCCTCCCAGCAGGACGAGCGCCGCTTTGGCAGCCAGGCTGGGGGCAACCCTCGCTCTCTGCTCTGGCTCCGTGCCCCAGCTGATCTGCAGCCAGGTTTTGCTGTAATCCCTACATCCTGTTGCAGGTCCTTAATCAGCTGGAGGCAGCCCGGAAAAAAAACCCCAAAACCCAAACCCCAAACTGTTGTGGTTAAAGCTCCCCACGGCCAGGTGGTGGGGAGGGGTGGGCAGCAGCCTTCCCAGGCACCAGGTAGGGGATGGGAAGGGTTGGGAGAGATTACAGTTTCCTTGGTAGGGATGGAAGCCGAGAAAAGGGTGTTTGTTCCTGCTGGGGGTCTCTGCAGGACCCACTCATGCTGTTCCCCTGCAGAGTGGATGGGTCTGGGTTTGAGGTATTGGCTGCTCCTGTTCTCCCACTGCCAGCTCAGCTCTGGACACTGCCCCTTCAGCCCTCATTGGGCAGGCTTGGAAACTCTCCGGGTTGTTGTTGAGTTGGTTTTTTTCCCATTTAATGCATAGAATAACACTGATGGGTCTGAACAGCTCCAGCCAGGCGACGAGGGGAAAGAATAACAAGCTCCTGAATGTCAGGCAAAATTATGGGCCATTGCTATTTAGGGTGAGTCTGGTGGATTTAGGGCCTCTCTGTTCTATTGTCCTGGCTGCTCTGAGCATTGGAGCAGGCGAGACACAAGTCGGGAATTTTATTGCAGAGCATGTTCAGGGGAAGGCTGGTTCTGAGCGCTTCCGGAGTGAAACAGCAGCAGTGGGGGAGAGGGGACCGTGTCTGTTGGAAAGTTGGTGAGATGTGATACCAGAGGCTGGAAGTTCTGGAGAGGTGGTTATCCAGCAGAGAATAGAGCCCCTTTGCATCCTGGTTTCTGTCAGGATTCAGCTCCAGATGTTCATCACACTCCCCAAGTCTGTGTAGGGTTGGTCTCCATCCATCAGACCTGGGCTGGATGTCCAGCTGCTGTGTCCCGTGGCAGACCCTGCTGGTCCCCACTGCATCTCGGGGGCACATGGCTCCTTGTCTTCTCTTGTGAAGCATTCAGGAATGTAGTTCATATGACAAACAGTGCCTATATGTGTGTGTTCAGTGGGGATTAGAGGTTTTGGTGTCGTCTCTTGGATTGCTTATTGCTGGCACTGATGATGTAACCAGGGCTGGCACTGCACTCGCATTGCCAGGTGTTGGGGGAAGGCCCCAGCTGAACAGCATAAGCATAGAATGACACAGAAAGGCTGAAGAAAGGTGTTACACAGTGTGATAGAAATGGATTGTCCATGGGAAAGTGATGTCTTTACAAGTGCTGAACAGGGTGTACCCTAAGCTTCCAGATTTTGGCAAATACATTCTGTCCCATGCCAGGATGGGGAGGAGTGGCAGAGAGCAAGAAAGCCATTCAAGCCTGGCTGTCTGCATAGGTGTGAGGCTCAGCAGGGTGAATTCTTTGCTTCTTTGGGGCTCTTTTTATTTGACCGGATTAAAAAGCCTATTTGAGTTTCTTAAACCATTTAATCTAAAATCCCCAGGTAGATGCGCCATTGGATTCAGTTTTAAGCTTATAAACAAAATAGGTCTGTGTTTGTCTCTTCTTCATTTTGTTTTAAAGAGGAAGGGTTTGACCTGTCTTCCCTGGAGCTTGGAGGGAGTTGAGCTTCTGGTGCCTGTGAATCCCCGTGAGCTTCCTGAAGGGTGGGAGAGTGCAGAGACTGGGGTGCTGGTGTGACCTCCCTGCAGCTCCAGGGCACAGGTACATGTGGCCAGGGCAGGTGCCGGGAGGAGGGAGCAGGTTGGGCTCCACTGGCTGCTCCCCAGGACTCAGTACCTGCACAGACGAACCGAGTGTAGGTAAAATTCCAGTAGAACCATTGCTCTGCAGGTAGTTTGGGTATGTGGAAAAGGAGAGAACCATAGGAGATGGGAGAAAGCGTGAGGAAAGCATGGAATGGTCTGGATAATTCCAGTTCCTTTTGAGAGGAAGCTGGTTCTCCTCTGCTCCCTCCAGGGTTTCCTCCTGCATCCATCCTCTCCACACAGTCTCCTCTTGTCTCCTCTACAGCGCCATGTGGCTTATTGCTGCCACTCCCTGTGCTTCAGAGGAGGTTCCATTGTCCCCAAAATGGGACAGTTCAGGATTTGTTCTCAGGAGAGAGGTGCTACTGATGGCTGTGGCAGCTGCAGGAATGTCACAGGTCTGTGGCCCACGGTGCCAGATACTCAGAAGGAAGGTACCAAACCCACAGCAGCTGGGTGTAAGATGATCTGCCCCTGTGTCCCCTCAAAGTGCTTTCCATGTGTCCACAGAGTCACTGATGCCTGCACATATGTGGGGTGACAGTGGCAGTGCTCAAACCAGCTGTAGGATCCCTTCCAGACCCTGTCCCCAGTGCTGGGAGCACAGCAGAAGCGCTGGGCCATCCAGCTCCCTCGTGCAGCCATGGAAAAGCTCGTTCCAGCACGGCCACACAAGGGCCAGGAGGGCAGGCTGTCCTCACCTCTTGTGGTCTTTGCTGTGAGAGAGAGGCCTCCTGTGAGCAGGGCTCTCAAGGAGGTGCTCTGTGTAAGGGGAAGGTGGGAGCAAGACTGCATCCTTCCCGCCTTCCTTCTCCCAAGGAGCTGAAGACAGACAGAGGGACAGGCATCTGTCCGATGGCAGCCAGAATAGGAGGGAGCCCTGTTGGCTTTGCCCAGGGAGCCTCTTTCTATATGGAAATGAAGAATTTAGGCTAATGGAGCTCAACCATCTCTAATTTTGCGATGGCAGGAGGATTTTGATTGAAAGTAATTAAGCAAGCTAGCTGTAAAATTAATTAAAGCAAAAGGGGGGGATTTTTTTATTGGATTGGATAGCGATATAGCGGCTGTCAAATGGGGGACGGATGGGGGTGACCTGAATTCTCTGCCCTCCCTCCTCCCACTCGGGACGTTTATGTCACTTTAATCTCCTTACAGCGGCTGGTGTGCATTTGTTTGAAATAATCAAGGAAATATGGTCAGAAATTGTCAGCTTTCAGATCTAATTTACCTGACAGCCCTGCGCAGACCAGTAAGCCTCTGTGTGCGTGTGTGTGTGTGTGGTGCATGCGACTGTGTGGTCATGGAGGACTCCTTGTCTCCCCTCTCCCCTGTTTTTGTTCATTCTATCTTCTCTTGATTCTTAGCAAAAATACTTCTGACATATCTGGGGCCACCCAGCACCTTGCAGGAAAAAGAAATAAGTTTGACAATTTTCCTGCAGCCCCTTCTCCACCCCCACCTCCCCGTCACTATCTCCTCCCAACCTGCTGCCTCATCCTTGCACCATAACCAGCTTTAGGGTTTAGGCAATATAGGATTAGGGGAGGTGGCTGTAATTCTTTATTCCAGATGGCTGGCAACTGCTAAACCCACTGTCACAAGCACAGAGTTATAAAAATACTTAAATTAGGCCCTTTGTTTCAGCCCCTGTCCCTGCCAAGCAGCTATCCTGGTGTCCTGCCGGGAGCTCAGCTTGCACAGAACAGGTGGGGGACTCTTGAGTCCAGACTGTAATGATGATGCTGGGGAGAGGCTTCTCCGGACTCACACCTACCTGGATTCCCTTGCTCAGCTCCATCTGCTTCTTTTTTGCCTTTAGCTCTTAAAGAGAGATCTGCAACAAGGAGGCGCTGGGCTTGGGTTGGTGTGTGCTCACTTAGCAGGTGAACATCCCAGTCCAGGGACGTACAAAGGCTGCAGTTCCCGCCCGTCTGCCTGGGTGGGCGCGGGTGTGCACATTCCTGACAGAAATCCAGGCTTCCCCCCGGACCTAACCCTGCAAGAACCTGGTGACCTGAGCTCACCGTACTGAACCTGAGGAAGGAGGTGACTACTACAGGACTGGTGTTTCCTCAGAGCTGCCCTGGTGCCTCACATCTGTCTTGCTAGGTTGGCTCTTGGGGTTATTATTTACTATTTATTATTATTCATCAAGCACCAAAAGAGTTTGGGCTTTTGTCTGTTTTGTTTGGGTCTCCATATAGAGGCCTCTGCTGAGGCAGACTCCAGTGCCAAGACCTCTGGCACTTTTACAATTACCGCCCGTGATCCTGCTGTATTGTTTATGTAATGACTCTCAGTCCCGAGGGATTCTGCAGCCTTTCTTAGGCCAGAGCACCCAGCACCTGGCAGGGAGAGTGCAGGGCAAGTGCTGGACCCTGGTGCCAAGGAAAATCTCTGGGCTTTATGTCCCAGGGAATCATTAATATGTAGAGGGCTCAAGCTGGACCTGCTGTGAGGATCCACCTGCAGGGGAGTTGATTAAGCTGCTTCAGAAGGAACAGATGATTCATCCCTGCCTGGTGTCTGTGGTCACAGGGTCTCTTAGTAGCTCAGACCTGATGTTCTGGCTGTTGGGTGTCTGCAGCCCACCAGTCTGTCTCTCATACAGCGAGCTGAGTTGACTGGTCCTTGTGGGCCAGCTGATGTGACCAGTCTCTGAGTGTCCCAGAGCACCCCAAACCACGTCAGCATGGGAATTGAAACTTGTAGTTGTTAAGCAGGTGTGTGGAGGGCTCCACAGCAGCTCTGTAACCTGCAGGACGTGGGTAGGACTGGTGATGACCAGCTGCATGGGGCTGTGCTGAGGTGGGTGATGAGCTCATCACCATGATTCTTGGGTTTAATTCCAGCTTTGCCACTGATTTGCTTTGTGTCTGTAGCCATGTGAATGCATAGCTTTGTGCCAGTGCTTCCTCATCAGTATAATGGGTATAATTAGGCTTCCCTGATTGACGATGGCGCTGAACACTGAGTGTGCTGGCAGACTGTTTGCTTTTGTTTAGAAGTCCCTTCCGAAAAAAAGAGGTAAGACCAGATTTTAGGGTGCTGGTTCATATATTGCAGATATATGTGGGTAAATGTCTCTGACAATACCCAACCCTTTCCTTGTGGGACAGGTCTGCTCGGAAGAGTTGGCTTCCCCTAAACCTAACGGGACAGAGTTAGGTGAAGACTAAGTGCTTCTAAGTACTGTCTCCTCTGTATTCAGCAAAATACAGAATGTGGCACTGCTGATCTTCTGTGTTAATTACAAATATAACAGAATGTAACATGAAGAATAGTCTAAATAATTTCATGGCCTGTTAGCCAAAAGAGAGCTTAAGTTCTGGGACATGGACCAAGCTACCACTGATAATGGTATCTGAATTCAGTGGTGTCTGGAGGAAGGGTCATACCATGCTGGCTGCTCTGATTTCCCACTGTAGATTGCAAGACCAGATGATTAAGAGTGCATTAGATAATCTTCTAACATAACATTCCCTACAGGCAGTTACTGGCATTGCTGTAGAGACATCCTGAACGCCGTGTTGGAAAAGGAAGTGCACAGGACAGTCTTTCTGCATTGTGAACATGTTTGAGACCCCCATGCAAAGCTGTGCTCTGTTCTGACTCCAAGTCTCCTCAGACATGGCCGAGGAAAATGCACGTGAGTGCTGACTTGGGGGCACCTTCTGTTGTTCTATTTGCACCTGCTTGTACTTGTTCAACACCTCTCCCCTCTCAAGCACTGCCACTCTCACTGCAAATGAGTCTGGAGACGCTGACTCCAGCACAGCCAGGAGCTGAGGAACATCCCATAGCTGGGTGAATGGGATGAAAAGTTCAGATTTGGGTGGCATTTCTTTTTCTCTCAGTTTAATGTAAGTGGCAGTGGAAAGGCATAAGTTCCCTTCTGTCACTGCTGTGGTGTCAGCTGGGAAATGATTCTCCTGAGCCAAGCAGAGTGACATGAGCATAAGATCAGTCAGGGAAGGATCAAGCCCAGCGAGTTGGGAAGAGCTGAGGCACTGGGCTGAATGTCTGGAGATGAGCTGCCCATGCTCAGTGGGTGGGGAGGAGAGTCCCCCAGGAAGGGACTGGCAGCTCAGCTAACGTTAACTCAGAGAGTGGGAATGTGCAGGGAGGCCTCAGGAGTGAGTCAGGAAGACAGACACCTGTACCTGCCTTTCCTGTGAACTGCTGGCCCTCACACAGCATCCTGCTCCAGTGCTGAATCCTGGCTGCTGTTTATGTGTATCCAGCTGGCTTGGGGCAGCAAAAAGAAGAAAAAAACAGAGCCAGCAGCTCAGCTGATCAGGGGTTTCAGTCGGAAGTTGCCCTGCCTGAGTTGCAGTGGATTCAGGGGCTTACTTGGGAAAACTGTCTCTAGGGCAAGTCTGAACAAGCCAGTGGCACCTAATTTCCCAGGGAGACAGAAAAGCCACAGAGAAAAAAAAAAAAGATGTTGCAATAGAAGTTTGGGGATAAGAGGACAATAGTGTGGCTGGCCGAACAAGGCTGTGAATGAAGACTTATCTGCCCCGTCCCATTTACCTCCCTGGCAGTGGGACCCAAGGACCTCAGGAGGATTCAGGAAGGCTTCTGTGAAGGCATCCTGAGCAGGGAAGGGGGTGCTGAATGGGACAAGGTAGCAAGGGAGACATGGAGAGCTGTGTGTCATGCAGCTCAGCTACTGGGGCCCAGTTAAAACACAGGTGTAAAGTAAAAGTGCATCAGTGTGCCTTCAGCTCAGCCTCTCCTTTCCCCCTTGCTTCCACCTCATGTTCTCCCTGGAGCTCCAGGCAACTTTATCAATTTACACCCAAATGCAGTAGAATCACCAACGTTGACAGGGTTTTGGTTTCATTAAATCTGGACCTTAACATGCCAGCCCTCCACGCTGGCACGTGTGTTTGCAGGGCTGTCATGGCTGATGCAGGCTTCCTCATGGCTTAATAAACCAATAAACCAGCACCTTGGAAACCTGGGCTGAATTCACAACATCCTAGAATTGTTTAGGTCGGAGAAGACCTTTAAGGTCATCGGATCCAGGCATTAACCTGGCCCTGCCAAGCCCACCTCACAGTGGCAGTTGCCCTCCAAGAGGCGTGAGCGGCCACGCTGGGTCCCAGTGTCCTCACGTGGGTGACTCGTACTGGTGCCATACTGGGATTTCTGGGGTCGTCTCCTGGGCTTTCCTCCTCCTGCACCCCAGCAGAGGGAAGGGAGGCTCTGGGCTGACAATCCTGCTGGTGATGGGTGTCTCCATGTGTGTCCTCGTGGCAGTAGGGCAGTGCCCAGGTCAGGTCAGATCCGCTGCTTCCCAGGCAGACCAGGAGCCAAGTCCTAGATTTGGGAGAGGCTCAAGGCAGCGCTCCCTGAGTTCCCTCTGCACAGAAGATACACCCTCATGGAGCTGTCTTTTTATTTGCAAACTGAGCAGTTGTACTGGAAGAGATTTAGCAAACATGGGGCTGCACAATGCTGTGTGTACTGAGTCACACATCAGGGCTGGAGCCAGCTAGCACTGTGAGCTACTGAGGCAAACATTTCAGAATAGCTACAATAGGCACCAAAAATATCTTCAGATGAGATCTTTCTGAGTTGCTGCACATTGGGTAACAGGGAGGGCTGACAACCCAAGCTTAAGCTCTACCCACATGCTCTAGAGCTCATCCTGGGCAAGCCAAGCTACTGGAAATGGGAACAAAACAGAGAAAAAACAGGTTTTCTCCTGTAAAGGGAGCTCTGATTAGCCAACCTCACATGGGCTGGGAAGGTTCTGGCTCTGGCAAGGCTCTAGGGATTGCCTCTGTGATCCTGGCTCTGGCTGCCTTTCAGGAGGGAATGACTGACACCAGAACTTACACCATGCCGTTGGATCTGCAGCTCACACCTGCACAGGGCAGGATCAGTCCCTACAAGACGTCATCTGTCTGTTTTCAAAGTTCCCAGGCAAGGGGCTTGGCCTTGGAGTCTCCCATAAAGAGTCTCCCTATTGCAAGATTTCTCAGGGGTTTGCTCTGTGGTTGCTCTTCCCTCTCTACTACTCTTTTAAAATAAAGGAGCCACTTCCCCAAAACCCAGCTCTGCCTTCTGAGACGTGATTCCCCAAGGGCAGATTTTTGGGGGCTTGTGCAGGCCATGTCAGCAGGATGGGAGAACAGGCAGTGGAGGTTCTCAATGCTGTGTGATGTGCACACGGAGGGCAGGGCTGGTGGTGAGCGCTGATTGTGATCAGCCTCCTGCCAGGTGACCCTTGGGCATCCTTTCCCCAGTGCCCCGCAGCCTTTCCTTCATCCTGCTGCTCTCTGCCCCTCGTGCTGGGGCTGGGATTGTGCCTTGGCCTTGCTGCAGCCCCTTCCTGCCTTCCAGCACACCATCTCTCCCACTGGTTTTGCAGCCGTTTTTTCTGCCAGCGCAGGGCACTGAAAAGTGCTGGCACTGCCAAAAACCCTGTGTGCACTACGACTCCCCAAACATCCCTTTATTTTTATTGTTCTGTTAATTACTGTTTAAACTTTAATAAGTCACTTCGTCAGGAGGGGGGACCTGCAGTGAGGTTTCTGTGCAAACACTGGGCCCGGCAGTGACTCTAGTGTAACATAACCCTTTATACAATGTGGGAATGTTTAGACTGTAACAGAAACTTGTTATTTTAATGACAGTTAAAGGGGAAAAAAAAAGAAAGGAGCGAATGAAAAAGGGAAGCAAGTTTGTTGGGGAAATGGCTCATCTCAATCTCTCTGTCTGGCCTCTTTTCTCTTGGCTTTAATGATATCTGGATAAGGAGGCTTTATGGCTTCAGTTGAGGCAAGTCTTGTTCCCAGAGATGCCCTATACAAGGCAGTATGAGATCCCTTCAGTTCTGCAGGGTGAGGCCAGCAGCAGAGAGATGCTGATGGAAGCAGCATGCCTTGATTTTACTCAGACACAGCAGCAGATGCCTAAAGCCAATTTGAGCTCAGTCTAATTATTCTGACCCACACAAGAGACTTTCCCCTTCTATTCAGAGCTTCTTCCACTGGTTAAGTTTTTAAGTAGCTGTGCTGACACAGATGCTGGCATGTCATACATAGGAGGGTCCAACATCCCATGGATAAAATGGACCTTGAAGCAAGAAGATGTTTTATTTTGACTCCTCAAAATGAGGAATCATGCAGACAGATGTGAGAGAGGGAGAGAGCCTGGCTCACACTCTTGGCAGTGGGAGAAGAGAGGATTCACAGGCATCCTTGATTTTGGACTGTGACTTCTGACATCTGCATTGCTTTGAGGTGGAGAGTGACTGTGCAGTGGCTGCTGTCCCCGCACCACAGCACTGAAGTCACCTCCAGGTTTGGCTTGGCTATATTTAGCACTCACTATAGACAAGACCATATAGAGTGATATATATGATCTGAAAACCTTCAACTCCTGCTGACCTCTGCTGCTACAGTGAAATCCCCCAAATCTGTACAGTCTGAGTGAGAAGTGACGTGAGACCAGAAGAAGGGAGTGCTCCCATGTCTTCCTTGACAGAATTCCATGTTTCCCCCCCTGCAGGCTGGTCACCAGGCAGGGCTATCCTCTGGGAAGCTCAGCTTTTTCTGCCAGACCTGGCTGCTGGGCCCACAGGGAATGAGAGTAGAGAGGTGTAAAGAGGGTATGGGGGTGCAGAGTGGGGCCACAAGAGCTTTGGCAGAAGTTGCTGGGAAGGAGAATGGTGGAATGGTGCTGGGAACTTGAGGAAAGAAGACAGGAGAAGAAGAGCGCCCTAAGGGCAAGGCCAGCAACTGGGATGGAAAGGGGGGAACAAAGGGCAAAACTTTGGAGGGGAGGAGAGGTTAGGAGGGTGTGGGGTGTAAGGAGCACTTCGCTGGCAGAAAGACCCTTCCCCAGGTGCCACCTCATTCCGAGGGATCCAGTTTCTCTGTGCAGGGCCCCTCTCTCCTCTTTGCTAAGTTTCTGGCTAGAACAGGAGCCTGGGGGACTTGCACTCCATAAAGCTTTTTGGTGAGGATGAGTGTAGGGTGGAGTGGGAGGGGATGAAATTATGGGCCTCTGGGGAGTGTGTGTTTTCCCAAGTGGGTGAGCATGCAGGGAGCAGGCCAAAACAGTTCATGCTTTCCTCACCCACTGCTGGGGTTGTGATTGTTATTGATTGGGTTTGCTGTTCTCGGCACTTTGTGTTTTTCCAGCTGAGCATTGGCTGCCCCTGGAATTTTATTTTTTTTTTTAACCTCTGCTTTAGTTCAAATTCGCACAAACATGGCAGATGGGGCAAGTGTATGCCCAGCTCTGTGCCAGCCCACACTGCAGGGGCTGAGCCTGCACTGGGGCTGCGCAGGGCTGGGAGAGTGCAGGGATGTGTGACAGGCACCAGTAATGTGCAGACCTGCTGTTAGTAGGATTAAATTCATAGGTGTGTATTATCTCTGGATGTATGTCGTACAAAAAGGTAAAGAAATCTGCTCTTGTATGGAAAGTACTGTCAGGGCTTCGTGTTGGAGCAAATAATAGGGACGTGCACAGGGATTCCCACGCTTGGGCATGTATAATGTATAGCTGGCTTAGGGTGCATAAACTTCAACCTCAAAGCCAAAGGGCCAAGAGAGTGCTAGCTGCAGAGATAGTTTTGTTTCATTTCCACAGTTTTGTTTCATTTCCAACACGTGGTCATGCGTTTCAGACCCCAGCAAGCCCCTCATGTGGGGCTGTTCTCCCTCCAGCCGTGTGCTCGTTGTCCGTCCTCTGCAGAGCTAGCTGTGCCTGCTCGTGGGGCCAGTGGCAGGAGTTGTCCCTTTAGGAATGGTATTTTCCAGGTTCCTGTGTGAGGCCAAACATGTCCCAGCTGCAAAAATAACTAGTCTGTATATCCTGTGGAAACAGGAGCAGCAGCGACACATCTGTCTGGTCTGGGCAGAGCTGGCTTGTAACTAATGCCCCAAAGGGGCATCAAGCGGCTGCAAGCTCCTTGTCAGTGTGCAGAAGCCCAAAATAGAGACCTCTGGGGAGGACTAGCCCCTTGGAGGGTGAAGCTCTGCAATGGGCAGAGCAACAGATACCTCCGAGCCTCTTGCAGGAGCAGCGTGTTGCAGCAAGACGTTAATATTGACTGGCTTCCCTGGCCCAGCCCGGGGCGCGCGGGCTGCGGGCATGGCCGGCTGCACGCACCCCAGAGCAGCCCCAGCCCCTGGCTGGCTCCCTCCCGCCTCCCCCGTGGCCATGGGGTCACTTTGGTTGGAGAGCACAAGCAGAGCTCAAGGATAGAGCCCCCTGGACGGAGCCAAGGAGCCACCGAGTAAAAACGCTGAGGTTTTCCTTTTCTGTACAGCGCGTTTCCCTAAATTGCCTTTGACTGTGTGCATCGCTAATGAAAGTTTATGCCCTTGTTAGAAGGACAGGCAGGTCCATTCCAGTTAGGGCTGGGTCTATCCTTCTGCCAACTGCCCTCCCCAGCACACATACACACACACTCTCACTCACTTGCTCTCCCTGGTGAATAAGTAGAGGCTGTTATAAAAAAAAAAAAAAAAAGAAAAAAAAGGGAGAGAGAGAGAGAGGCAAAAAAAGAGGAGGGGAAAAAATTTCCATATTTGTGTAAGTTGCTTTAAAAGCATTTTATCATGTCATAAAAAAAAGGAAAGTACTCTCGGAAATTGATCCTGCACAAGAGCCCATTGGACAGAAGGACGTTGGGATGTTAATGGCTATTTTGCTCCAGGGTGGCTTATTAAAAAATTTATACATAAATGCTTAAAATTGCATAAATTATTTAAAAAAAAAACATAGTAAGCAATTTGCAATCCCCATCTACTTTTCCTCTTTTTCTTTCCCTCATCATTCTTTTCTTCCATTCTTTCCTACAAAAAGAAAATATTCCTTTGCACTTCTCTTACCCTTGTCCCCTCCCTGCCTGAAAATGTGATGTGCCCAAAATTGTACATGTCTGTGGGTAAGATAAATACGATTTTAAATGGTACCTGCAACTGACCAGCAGAGCTATCTGTGAGGGGGAAAAGAAGAAAAAAAAAAAAAAAAAGGGGAGAAGAAAAAAGAAAAGAAAGAAAGAAGTTTGGATATGATGAGTGTTTCTCGCAGGCGTGGAATGTCACCCACATATCCTGGAGATTGTACTGGGGAGGTTTATGATGGTTTCCCATTGATTTGTTTCCCCGACGCAGCTGCCGACCTCTATTGAGGGACAAACATAATCAGCACTGACGCAAATTAGATGGTTATTCGTTTTGAAAATTGACAGAAAAACAATAAAAAAGATGAAATGCTCCCAAATCAATAGATATAATGAAATTCAAATAATCCGAGAGATGAGGTCTCCATGGCAACTGATAATGTGGAAAAGAAAACAATTTAATAAAGGACAGACACACTTTGAAAACAGATTGGGCAAAGGGAAGGCGGGGGGGCGAGGGAGCAAGGGGGGCTGTGGGTTGGGTGGTGGTGGGAGGGGGCAGCGGGAGGAGGTGGTGGTGGGGAGCCAGAGCCACTGCCTCTCCGGTTGGTTAGCAGTGCTGTAGTGAAGGATCACTGTCCATCCCAAGGACGCTTGCCATAATTAAGAGAGGCTTTCGGTCCAGAAAGTGCAGATTCAGGTTTTAATACACAAAATTATTTCAGGAGCACTGAATCGGAAAGTCGTTTGTTATGACCTTCCTGAGAGGCCTGGAGCAGGGCATGTTGGAGGCGCGGCGGCTGAGCCAGCTGAGTTATGGCATATTTGTGTTTTTATAGTGCAGAGGGGAGGGGGAAGGGGGGAAGAAGGTTAAACAGTATTTACAGCTCAGTTGTTTTCAGAAAGGAAAGAGAAATAGAGTTCATGAAAAGATGCGAGTGGAAGAGAGAGAGGGAGAGGGAGAGATCCCCTGCCCGGCACACACACTCTGCTGGGACGTCAGCTCCATGAGACATTCCCCGGTGCTCTGTTTGCCTTAAGGTGTGAGGTGCAGATGGGCTGGGGGTACAGAGGGGCTCTTTGGTGGGATGGGGAATGTGCCTGTCCCTGGCTGCAGGGTCCAGCTGGGAGTCCACTGTCTTGTCACTCCAAGCTGCAGAACAAACTGCATCTGGCGCGGGGCTCAGGCGGAGCGTGTGCGCGGCGTGAGTGCACGCGGGTGCTCTGCTCACACCACACTGTGTGGCTGCACGTGTGGCTGCTCTGGGCTCTGCCTGGGTGCTGTGGGCTCCGTGGGGTGCTGGCTGCGTGTGCGGGGCTGAGCGGAGCCAGGTGCGTGCAGGGTGCAGGTGCTGTGTCTCTATGGACATGTATGTACGTGCAGGTGTGACACCTGTACGGTCACAGCTACACGGGCTGGTGTGCATTAGCGTGTGCATACAGTTGTGTGTGTTTGTGTGCAGGGTCGTGTGTGCCTCTGCATGTGATAGTGTACCTTGCACGGCCACGTTTCTATACACGTGTGCGTTCCCACAGAGGGGTGCTTGCAGTCAGTGATAGCACAGGCACATGGACAGGCTCACAAGGACATAGGAGATAAGAAGATGAGCCCTAATGACCACAAGGAAGAGCGACAAAAAGCAAGACATGGAATTAGAGTGGTGTGAGCACTGGGAAGCATGGGGTGAGTGCCCACATGGCCCAGCCATGGGGTTGCTCTCCCATGCTGTTCTGACAGGACTGCTGAGTTAACAACTCAGGCATGACCCTCTGCTTTCACACCAGAGCTCTTTCTCCTCTGGCCTGATCATTCCTTCCAACAGGATGGAAGCATTTCTCCTAACCACACTGCACAGTATTTGCAGGTTGCAGACATCTGCAGGGATTCAAAGAGCCCTTGAGCTCCCAGTATGGTGTGTAATGGGTACCTGCTCTGGATTCACAAAGAGTTCAGCCCCACTTGGGGGTCACAGAAACCTCTCAGGGCACTGAGTGTCCCCTTTGCACACCCAGCCCAGAGCAGTCACCTGCTCACACACAGCTCAGGCAGCAGTCAGGGGCTGTGGAGAGGACATAACATGAGCTGGAAGGCTGAGATGCTCTGGTTTGCTCTTTGTATGCAGCCCTTGTTGAGGTTTCACTCACCTCCTGCAGGCTGACACACTGATTTACTTTGCAGGACCTTGAAAGACCACAGTAATGAACTTTCTCTGGCCCTGCATTTCTTAGTGGTGCAACAAGCATTCACCTCCCAACTCCTATTTAGCTCCCGACTTCCCACTGCAGTTAATTAGCAGCCTGCATTCTTTGTTAGGTCTGAGCTTAATAGTGCTGAAAGGGATTGCAAATTGCTCTTAAACTGCCGACCAAGTACCAAAGGGTCAGAGGGACCCTATTTTAGGAGCTGGCTCACTTAACCCCTGCCCTCAGTTAGGGATGAGCCCAGCCTGACACCAAGGGAGCTGGTGTCCCCTGACTTGGGTCTTGGTGGTTTAGGGTTCTCTGTAAAATCACTCATTAAAGACAGTCACCAAGAGGAACTGATGAAACTTTGAGCAATTCCCATTCTGAATCTGTCCTTTAAGAGATCTCTTGTCTCTCCCTGGTCCTTTTTGTTTCCCCAGCGTCAGGTATTTGCTGCCAAACCTGGTGTCCTCTTGATCACGCCTCTGTGTTCCCCTGCACCCCTTTGCCTTGACCCCTTCAGTCTCCAGAGAGGGGTCAATGCAGTGTTTCCAAGAGGCTCAGGTCTTGGCCTCATCATTCCCTGGGAGCTGGCTCCCACGTGAGGTAGCAGGCTTTGCTCCAGAGGCTTTCCCAGCCCTCTGCTTCCACCACCCCTTCCCTCCCTCTCTGCATCCGCTGTGTCCTCCTGCGAGCACTCCAGAGCACTCTGTGCTTCTGGGCTGTGGAGAGGTGAAGTTAGGCACTGTGTTTGCATTTAGTTTCCCCAACAACACGTCTGGCCTCACAGGGAGTTTTCCAAGGGCCACAGGGAGCCTGCAGGGACCTGAGGGTGATGAGCTATTACTCTTCACTCTCCCTTTCATGTCTTTTTCCCCTTGGTTTTCTTCACAACCTGTGGGGAGATTGATGGCAGGATTGTGATGTAGATGTTAGCAGTTCTGCTTGATTTATAGAGTTACTTAGGCTGAGTGAGGCTACTTATGCTCCTCTGGATGGTAAACCTTTTAACCAGACTAAAAAATTAATAACAAATAAATAAGACAAGGAAGAGAAACTAGATCAGAAGAGCTGATCCTCTTGGCTTTATGTTATCTGAAAGAAAGATGGTGAGGACAGAAGGCTCCCAGGGAGCTGCTGCTCAGCCTGGGGAGCCCAAGACCCTGCTCACTGCATTGGGTTGGAGCACTGAGAGCAGGTTTTCATAGGAAGGAAACTGCGGAAATGTCTTATCAAAGATCCCACATTGACAAATGAACTAGGAAGTTTGCTGCAGGACACAAGGGACTTTTGAGCTTCAATCTGTCCTCTATCAGTGCTTTTCCTCTGCTGTAACTCGATTTGCAATAGTACCTAAATTGCAAAGGCAGTGGGCCTGCTAAGCTGGGCAAGAAATCCTTTCCCAGTGGGTGATCCATGAAGGGGAACCAGGGCAGAAGGGGAGCCTGCATGATGTCCTTTGCCCAAAGAGAAAGAACAGTAGCAGAGCGGGTGGCAGAATCAGAATTCCTGACGTTGTTCCCCACTTTTTCCCCCTCTTCTTTACACTCGGCTCCTTCTGTTAATTGTAGGAGCTTCCTGTGCTACTTGTATGCAGAAAGGCATTCTTTTCTTGTCCTTTGGAGGTTCCAGGGCACATGAGTGCAGAGCAAGGCAAAGGCAAGGGCAGAGATGAGGAGCTTTGCCTTGGCACTCGGGCGAGAAGCAGACCCTGAGTGGCTCTCCCAGTGAGGAAGCTGGGGGTAGACAAGATCAAAGCACGTTTAGAGTCATTTTTGAGATCTGCCTAGGAAAAGGTTCAGACGTGCGTTACTAAAGAGCTGTGAGGAAGGATTAGTCCTGTCCTTGCTCGAAGTTGAACCACTTTCCCCACCAGCTGTGCCAAATGCCTGTGAGGAGCTGGTGGAGCAGGTCAGCGGTGGGTGAGTGTCAGAGGAGGCCGGGGTGAGGCACAGGGGCCGGGGGCTGTCCCCGTTCAGCCTCCCAGGGGACGGGGGCGCTGCCCTGGGCAGGTGAGGAGGTGCTTGCGGCAGCGCAGTGCTGAGCATTTGAAGGTGTCCATCCTGCTCTGCTGCCTGCCAGCCAGCTCGGCTCTTCAGCAGGGACTCTGCGGACTCTGGAGGACTTTTTGAGTTGCAGCCCATTGCACCATTGCAGCAGGAGCGGCTGTGCTAGGGCCAGCTCACTCCTAGTGTGAGGTCTGCACTGCCTTTCTCTCCCTGGCCAGTGATATATGGCATAAATTAGGCCTCTGAAGGGGGATACTGCATCCTTAAGAAGAAATATGTCCTCATTTTTCTTAAACACCGTTTGCACTGAGTGAAATGTTTAGAAGGGACGCTGAGGGATAACTTTATTTCTTACTAGGGAGTTCAGAGCCGTTCAGTTAAACCCATAAAACACTGGGAGTAGGGAAGCTGACAGCCTGCCCGTGCATTAGAAAAGCCATTACTCATCTGGGGGAAGTTCACCCCATGCTGGAGCCTTGTGTTACCAGTGGGGTGGTCTAGGGGAAAACATGGGATCATCTCCCATGGCCATCTAAGGGGTCAGTAGGATGCTCTGAGGTGGAAAAGACTCTGTAATGATCCAGCACAGTGACATAGAGTGCTGATACAGAGACCCCAAAGCACTGGGTAAGGCTCACTGGTGGGTAATTGTCCTCACTCCCCTCCCCTGCACGGGGAAACTTTAGGCGCAGAAAGCTGGGGAGACGGATGGCTATGCTGTGGTTGGAAACCAGGCTGGAAGCCAGCATTTCTGGTTCTTAATCCCCAGCTTGAATCACCAAAACCAAATTCTATTCCAGAGGCAAGGAGTGAAGGACTGACCTCCTGTTCTGCTTCTGTCACAAAGCCGTGTTCCCAAGTGGAGCCGAGAGTCCTGACTCCGTCTTCATTGCACCAACATGCAGCCCTTTCTTCCCAGTGGGCTTTAGAAAACCTCCTGGAAGATGAAGGCGGGGGCTTGTAGATAATAGGAATGGGAATTCCTGTCCTGGCTGGTGGTTGGTGCTGTGGTGAGCTGCGTTAGAGGTGGGGGTGTGCGAGCTCCTGCCAGAGCCCGCGCCTGGCCAGTGCAGGCTGCCACCATCCCCCAGCAAGTGGCTGTTCGAGAGGACGGGGCCACCCAGGGCACCCAGAGTCGCGGCAGACAAGGCATTGGCCACCAAGGGGGTGGTGACTTTCTCTTTGATATTTTATTTTTGGAGGCTTGACACCAAAAGATTTAATATTTGTTTGAAATGAGAAACAGTTCTCGAGTGAATTTGGAGAGCCTGGGAATTAATGTCAGACCCCCCTTCCCTCCCTAAACATCCCTCCTCCCCGTCAACTGAGTCCCCCCCTTTCAATTTCTGAAGCTTGCTGATTTGAATATTTATAAATATCAGTAAATTATTTATTGTAGCAATCTGCTGTGCCATTTCACCAATCGCCGTTAACACTTTAGGGCTTGCTCTTCACGAGGATGCGACTGGAGGGGACGGGCACCTGGGGCGGGGGGCAGGCACTGGGGTGGGGGTCCTGCCCGCCTGTCTGTGGTGCCAGGAGGGGTTCTCCCTGCGGGCAGCACTGCAACGGTTGAGATGTTTGCAGGAGAGGATGGGGACCTTCTGTGTCCAGTACCAGGGGACACTGGGAGAGGACGTGGCTAAAAAGGGAGGCTTTCATGTTGTCGGGAGAGGGCAGTGAGGGGGTGGCCTGAGGGGGTGGGCTGTTTGTGCCCTCTGGCATGCAGGGACCTGGCCCTGACTTACAGCTCAGCACTCACTACTCTTCACCTGTAGTGTCTGTTCCCCTGAGAGGAAAATTCCTCTTGGTTTCTCCTGTCCCATTCTCTCCTTTCAGAATTACACTCCTGCACAGAAAACACACACTGCTCAGAGATGCTGTGGCTGTTTTCTGTTTGGGTAAAGGAGGGGTTCCCTGTGTTCATAAGCTCTTCTCCCAGAGAAGCCCCATCAGCAGCACAGGAGCAGCCAAATGGCCAGGTGAGAAACAGGCTGGCAGCCCCAGAGCAGGGCACCAGGATCTCTGGAGCCCATGGCTCCCCCTGCTCTCAGGGCGTCCTGTCACTCACTGCCCAGTGCCTGCCCTGCACTGTCACCAGGAAATCACAGCTGAGCTCTGCAGCTGAGAAGGTTGAGCAAAGGGAAGCATATGGGCTTGCTGAAGGGAACTGGCACTGCTCTCTGCCCCTTTGGGCCAGGGCTGAAGCAGGGTTCAGCTCTCTGGGAGCAGCAAACAGGGAGAAAAGCAGACCCTTGTGGGTCTATAAATGCCAGTGTGGTGGGCAGGAGAAAGTCAAGCAGTGAGGACTGCAGGCAGACTGTGCTCTGGCAGTCTGTGGGGACCAGAGCAGAGTCCCCAGCCTTTCCTCCCCGGTTTATAGATGGGCTGTGTGGGGAGAGCCCTCATGGCTGTGGGAAAGCAGGGAGTGAAGCTGGCAGCTCTTGGGTAAGGACACCCTGGCTGCTCACTTCGTTTCCCCTCCCACGTCTTTGATTCTCCTTCTCCTGCCTGCCCAGTGCTGAGCTGGAGCCTGTCACGTCTGACTCTCGCACCGAGGGCTTTCCCCAGCTCCTTGCAGGCACGCACAGGCGGGATCCATGCTTCCAGGGCAGAGGACGTTGTTAAAGAGCCTTTGTGAACTCCCCAAGGTCAGCCAGAACAGACAGCATCCACTAATCCAAGGTCATTTCCTGGGCTAAAAGCAATAAAATGTTTTATTGATAAACTGAAGAGGGGAGAATACGCACTAAATCCACTCTCAGACATTGTGGGCCATGCCTGGGATGTTCTGCCTTTGCCCTGGCCCTGCCTAGGGTAATAGACAGGTCTTCATGCTGGAGGGAAAATATTTTCTGGTAGGGGCTGAGCACTTGGCTGCCTTCCCTGCCTCCTCCCAGCATGTGGCTGGGCAGTGCCAGGGCATTGCTCCTTAGAAGCATGTTCCCAATGTTTGCCTCCATTTTAGGGACTGCAGCTCAAGTGTGAAGAGGCTCCAGTGTGCAGCATCCTCGCCTCCCACCCCAGCGAGCCATGCTGCCCTGCCTGCTTGGGACTGCTGGGCAGACTGGAGTCTCTCCAGTCAAGTTTGCACCACAGTGGTTAAAAAAGAAAAGGACTGTGCATGCATGTCAGCCCTCCTTTCTTCCCCCTCCCCGCCCCAAATAATGCTGTTAATAATTAATCGAATGAGAGCTTGCAGCTCCTGGAAAGCTGGCAGTGGGACCTCCCTCCTGAACGGAGCTGCTCAGCTGGGCTTAAAACTCTTCAATAGGAATATGAAAGCTCCATCTGTTCGACGTACCCGGCCTTGTGAAGTGACAACGCTGTCCCTCCCCAGCCAGCACCCTGTCCCCCCAGAACGGGCCCTCGGGCCCCAGGGGCAGGGGTCTGCCCTGCACCCTGGCTCTTCCACAGCAGTAAGCTCCTGCTGTTCCCCTCCACCCATGCCAGCTGGTTCACCCAGCTCCCATACGCCTTTTTTTCCAGCTGGGACCCTTCCTCCCCTCTGTCAGGCTGTGCTTTCATTAACCCCACGCTAAAGCCAGGCTTGGGCTCTCTCCTCCTCTCCCTGCAAAGCTGGACTTATTATCTGTGTAGCAGTTTGCCCCTTGGCTGGGATGGCCCGTTTCCGTGCAGGCTGCAGATCCTTTTGTTCCTGCACACCGTGTGTCCCCCACAGCCCATTTTGTGCCTCGGGGGAGGCAGGGCTAAGCCGTGCCCAGCTTGCAGCACTGCACTGCAGAGTTGGGTGAGCTGTTGCAGGGAGGGACAGAGCCAGGCTCTGCATGGGAGGTGCTGGCAGCACCCAGGGCAGGGGCTGAAGCAGGGGCAGCAGCCTGGGCTGACAGGGCAGCGAAATGGCCGGGTGAGCTCTGTCCACCTCTCTGCCAGCCCTGGCTGCAGCAAGATCTACCTTTCCTTCAAAGCGAGGATTGCCATCAAGATGCCACAGCGATGGGTACAGAGGGGAGAAGAGCCCGTGTCTCCTCGAAGGGTGTGGAGAGGGGGAAAGAGGAGTAAACTCCCGGTGGCATTGTTTTCAGAGGAAGTGCTCAGTGTAAATAGAGCTTGTGGGAGAGTTTGTCCCGGGCAGAGATGAAAAGTCCGTGTGACAGGATCAGGTTATAAATGGCTTCCTTAGATTGATGTGAAATCAAAACATTTCTATTTAGACGAAGAAAATGAAGGGGGATGTTTACTTAGCCTGGAATCTTTAAACAGTGATTTGGGGTGGGGAGCTCGACCTGGGGGGAGGGTGCCTCTGCCTGGCTTCTGGGATCTGGCAGTGCCGACCTTGGGCAGATACAAAGATCCCTCATCCAACAGCTCAGCTTCCCTCCCTCTGCCCTAGAGAATGAAACACAGGTGCTCTGGTCTCCTCCAACCTGAGGCTCATGTTCAGCATTTCTCTGTAAGGGGTTCCCTTCTGCTCGTGGACTTGACAGCCTAAAAGAAGGGAATAGGAATCCTCCTCCCATTCCATAGACAAGGAAGTAAGGGAATGAAAAGATAAAATGTGTCCAGACTTGGAGAGAGGTGGTTGCAAGGTTGGCAGGAGAAGCTGGAGGTTTTGATTTCCACCTATATTGGAATAGGTGAGATATAGAGCCCTGGTATTTCAGAGCAAATGCCATTCCAGGAAGGTCTCTGGGAGGGTTAGGTCTATAGATCAGGAAAGTGGCATGTTTTCAGAACTCGCTTTATTTGCAGTTCAAACTTTAGGAAAAGATTCTCAAAATGTTAAAGAATCCCAAACAAAAGAAGGGAAAGGAAGGGTGCCAAGGGGCAGGGCAGGAGCTGGGGGGCAGAAGCTGGAGAGGTAGAGGAGCAAAGCCAGGGTGTGTGAGATGGAAGGAGGCAGAGCAGGAATGGAAGACAAGTTGCAGGCTCCCTGGAATTGCTGCATACGCAGCAAGTGCAGCCTCAGGAACGTCTGTTCCTCTTTTCCTTTGAATAAATATTTATATATTCATTTGCCAGCTGGTGCACACACTTGGCTGCTCACCTCCAGACCAGAATAATAGGATCTGCCTTCCTGGCAGAAAGGGGTAGGGCAGCGAGGATTCGGGCTGCCGAATGTGTGCCTCGCAGTTATCTCCAGCTGCAAGCGGTGCTGATCTCACCAGTTAAGTAGGGCTGGCTATCGTGAGAACATGGACAGGGAATCACCAGGCAGTGCTTGGGAGAGAGGCTGGTGATTCCGTGCTGACCCAGTGCCCTGGCCCCGGGCAGGCACCGCACGGAGGCTCCGTCCCAGGCACCTGCAGCCCGCGGGGTTCTCCTGGCCCTTGGCCTGAGCCCACAGGCGTGAGCTGTAGGTGTCCTGGCCAGGCTCCACATGGAGCTCACGGCCGCCTCCTGAGATTCCCTCTGTGGTACCAGTTGTACATAGGATCAGCCTTCACTTTGTGCCCTAAATAGTGGGAATGCAATTGGAAGGGAGGGTGCCAGCACATAAAGACTTGCAGCTTTATGGGCATCTGCCTGTGCCCATCTGTATGTGCGAGGGCTGCAGGCTTGCGTGAAAAAAGGAATGCGTGGGGGAAGGCGCAGGAATGTATTTTGGGGAGATGGGGCTTCTTAACCTGTACATGTAGGACTGTGTTTACGGAGTGTGCCAGCGCATACACACAGCTCTTTGAACAGCTGTAATTTCTAGATGGGGAGGTACGTGTTTGGGAGCATCGTGTGCTTTCCCTTGGTGAAAGCATGATTGCACGTAGGTGTTAGTGCCGGGGGGTGCGTTTGGAAAGTGGAGGAGTACATTTTGCCTCCCTTTGTGTGGGGGGCTGATATATTTGTCGGGGGGTTATTTTTCTTGCAGTCCTTGACAGGGAAGCGTGTCTGAAGCTGTCAGGAGTTTACGCTAAGCAGCCATTCTCTGGCTGTTGGACAGCAGGTCTAAAGTTTCAGTCTGTTTGTATTGGGCTGTCATGTTACAGGATTAGGGGCTGTCACAGTGGCTTCTGGGTGCATTGTAGGGGGTCTGATTAATCTCACTGTGCTTCTGTGGAGCAGCACCTCTGTGCTGGTGACAGGGAGGTGTGAGCTGAGCTGCCACGAGGGAGTCCTGTGCAGTAGAGGAGCCTGTTCTCATCATTTGAGGTCTGGAGACATGTTCTGTTCACTCTGCATGTGACTGGCCCCTCTTTCAGCACAATGTAAAATCCAAGACCCCATTTTGGAGGGACCTCCACCTCCAACTATATCCCCACAGTAACGCTTGTGGCATGTGTTTTATTGAGTGTTCTTCCTGAGCCCTGGATTGCAGGGCAGGGCCCCCTGGCTCTGGGGGAAGAGCCCGGCTGTGTGTCCTCTGCAGTCCTTTAACCCTGCTTAGTCTGGGCATCTCTCAGAGGTATCAGAAATAGAGAAATGAGACAATGCAACTGCTTTAGAATAATTATTTTGCTTTTACTTGGGATTGAACCTTGTTAATTGTTGGTGCAATAATTATGCAAGTGACTCTGATAGAGACCATTTAGTTCAAGATTCTCCATGACCTTGAAGTTAAGACCTTACCTTCTTCCTCTCTCCCCCCACCTCCTCTCACCCCTCCTTTACTAGCTGTCACATATGAATAAACTACATTAAAATAACAAACTCACACTAATTAGCTGATTGTGCTGGGAAGTATGAGAGCAGAATTTCCTGTGTGCCAGACTGAGCAGGCAGAGGGGCCTGATCAGCCACTACCAGCCCACAGTGATTTCCTCCATTCTACTGTGACACACCAGTCTAGTTGTGGTGCTCCAGCACACACACTTTGCCAGGGCTCCTGTCCTCCATACTGGTTCTTTTAGGTGCATACTGGTTCTCTTCTCTGAGACTATGCACAAACTCTTTGAGGTGAGTTCCTCACTGTCCGTAGGGTTAGGCTTGGGAAGCTGCTGTCCTTGCTAGAGATGCTGGGGTGCAGTTGCTGGCTGGTGTGGTTCTGGCACCCACTACATCCAGGATAGAGCTAGGGACCTAAAGCAGGTGGTGCTGCAGTCTGGAGGAGGGGACAGTCCAGGCTTTTAACAAACTGGTACCCTGCCTCAGCCAGGAGCAAAGGCTGGTGCCACGCTCACCTGCCTGGGATGTTTGGGGTCTTTCAAAGCCAGTTCTGTCCCAGCACAAATTTCTTGTGGCCAGTGGCATAATTTGGTCCCAGCAGATTCAGAGGATGCTTCTCACCAAGCTCTTCTCGTTGGGCTTCCACTCAGAGCTTAGGAAGCACATAGTAGCTCTTCCTTTCCAAGGTTGAGACTGGCCATGCCTGAAAGCCCAGTGGGTTGGCACCATCCTTTTGCTTTTTGGGTTCAAGTTGTCTGATGCCACTAATGCCCTTCCTTGCTTCTTTCCCCTCTCTCTTCCTAGCTGAAAGAACTATATGCACTGACGCAGCCTCAGGAAAACCCGCAATGGCTGCCAAGCGCAAAGGCGGCCTGAAGCTAAATGCCATCTGTGCCAAGCTGAGCCGCCAAGTCGTCTTCGACCACGGGGGAGCTGAGCAGGCACGTGCAGACAAGGGGCCACAGCAGGAGAGCAGCAACAAGGACCTGCCCCAGCCCGGGACCAAAGAGCTGGGGACAGAGTTTTCAGATGGACTCAGCTGCGTGCAGAAGATCGAGGAGGACAAAAGGAGGGAGGTGATCGAGAAGTGGGTGAACGGGGAGTACAATGAGGAGCCCTTGCTGGGGCGAGCAGAGGGCAAGGAATGTAAGAGCACCGAGAGCACAGAGGTGCCCCCTGAAGGGGTTTACATGGTGCAGCCCAAGGGCTGCAGCGACGAGGAAGATAACGGGGACGAGGCAGACGCTCTGAGGGGCTCGCAGGATGGCAACTTCTTGGATGACAGGGATTCAGATGGGCCAGCAAAGGACGATGCCTACCGGTCCTCCAGTGGCGAACCAGGCTCCAAGCTGGGGGCAGGAACCACCTCAGGTAAGCCCTCTGTCCCCTCCATTTCCTGACACAGGGCAGCTTCAGAGTTACATTTTCTGTGTCCATGGCAGGTCCTGCAGCACCTGGCAGCCAAGGGGAAGAGTGAGAGCCCTGAGCCCCTTGCAGAGGCCTGTCATTTTGCTCTTGGGACCATAGGGAGTTTGCCTCTGGCTTAGCCTCCCCTTCCCAAGAAGGGTGGTGTAAGGGTGGACATGGCTGGATAGTTCTTTCCACACCACAAATCCCTGGGTAGGGACTGGACCGGGCGGGACAGGAGCAGTGGCCGGGATGAAGGTTCTGGAAGGAGTGGCCGTCGAGGCGTTCCTCCATGGACGGGACCAGATCAGGGGGAGCCTGCAGGAGGCTGAACTGAGCCAGGGCAAGGCTGGGATGGTCCTTAGAGAGCCACCTAACAGTGAATGTCACGGTCCCTTCCTGCTGCTCCGTGGTGCCTCGGCCAGGTGGAGGGGCTGAGGTGATGCTCGTGTTGTGGTGTTGCCTCCCCTCACGAGGGGCCCAGTCCTCGAGCTTTGCCCACCCTGAGCTCAGCATCGAGCTGGTGAAAATGCCACTTCCAAACCAAAGTTTCCCCCACCATCTCATGTGTTCTTCCTCTGGCTGTGTGTTTCCTATTTGTGGATTGCTTCTACTTCATTTTTGTGGCTCATTCAAAAGCTGAGGTCAACAAGAGATGTTGGGGAAAGCCTCAGGTGACTTTCTTGCTCCCTTTCTGATACCCAGGTTTCCCCAGATTGATTTGAGGGGGTGTATGAGTGCTAAGTCTTGATAAAAGCTTCGGGTGAATTGAATTCTCTCCGTTAGGGCAGAGCAGCTCCCTCCCCATTTGTCACTCAGCCGGGCTGGATCTGTAATTGAAAGATCTTCCCCTAATCTGCTCCACCTGCACGCACCCCTCCCCTGATCTCAGCACTTTGTGAATCCATCAAACTTTCCTCCTTTTGTGTGTGCGCATGTTTTCCTCCTCCTGTTAATAATGCAGCTGAAACTCATCTCCGTCTGTCCGTTCCCCTTCTGGAGAGGCACATTCTCTAGTCTTCACGAGTTCAGTGGCAGCGCACATAATTATGCATATAAGATATAAACAGAGCTGTTTAATTATCCTTCGCCACATCAGTGACAGAGTAATTAACAAACATTGCAAGATCAATGAGGGAAAGTGTGACCTTCAGTTTCCTTTGATAGGAAAGCCCTTGTCGTTCCCAGACACAAGGTGATTGTGCCTGGACTCTGGTTTAGTTTGTTTTAATTCACACCACTCCACCCCACCTCACCATTTGCAGCTTTTATTTGCTATAAAAACTAAAAGGAGGGGAACTTAAATGTAAAAAAAAAAATGTTTCCAAACTAGAGAAAATGAAAAGAAGCTGAGGTTTCTCTCTGGGGGAAGAGATTTAAGTAAAATACTTTTGCAGGGCTGTATTGTCAAAGGATTGTGCAAAAATGGGTAACTGTTTGGGAAGGGGGGGTAGCTGAACCTTCATTTATGTCTAAGGCAGGTAATGGCACATGAGGCGTCCAGTTTACATATAGAACCACGTGGGATTTGACTTGCAAACAGACGTGCTGCTGTGTCTTGAGCGTCTGCTTCAAGAACCTTGTTATAAATGTCATTTGTAACATTTCCCTGAAAGCACAAGAAACATCCCTTGCCTTGGAAAGGACAAAGTTATTTTCCTTTATTTTTTCTGTCAGTGTTCAGGAAATGAATTTTCAGCTGTTCATCACCAAGTCCTCTCAACGCCTGACGTTACTGAGTGTGAACTAAACATTCCAGTGAGATTTGGAATTTCCTCTGTCAAAAAGGAGGAATTTTTTGGTGGGAGCTGGGGGGTGTCGCAGGAGTCAGATGAAAGGAGAGGAATACAGGTCTGCCCTCCCAGTCAAAGTGGCTTTGGGGGAGTCATCACAGAAACCTTGATTTGGAGATTCTGAGCACCACTTGCTCCCCATGAGAATAGAGGGTACAGGGCTGGCAGTGCTGAGCAGTGTTTAAAGCTGAGCCCACACTTGGCTCAGCTGGAAACTTGTGTGAAAAGCAGGAGCCACACAGAAAACCAAATCCTACATCTAACAGGCTTTCTTGGTCAGTGGGAAAACTGATCCTAATTATATGGGGATGAGAAGGGTTCCTGCTTCCCAGGGTCCTGGTGTGTACACATACTGTCCACTTTCTGGGGATTCAGCTTGTGCCCATGTCTTCCACCAGTACCTCTCGTGGTCTGTTGCCAAATCCTGGCCACCTTTGTGTCCTTCCAGGCTGACAGGAAGGCTTGTTGTGCATTAGGCAGAAGTTCACAGAGACCCGCTCAATGCTGTTCAAGCCTCGTGCTTTGAAACAAGATGGAGTTTCTTTTCCAGCCTCCCCTGGGAAAAGCAAGACTAAGGAGTCAGTGCTCAGTCTTGCCCCGTGTGCCTCCTCCCTGGTCCACCTGGGAAGCACACTGAGGAGTCACAGAGCTGCTGTCTGTCAGGAGATGGGTGTCAGAAGCTGATCTGGGTGTGCAGATTTGTTTGTTCATTCATTCAGGCAGCCTCTCTTGCCCACTGACCGGCCCGTGCTTCCCTGTGCACATTTATATTTAGCAATGAGATTTCTCGGTGCGGTCTCTGACACGGATCCCTTTCCACAATCGCTCACTGACGCACACATACCCAGGCAGATTTTCCTACACATGTTCTTCACTTTGTCTGTTACATAGTGGGCTAAAGCAGTCGGAGTAGGAGCTTCCCCCCGTACAAGCTTTTGGATCTGCCTTTCTTTTCTTAGCTTCTTGGCTACGTCTCTTGGAATATTCATTGGCCCTGTTTTCAACCAGGAGAGTTTTCTCTTCCTAATTTCCTGGGGAGACTTCACTTAGGAGAGCGTACACGCCAAGTGCCAGTTTCTTGCTCATCATCCTCTATCCCCCAGGTCTATGTATTTTCCCTCCCAAGCAGAATAAAGGACAAAGCCCTGGCTGGGATGTCCCATCCCCCAGTATCCAGACCTTGCACTCCATTTGGGCTGTTTTGCTTTTCCTTCCATATATAGTGTGCTGCTGCAGGCTATTTTTAGCGCCTTTTTTGCTAGCTTCGGATCCTTTGTGATATGATAGCTGCTCTGAGACACACAGATCTCTGCTCTTTGGCAATGCCCACAAATGGAGAGCAGCGACAAGGGGAGAGGGAGCCCTTTATTATCACACAGGAAAGGAGAGGAAAATGCAGTGCAGGGAAGGGGGAGGAAGACACAGGGATAATGCTTCCTGTGCCTTCCAGGAGTCCTCACAGGGAGTGTTTCCCAGTGGTTGTCCTGCTTCATTTTTGTCTGTTTGTGGGAAAGAGGAGGGTTTTCTGTCAGCTAGGTAATATCAATTACCTCTTCAACGTTGTCTGAAAGTGTATGTGAAGTGAGGTGGCTGAAACTCATACGATCCTTCTGGCGAGCCAGCTCCCTCCTGTAGCAGGGTGCTTCTACTGGAGGAGCCTCTGTCCTTCATGTTAGGTGCCTGAGCAATTAAATGCAGGTTGTCTTAACTTCAGGGCATGTGTTGGGCTTGTTGGGCTCATGCTGGATGAGTAGAGCTGCAGTTGCTGGCAGTGAGCAGTGGGAACTGGCCACAGCATTTGAGAAACGTGGGTGAGGAAAGACTGAGCAACACCAGCAAAGCAGGGAGGGTGTTGTGATCATCTGGAACCAAATCTGAGCAGAGGAAGAGCAGAATTCAAGGTGGGTTTTTGGGGATTAAATCCATGACAGTGAAAGCTGAGCTCAGACTTCACGAAGCTCAGAAGAAGTTCTGGGCCACCCCCCTTCCCCTTTCCAATAGGCTTGGATTTTGCATCTGTTTACCCAGCTGAGGTATAGCCACATGGTACCAAAGATGGGGCACACTGGCTTTCAGGGAAGTGGCTAAAGCTAGTAGAAATCACATTTAATAGTTTCATTTTGTATCAGACCCTCAGTGTGGTATTCTTTTTCCCCTTGCAGCTTGACACAAGCTGGCTAGAGTTTTTCTGTGCAGTACTTGAAAATCAGGGCATTATGAGCAAAGCTGGGGGCTGTTTTACTGGTCCAAAAAGAAAGGAAAAGCAGAACAGGGAAAGCAGGTTTAACAGAAACAGGAAATTGTTAGACCCAGTAGGGATTTCATGGGTACATTCTCTTCTGTTGGGTCATAGGGTTATACTGAAATGGAAGTGGGGAAAAGAAAAAAAAGAGGTGAAGAAGAGAACTGCTTTAAAGCAGAATGATGTTTTTTAATATGCTGTGTGTGAAAGATAAAGTTGTCCTTCAGACAAGTCTCGTTGCTGGACCTAGTGAGAACTGGTTCTGCATTTAACATCCTGTAAGACTGATCCCAACCCATGAGGTTGTGCTATGCCCTGAGCCTGACACTGCAGGGGCATTGCCACCCATTCTGTGACTAGCAGGGTGTTTATTCTGGGGTCAGGCATCCCAAATCCCATGCAGAATGCTGGGCTTAAGTGCCAGGAACTGGAAGGTTGTTTTGGGCTAAAGCAGATCCCAGCAGGTGTGGCTTTGTCCCTTGCCTTGCAGGCTCTGGGCGTGTTCTTCACATCGCCTTCCCCCAGAACCACGTACACAGGGAAGCAGTGTAGCAGCACTTCTGCTGCAGTAAAACAGCTATTCCAGGCAATCCTGGAGCAGGAATGTGACCTTCATGGTCTTGCCCATTTAGTGCCCGTCACAGGCAGTCTTTTCCTCCATAGAGTCCTGTGAAAACTGATTTGTGGGAGCTGATGGCTATTGAACTTGGACTGTGCTCATTGACAGGCTCTTGCGTGCACGGAAACGCTCTCGTGTACGTGCCTGCCTGTGCAAGTGGCATCACTGGCTGTCAGATTCCCCACTTCTTAGGAATCTTTGGGATCTGCTGACCTGTTCTGTAGCAGCATCTTGGTGCCTTCCTTTTGCTCTGTGTTTCGAGGCAGTGTTGCTTTGTTTTGAGTGGGACCCCATGCCCAGAACTTCCCTTCTGCTGCCAGTGTACCTCCCTGTGCTGGCTGCCTGGGAGGGAATGTGCCTGCCCATTAGAGCCAGAGCAAGTGTTGAGTAAAGATGATGAGGGAGGTTTGAAGGACTCCTGCACACAGTAAATCTTTACTCTGCAGTAGAAAGCAAGAGGGAGAGGAGGAGGAGGAGGAGCGCTGTGTCAGACTGAAGCCTAAACGAGGCCAAGCCGGCGCATCAGAGCAGTCTTTATTTCCTCCTTTACACTGATATTGGGTGACCTCCAGATGTGTGTTCTTCCCATCATGGTGGGCTGTGAAACTGCCTGAGGGAGTAGGGGAGGGAAGAAGGGAGGGAGAGACCCAAGGAAGGACAGCTTTTGCTCATTCTTCCTCCCTTTAATCAAGCTCTGTGAAACTAACCCCTTCCTGCCCCTTCCCCAGCCCATGCTCCGGAGCACTGGCTTTCTCCCCCTCCCTGGAGCCCACATCAGGACAACAGCTTTCTCTCCTCAGTCTAAATCTTGATGGAGAGAAGGCTGTTCCTTACCTATTTTCACCTGCATGGACTTTTCCTGGTGTTACTGGAAGCTGTTCCTGGCTGCTTGAAAGGCTGCCTGTAGGTTTCCATAGCATTCACTGGACTGTGGCCCTTTTCCACATGGCAAGTAGTAGCTGTCCATTTACAGGAGTTGAGATGGAGGAGAGCAAGCTGAGTGAATCCTTACAAAATTGATAAGGAAGGGAAGGGAAGGACTGCAACAGTGATGGGGAACTATCCTGTCTTTGTCTTGCCTTCTGCTCTCCTTCCTGCACTCCTCATTGCCAAGTTTCTCGTGCATACAGCCTTTGCTGCTCTTCCCCTGCCTTGATTCATCTCCACCTCTGCTGCTTTCCTCCTCTCTGCACTGTTGTATTCTGCCCTCCTCCTGCTCCACCCCATACATTGCCTTGCCCATCTCCCTTATCCATTTCACACCATTGTGTCCTGCCTGCTCTCAGCTCTGCTTGCTCTTCACCAGCACACACAGCATTTTCACATGGGTTTTCCCCCTTACACATGCTGCCATCTATCCTCTGTGCACCTCCTTCCATACACAAATATACACAAGGACAGATCTGTACAAGCCTTGGCATATTGGCATTGGTCTCACTTCCAGTAAAATTACTTTTTCTTCATATTAGGCCAAGGCAAGAGTGCAGAGACATTTATGAAACTTTGTTTAATGTACTGAAAAGCCATCGGCTAGAACATTTAGGAAATTGATTTTCCTGGCATTGATGAACTCTTTTTATTTTACCCCAGTATTAATTACTTTTTTTTAAAACAAATTAATTTAAGAGTCATAAAACCTAACAAGTGAGCCAAACGTCAGTAGATCATGTTCCCCTCTCCCCTTCCTCCCCCCCCAGCTACTAGTGCTGGTATGGGAGGAGAAGAAAAATCAGTGCCTTGTGTGACTCTCTCCTCTGGTTTCACTGCAGGGGAAGCTTCATCACTGCGGGATTACGCCGCCACCACCATGAACGAGTTCCTGGGCATGTTCGGCTACGACGACCAGAACATGCGGGATGAGCTGGCCCGCAAGATCAGCTTCGACAAGCTGAACGCTGCTACCTCAGAGGCCACCGCCGCCGCTGCCGCTCTCCCCGGCGAAGATGCCATGAGCAAACGAGCCCGCTTCTCCAAGTACGAGGAGTACATCCGCAAACTGAAAGCTGGAGAGCAGCTCTCGTGGCCCATGCACTTGGCCAAATCTGAGGAGCTGGGCTCCAAGCTGGGAAAAGAGCCGTCCTCAGTGCTGGCACAGCCCATTCGCATGCCAGGTCCAGACGCCTCCATGCTGACGGAGACCAAAGCCACTATCCTGCCACTGCCCTCTCCCAGCAGTTCCCAGATGCAGGGCCTGATGTCACGGGCCTCCAAATATGACTTCTTCATTCAAAAGCTGAAGACGGGTGAGAGCATCAGGCCACAGAATGGCAACACTTACAAGAAGGCCTCCAAGTATGACCTAGAAAACGTCAAGTACTTGCACCTTTTCAAGCCTGGGGAAGGAAGCCCAGATATGGGAGGAGCCATCGCCTTCAAGACAGGCAAGGTAGGCCGGCCTTCCAAGTATGATGTGAGGAACATTCAGAAGCTTACTCCAGTAAAAGCTCCAGTCCCCAGCCTGGCCCCTGCTTCCCTCACCAGTACCCCCAGCAGCACTCCGGTGGCCGGGCCAGAGCAGTCCATCTCATTGCCATTCAACACTCCTGAGTACCTGAAATCAACTTTCTCCAAGACAGACTCCATCACAACTGGAACAGTCTCTACAGTAAAGTAAGTGTACTCCCACTTTTCTTATCTAAGTACTAGTGGGGGATCATACCATAAGTCTGTGTGTGGTTCAGTGGGCAATTCCAAGTCCTTACCCTGTTAAATACTGCATTGTTCATGGGATGGTTCTCTTTGCTCTCTGTCAAAGTGTCTGCTCCTCTTTTTTACCTTGCATCTCTATTTATCTGGTCTGCACTAAGGCTGTGACCTGCCATCAGCAGTTACAGCCATGAATGTGGAGTCCAATAGCCCCTGAGTTCATATGTTAAAATGAAAGAGGAGGGAACATGGTACTGTCAGCACTCTTACGGTCAAGGTTGGAACTACTTTATTTTCTTCTCTCTCTGGTTTCCCAGGCATCTGGATGTGCCTGCAGGAGAACCTGATTCTTATTTCCATTTAACTAAAAGGCATGACTCTGCTGACTTTACTGTTAGCAAGATGGGGCTTTTTGTTTGTCCCAGAACTCAGAAGACGTTTTGGTGCCTAATTCTCATCAATTTCCATAGGAGTTAGGCATATACCTACTTCTGTGGGGCCAGGCCTGTGTCTTCTCAATTTGCTTACACAAACAGAGGTGATTCAATTACCCCTCAGACTGGGCAAACTCATTAGCCCAATTACCACTAATAACCTCCTGCACATACGTTGCCAGCAGTCTCTGCAGTGATGCCGTTGACTGAATGGAGGTATCTGAAGGTCTTGCCAAATCTTGGATTACTTTTTAATGTACCTTCCAGAGTTGGGAGCTGTAGCAGAGATACATATGTATGTCAGGCTGCAGCAGGGAGGAAGGGAGAGACTTCTCTGCTTTCTTGTCATGGTTTGGGTTTACTTGTTTCTCACTGTGAATCTGGGCTGTTGTGAGCTGTGAATCCCATGAGGTCATTTGTAGTAAGTCCAGGGCCTTCTGTCCTGCCCATTGTGCCATCACACACACCCTACTGCTTGGTCCTCTGATGAGGAAAAAGGCTGTTTTTTGTTTGGCATGTGGTTGTAGGAGGCCTTGAGCTTGCTTGAATGTTCTTTGCAGTCCCAGCAAAGTCTGCATCACCCACTTTCCCTGTTTCCCCATGTGGAAGGCAGAGCCATGTAATGATACCTGTCTTCCATGTGAAATGGTTGTTTATCAACTGCCTGCAGACAGATGGGGAGCTCCATGGTAAAGGTGTATGGGAAAGGACAGAGGATTATTGACATCTGCATCTGCTCAGGATGCTCAGGGTCCTGCTCAGGATGAGCCTGTGTGTGCTACAGATGACAGGCAGGGACTCCTATTACTTAAAAGCACAGTGGTGTAAATATGCCTGGAGACTCAGTGCCTTGTTGTGATGGATGACTTGGTCCAAGACTCTGTGCCTGAAGTGTCTTGAGAACATTCAGCTGCCTGGAGCTCAGTTGCCATCCTAGAGCTGTGCCTAAAGGCACAAGCAGGATAAGCAAGCCTCTTACCTGCTGTGGTGTTGCACTGGGGTCCCAGTCTGTTTTCCTTTCTCTTGCTTGTTTTCCTGCCTCTTGCCAGATGTGAGTTTGCCAGCACCATGGTGAGCCTTCCTCTGGCCACAGGACTTCCTCAACCAGGGCATCGTGATGGGGCTGCAGCTGGAATGGAGGTGACCATGGCCTTCAGCCTGGCACTTCTGTGTCCTGATCACACATTGCAGTACAGAATGGGCTCTGGTCCCTTCTCCTTCAGGCTGCTCACTAGATAGAGGCTTCCATGATAAAAGGCAGCAGCCCATTAACTGTGCTGGTGAAGGAAGTGCTGACTGCTGTATCTGGGCCATGGCTTCCCAGTCCCAGTCCCCACTGGGTTCAATAACCTGGCAGGAATTACCCTTTACTCTCACACATCTGCACATACACCCTTGCCATGGGTTTAAACTCTCTTAGATCCAATGCCATTAACCTGCCCTGAACTCGTCTACCTTCAAGTGAACTCTGTGCGAAAGTGTCCTTGTTTAAACCAGGGTGCAGAGCTGCAAGGAGGCGGAGTGGAGGCTGGGCACGGGCAAAGCACACAGAGAAGATGGTGTGCAGCCTGTCTGGAGGTGCATTGGGGTGGCCCTATCTCTTGGGTAGGCTGGAGTCTGGCCCTGCATCTAATTTTCCCTCTTCCTGAACTCGCTAAGGATGTTATTTTTATCTGCTTCCTAACCATGTAAAATAATCCAGGTTTATGTGACAGTTGGGGTGGTTTTCTCATTGATTAAAATACATAATCTGTCTGTTAGAGTTTTGGGGTATCTATGAACCAAAGAGGCATTCTTTGGGGCTGGAGCCACTGTTCCAGTGCTGGTCACAGAGCAGCAGGGCTGCTGGCCACAGGGAAATGGGCAATAGCTCACAACGTGGCTGGCTGAGAGACTCTTCTCCTGCAGCTGAGCCAGGGGCAAAGCTTCTGTGCAGACAAGGGCAGAACTGCCAGGTGCCTCAGAGAGATGTTTGCATGTGGCCATCACTTTTTCGTATAGGCATTTTTTCAGTAGAAACAGGTTTTTGTGGTTGATCTTCTCACTTTCTCCAACAAACTGCTCAGAGTCCTGCAAAGAAGGAACATGCAGGAAGGGTGATACACAGCCTGTGTCTTTCCCTGGGAAAAGAAGGTACAGGATTTGAAGAGCAAAGGGGAGGGAATTTAAACTTATGGGTATCTTTGCTGGTACCCTTCCCTGGGCCCTCTCTCCTGATCTGTCAGCGGTGTGTGAGAGAAACAAGGAGTTTAAGCTGTGCCCTGTTCCTGCTAACCAGCTCTGCCCTGTGTGTCTCCCATCAGGAATGGATTACCCACTGACAAACCAGCCGTCAGCGAAGACGTAAATATTTACCAGAAGTATATTGCCAGGTAGGCAAAACTTTTGACTTTGCTGGGGAGAGGGCTGGGAGTTAGAAGATGGAGTGGTGGTGGGAGAGACAAGGTCTTGTCTGGATCAAGTGTTTAAACCAGGCATTGGCACTTCCATTTCCCGTGTCATCTGTCCTTGCTCTGTCCCCCTGCCTGGGAGAGCAGTAGCTGTGAGAGGTACACGGTCATGCCAAGAGCATGCTTAGCTCCCTGGAGCTGTTAGACTTTGTGACAAATAGTGGAAAACCGCTTCACTGAAGAAGCCCAGGATTTAAATGGGGGTTCTGCCTCTTGGCTGTTGTTCTTTCTGTCCACTGCCTTTTTCCTCTACCATTTCTGCAGGAGGCAAGCAGAGAACATCTCAGCTCTAAGAATCTTGGCCAGAGAGATTCACAAGTGACTTGAGTTTAGGGAGCTCTTGGCATCAACATGGGATGATTATCCTAGAAAATTTTTGCAGCTCATTTTTCTGAGAAATCCTCACTGAATCAGGTGCAGAGTAGGGCACCTTATCACAGCTGTGGGCATGCTTAGGTCAGGACAGTGATGCTGAGAGGAAGCCCAAGGTTGTTGTGGTGGGACAAAGTGAGTAATGCCCCAAGAGCCAGAGGGACAGAGGACATGATTGCATAACACCTGCCTGGGTTAGAGCTCATGGCATAAAGGGTCCATCAGGCTCTGCCCCCAGCCGGTTGAATCCTCCATCAGCAAAGTCAGAAGGCTCCCAACAAAAGCCCCTTGTATCCAGACAGACACGAGGGAAGCAAGCAAACGCTTCTCTCCAGGGAAAAACTGGAGGGTTTGCTCCCACCAGCACTTGGGCACTTATTAATGAAAGGGGAAGGGAGTGTGTACTGTGCTTTCCCACCTCGCCAGAGCCCACGGAGAGTCTCCTTGTGGGAGACAGTCAGCTGCTAGGAAAGTAAAGGGAACATTTTGGCAGGGAAAAAGAGTGGGAACAGCACTCTCCTAGCTCAAGAGTGGAATGACAAGTGACTTAATTTCCTCCCTTTTGCCCAAATCCCAGATGTAGGAGAAGGGGGCAGAAAACCCCATGGGAAGAGAGGGCAGTTGTGCCACCACAGGCAGCTCCTCAAGCAGCAATGCCTCAAGTGCATGTGGGAATTGACTGCCTCAAGGGACAGTACAGTAGTGGGATATAGAGAATATAGGAAGGAAAGCAGGGGTTTAAACTCACGTGCTGTGTTTGTTTACCCTTATCCCAGGTCCAGAAGGAGCAGCATCCTTTTATTTCTGAGATTGCAGGAATTGTAGGAATTGCAGTGGGAGAGGAGGTGGCACCTTTCTGTCCCCCATTCCCCTCTCAAGTAGAGAACTGTAAACACTTCAGCCACATCCACTGCTTCTGGAGCTGTGCAAGCCCCTTTCCCTGGGTCAGGCAGGTAGCTGAGAGAGGATTGTGAGCTACCTCAGGGACACCACATCCTGCTTAAAAGGCTCCGCAAGCCACCCGTTGCCAGCACAGCCACTTCCCTTCAATTTACACACATTTAAAAAAAAACCAGTTTAAAGCCTTAAAATCAAGGGGTGGGGGGAGAAGAGACACAGCACTCTTATGTCTGTACTGCATAATTAGCTTAATGAGTTTGCCAAAGCCACTGCCAAAAGCTGCCCAGGGATAATCCATTCTCTCACACAACAAAACAAAACCTCTTACTTAGCTAGTTTGGGTTGGGTTGTTTTTCCCCCTCCTCCTCCCTGTATATTTATAATTAAAAAAAAAAAAAGACCACAGAAAAAATTATTATTATTATTATTAGTGCCTCAGCAGATGGTGCTTCTGGCAGCACTTGCTTAAATATTTATTTCTGTGTGGGTTTCCTCCCCCCTTGTAATTGGGGTGGGTTTTTTTTTTTCTTCTTTCACATCATCGTTACAGAGTAATGAGTCTGTAAACACTCTCTAAGCATGCTGACTTCTTTATTTATTATTTTTATTATTATTTATTTATCAACTCTTGCCAGATCAAGACTTTCTGGCAAAAGAAAAAAAAAGGTGAACCGATTAATGTGAAGGAAGAGGGAGTGGGTTGTTCTTGTGCAATTGCATCTATGTGTCTGTATTGACAGCTTAGGAGTTTGGATTTGTATATCAGTGTGATGAGCTGGTCTGTGAGTTTCTTGTTTCAGGTGTGTGTGTTTGTGTCTGTTCATGTGCATGGAAATTTACGTTCAAGTAAGTTCAGGGGGTGTGGATGTACTGTGAGTCTGTGCATGTAAATGTGTGTGTGTGTGTATGCATGTAAGTGTGTGCTGTGTGTAAGCTTTCCTGTTATGAAAAACCTAAACAGACGCTGCGCTTTAAAAATTAATAGCTTTGAACTGTTTCAAGTGTCAGAAGAAACACAGGATAATATAACCCTTTAGGAGCCCAACCTTGCACACTGAAGGAGCAGAATTTCCCCTTTGTGCTGGCTTTGCCACTTCCCTCCTTCCCCCAGCCCACGGCCTGGTGGAACACTTGTTTCTCCCTTCCAGTGCTGTAGACACCACACACACCTTTCCATGGCACATGGTAAGGAGGATAGGAGCTGGAAGTGCTGGAGTGCTTGTTTAGCTGTTGTTTTTAAAACTGAGCCCATGTGTCATTCCTGCTAGGGTGCCTCAAATAACTCGTCTCCTGGAGTCAGATCTTGTTGGTGTCTGGCCCTTCTTTTACTCCAGCTGGTATCTCTGGTCACTTTGCATCCTCATTTTTGATAATAATTTGAGCTGCTTTATATTTGTCAGCAAGGTCTGTATCATCCTCCTCTCTGCCTGGCCTGCACTGCACAGGTCTCCAGCCCTTTCCTCTTTTTTCCCCATCACTCCAGTGGAATGGAGAGGAAGCTTCCCACAGGGCACTTAACTTTCCTTGAAGAGCTGCTGGTTGTTCTGCTGACATAAAGCCCTGGACTAGCAGGACCAGTTGGTTCTGTGTGCTGTGGAGCCACATGTCCCTGCTCAGTGCCACGGTGGCTGTGGCAGCTGCCCTGGACAAGCCGAGCAGTCACCCAGGCGTTGAGCAGGAATCTCTTCCTCTGCTCTCAGTTCCACACCTTTGTTTGTGCAGCCAGCCCTGCTGTTTGCCTTGTGGTTTGTTTCTTCTCTGCTGCTGAGGTTTGTTCCAGTTTCTCAATCACCTGTTCTGACGTGATCCTGATTTCCTGCAGTATTTCTTCTCCTTCCCCAGGGAAAGGCATGTCTGCTCCTGGCATCTGTCCCTGTCTCCCTTTGTGAATGCTGAGGCAAAGAAGTCATTTAATTTTTTAGCAATGTCTATCTTTTCTGTCAATTAAGTCCCCTTTCCATCTCCTAGAGGCCCTGCTGTCTCCACAGTTGACCTCCTCTTCCTTACTGTGTTTCAGAAATCGCTTATTTAGTATTGCTTTTCATCTAGACTTTTTCAATCCCATAGCCTCGCGTTACCTTGCCTTACTATGATCTGTAATCTTCCCTGCTCCTGCCCCATTCCTCAGTTGCCCCAGGACACCCTCACTCCTCTCATTTTCCTTTTTTATCTGTTGCCCTTCCTCATTCTTTCCCATGCCCTTTATCATATGCACTCCTGCTGTGTTTAGCACTTAAGTGACGTGAGGAACCTTTGAGGAACCTTTGAGCAGATGGTACTTTATCTTTGAATGTTTCCCCTCTGAGTCCCCTTCTCTCCGCTGCTTTTCCCTTTCAAGCTCTTCTAGGGTCCTCTAGAATATACACAAGGGAATTCATTGCACTGATTACCCCATTGCTGGATCATCCCTTTGTGCCAATTCCTGGTGTGTCTGTCAGTCAATAAATTCTGCATACTGACTGTTTGTATGTAGGTATTACAAGACATTTCTGTCTTTCTGGTCTTTTTTGCCACCCTGTATGTCAGGAGTTTTCAACTTTGCTGTATGCAGCTTTTCTGATATTCTACTAGGTGGGCTTATACTTAAAATTTAGAATCCATATTTGCCCAACATTTATTTGTCTCCTTCTGTCATGGGCGGTTTCTGAAACTTGTTGGTGTGATATGTAAACTCTATTCTAGAATTGTGTGGTGTTTAGTTCTAGGAACCCTCCTTCCTTCTGCTTCCCCAAGTAAACAACTTAGATAATGGAGATGAATTTCAAGGGGAAAGACAGATTAGGGATGTACAGGACCTGAGTGATCCGGCTCAAGAAGCACCTTTAAATAGTGACAAATAAGCAAGGGAAGGCACAAGGGTCACCATCCTTGGAGGGGATAAAGGAGATGGGGTTTAATGCCATAAACATGCGAGATAAAAGCAGGAACAGGACTTAGTTTATTTGTACCTTGCTTGCAGGCATTGCTGCCAGGACAGTGGTTTATTGTCTCTCCCTCCCTCCTGTTTGCAGGTTCTCTGGCAGTCAGCACTGTGGACACATACACTGCGCCTACCAGTACAGAGAGCATTACCACTGCCTCGACCCCGAGTGCAACTACCAGGTAGAGCAACGCTCCAGGCAGCAGCACGAACAGACGGGGGAGTGTGCGTCCTCCTGGGCTTTCCTCTCACATGCATGCACATGCCTTTTCACTTTGCTGCTCTGAAAGAGGACAGGATATGTTCTGAATTTAACAGAACTTTATTTTGCTCCCATTTAACTCAATCTAATACCATTTAACCAAACTGAGACCGCAACAATGAGGAGCCAAATATAGATCAGCTCCAGTCGGTGGGAACTACTCCACATTTATATCAGTGAAACACCAAGAGCATAAATTGTGCTGTGTTACAAACTGTGCCTGAAACTAGGGAATGCTGATCTGTTAGTCTGTCTCTTTCCCTCCTGCTGCCCGAGTGACTTTCTAGCAGCAGTATCTGCAACAAAACACCCAGTAAGACCAGCAGCAGTGTGGGATTTGTGGGGAAGGCGCGGGGGTAGGAGTGATGCTGTAATTGCTGGGAGAATTGCCAGGGTATGCACGTCAAGCCAGCAGGTCACGTGCTGTGTTTGTTTACCCTTATCCCAGGTCCAGAGTTTGACACTGGCATTTCTGTGGTCAGGCTGATGCGTGAGCAGGAATCCCAGAGTTTGCCTCTGCCGTGCACCAGACACAACTTCAGCCCTGCCCTAGGAGACCTTTGGGTCTCACGGGGATGAGCCTGACCACAGCAGAGGAAGTTGATCTGGAGCTGCTGGGCTTTGCTGTGGGTTTCTATTGATCAAAGGAGAGTTTCTCTCCGGGATGCACGTACTGGTCCTTCCAGCCCAGCATCAAGTAATCAAGATGAGTCTATCCCAACTGTGACACAGATATCCCTACTCCAGAAAGAGAGAAACACAAAGGATGGAAAAACAGAAAAACCTATTATTATGATTGGCCTCATGATTATTTCCTAAGGAGTCTGGAAGCTGCTTGCAAAGGAGCTGTCTGGTCTCGCAGGGAATAAGGATTTAGGCTGCTTTTTAAAATGCAAATTATTTTATGGCTGAGATATATTTTAGAATAAGTAACGCTTTGTAATAAGTGGGCACAAATTAACAATGATTGGCAATAGCAATCCTGTATGTACGCCCTGGGAAATCATGGCTCCAGCCTCCAAGGGATTTCTGTTGAAATCTATATCCATATATTCCCGTGCCAATACCAATGAGATTGATCAGGATTGATATTATAGGAGGAAAGAGTGGAAGTGATAATCATTTGTTTCCTATGAGGCAGACTAGAAAAGTTGTTAAACATTAGAATACAGGCCTTTTCAATTACTGCTCAAAATAAATGGATATTGATTTCTTTTAAAAAAATCAGATTTACTTTCTCACCTTCAGTGGTAAATATTGATGTCTGTGGGAAATAGAAATAAAAAGCTTCATTTTAAAGGCACTTAGCCTGCTCTGACAATGGGGTACCCCTTCATTGCTTCAAGAAGATAGAGATTGAAAAGGATATTCTGGTCATACAGATTTAGCTCTGAGCTCTAATTTTCTGTAGAAAAGCATCTTTTTCTGTGACTTGAAGAAAGTCTTTTGTCCCTGTTTTCCTGATAAAGCTATCCTATGTTCTAGGGGACACAAGAGACTTAGAATGGGAGGACAGTGTAAAAGAGCAAAGGGTTTTTCCTGATTTCTAGTCCAACATGAATGTGGCAGCCAGTGTCTTGCTAACCACTACAGTGAGTGACTTGGAAGCTTGGCTTAGTTGCTTGTAGGCTGTTCAGTTCACTGGTTTGCTTTCTAACTATAGCACTTCTTGAGATAGTAGCAGCTAAAATTATGTTAGAAGACCTGCAATCTTAAAGCTGCAGGGAGCAGATTCTGGGCATCACCCCAGTGTCATGTTTACTCTAGAACTTGTGTATTTACTTTACCAAGAAGATGCATGCACACAACTCCTCTTTAATCTGATTCTCTTGGGGTGATTACTGCCAAGCTTTCAACTCCTGGTCCCATAAGTTTATTAACAACAACAAAAGGCACCCACCCTGCCCCCAGGATTGCTCACCCACTGGCATCACGCGTGTCTCACAGTCTGTGTCTGTATCTCTGCAGAGATTCACCAGTAAACAGGATGTGATTCGGCATTACAACATGCACAAGAAGCGTGATAACTCCCTGCAGCACGGCTTCATGCGCTTCAGCCCCCTGGACGACTGCAGCGTGTACTACCACGGCTGCCACCTGAACGGGAAGAGCACTCACTACCACTGCATGCAGGTGAGTGCCCCTGCGGGCACCGAGCGCAGGAGCCGCGGCTCAGCCCAGCGCTCTCCTGTCAGACAGCCTGGGGCTCTCCTAAGGCAGAGGGGGGACGTTCAGAGCCCGTCTTGCTCGCTTCTGATTCAGGAGCCTCGCTGACAAGTCCATGCCCTGTCCTCACTGCACTGGTCATGACGAGCGCTGGGAATGGCAAAGGGAAGCCCCACTCTCAATTTTTAGAAGCCTTGTCCATGCAGTGAGGCAAAGCAGGTCTCAAGGTTTTCTCAAAGTCTTGGATTTATTGAAGCAAGTCCTATTCTCTGAGACTCAGGAACTTCTTTAATGCCACTGCACTGTCTCTACTCAAATCTGATCTGTCCCTCCCTTGAAACCAGACTTTCTTGTGGCACATCTGCCCTTTAGCACTGGGTTAATTTCCTCCGTAATCAATTTCTAAAGTAATTAAACCTTAATGTCACATATCTGCACTTAACACCCCTGGTTCTCCATGTCCTTTGCCAGTGGCACTCATGTATGGTGTAGGCTGAGAGCTGTGTTCCAGGGGCAGCCAAGCTTCAGCAGCAGTGGAGCCAGAGCTGGAGCTGCTGCACAGATGTAACTGTGATGCCTTCACTGGTTTAGACGTGAACACACCACATTGTTTGGGTCTTACCCTGAGCATTCCTCAGGTTCAATGGTTTGACGTGTACTTGTTTTAGTAGAATTGTGGCCTAAACCATTGCCCTGAAAATGTGCAATTACAAGCAGAGTGATCAGCCAACCCTTGGTGACAGATTTTCTGGTCTGAAAAGTCAGGCTCACTTCCTGACCTGTCCCAGCAGTTTAAGACCCCAGTTAAAGTCACAAGGCCTTAATCACATGCTTAAATGCTTTGCTAGGATAGACTTCAGCATATGTTTAACTTGAAGCTTTCTGAAGTCAATGGGGCTTAAGCACATACTTAAATGTTAGGCATGCACTCAAGTTCTGTCCTGAATAGGGACTGGTTGAAGCATGTGCTTGCAGCATTTGATAAATTGGGAATTTCATGTCCTCTTTCTCCTGAGGACTTTTTCTGTTAGCACTTCCATAATATTGATTATTTAGTTTCTTCAGTTGAGCAGGGTGGGATTTGCTTGATTTCTTTTTTTTAGAGTACGAGGAGTGTTTCACAGCCTTAAGGCACTCCGAGTTCAAATAGAGACCCTCGCTTGCACAGCTATATATGGCTAATTCCATCCTGTGCCCACTGTCTTCCAGTAAAGTCATGCCCATGTAAGCAGTGCCTTACAGGAAAGGTGTCAGAATATAAACTCCCAATTAAAGAAAATACTGCTTAAATGGCAGAATTTGTGCCATCCATCACATGGGGTTTTTTTCTTTATGTCCATAATTGGTGTGGATAAAATTCAGTTAGTTGTTTATATAAACTGACATTTTTTTAGGCTTTCGCACCAAGAGCTGCATTGCAAATTATTCCTAAGGACGCTTTTGTTTAATTCTCTTTTTTAATGCCATGCAGGGCCTGTCTTTTTTCAAGGTGTCAGTGTGGAGAGAGAGAGGCTCTTTTATATTGGAAATAGCTGGAGATCCTTTTTATTTTTTTCTCTCGGTATTTGTCATGGGTTTTGTTATTGCCTGTTTGAATCAACCTGGGCTGAACTAAGGGGTGGTGTTTTCCTTCTCTTCATTTCTGAGATGGTGCAGGCATTGGCACATGTTGTGCTAGAAGAAAAGAAAAAAAATCCTCCCTCAGCAGGGCTGAGGACGTTTTCAGATTCCAGTGGGTTTTTACTCAATATGGCAAAGTTGCCCCGCTTTACCCAGAGGAAAGCAGGTTTTCAGCATTCCGTCCTCATCACAGCATTCTCATTCACTGCACAAGTTTAAAATTATTGAAGTGGGAGTCTTGAACAGTGACAGGGAAAAAAAGTCACCAGTTTGCTAAAATCAGCTGAACATGGGGTTTAAGATTTGCTAGAATGAAACCGTTTATTACAAGATCAAAAGACTGGTTGGCCTCATGTTGCACCAGCATGCCTTACCTCCCAGAAGGACTAAAGAAGTAAATAACTTTTTCCCACTCAATTTTGTATTCCCCAAATAGATGAAATCCTACTTTGTTCTGTGTCACTCCAAGATAACAAAAAGCAACAGCATCTGTTAGTGTTCTGTTCTCTTTAAGAGCAGAACCCTACTAACTGCTTCCCCAAGCAGGCATGCTTATCTGGAGCTGGTATTTTATCCCTCCAGTCCTCCCTTTTTTTCTTACTGGTTCATGCCTAGAGAGTTGGTTTGTGTTTGGTTTTTTTTTCACAACTGCTCTATGCTCTATCAGTCTTTAGATTGCGAATTAAAGTGATGACTTAATACCCCTAGGAGAAGCACACAAATGGAACTATTAAATGTACGTGTGCTACCCATGTATTTATTGCTGCTGGTAATAATGTCAGGCTGTTAAACCGCTGTGCTGATGACTCCTCTTTGGGCCTGGGGTAGGTGGGTTGTAACAAGGTCTACACAAGCACCTCGGATGTGATGACCCACGAGAACTTTCACAAGAAGAACACGCAGCTCATCAACGACGGGTTCCAGCGGTTCCGTGCCACGGAGGACTGCGGCACTGTGGAATGCCAGTTCTACGGGCAGAAAACCACTCACTTCCACTGCAGGTGAGACAGCAGGGAAGGGCAGGAGTCCTGCCTCAGAGCTCTGTGGTCTGTTTGCCTCCCTCTGCCAAGTCATAATTTCCCAAGTATGCACAGGGACTTGATTTGCCCTGCTGTGACCTTCTCAGTATTGCTTCTGGGAGAACTCATATGCCAGAGTAGATGTGAATTCCAGGATTGTGCCACAGACCACTCTGAAGGCAGGAGTATGATCTGAGGAGAGGATACCCACTAGAAAACAGAGCCTAGAATAATTTGGGAAAGAGACCACAGTGCTCTTCAGAGTGCAACCGTGAGCCATTAATACACTGCTAATGGCACTTCCATGGTAGGGTTCTCTCCAGCCAGCTCATCCCTTTTGGGGCCAGACTTAGCCTTCTGTACACAACTGCTCTTCTACTGATTTTTTAGGTTTTCAGGAAGAGTAGGAAAGCACAGTTTGTACCTTAGTCCCCTTTACCTGCTGTTTTGTTGGAACTTTTAGTGGAGGGTGCCTGTATTCCCATGTTCCTGTGGCAGTTCCACAGAGTGGAGTGAGCTTCCCAGCTCTCCCACATGGCAGCAAATCTGCTGGCCTGGGTGTCCCAGGTTAAGCCACAGACAGCTCCTCAGCCCCTCTGCAGCTGGGGCAGTTGTCTCATTACAGCCCCAGTCCTTGTCCTAGAGGGAGGTGGGAGACAGCAGCTCTGCCATCACGGCCAACCACCCTCTCCTCGATGCCCTTTCAGGAGACCTGGGTGTACATTCACCTTCAAGAACAAGTGTGACATTGAGAAGCACAAGAGCTACCACATCAAAGACGATGCCTATGCCAAGGATGGCTTCAAGAAGTTCTACAAGTACGAGGAATGCAAGTATGAGGGCTGTGTCTACAGCAAGGCCACCAACCACTTCCACTGCATAAGGGCAGGCTGTGGTTTCACCTTCACCTCCACCAGCCAGATGACTTCCCATAAACGCAAACACGAGCGCCGGCACATCCGGAGCTCAGGAGTGCTGGGCCTGCCTGCCTCGCTCCTGGGCTCCAAGGATAACGAGCAAGAGGAGTCCAGTAACGATGACCTTATTGACTTCTCCGCCATGAGCTCCAAGAACTCCAGCCTGAGTGCCTCCCCGACCAGTCAGCAGTCTTCCGTTTCTCTCATCGTCCCAGCTGCACCCTCCTCTGCGGCTGAGCTCGCTTCCTCACAGGCCGCCAAGTCTGCCAACAGCATGACACCAGCCACAAAGATCTCTGGCCTGCTTTCCCAGGCTCTTCCTAGCAATATACCCTTGGCCCTGGCACTCTCCAACTCAGCACTTCCTGGAACAGCTGGATCCTTCTTCCCCATCATCCCCAGTCGGGTCTCTACACCACTTCCTGCCAGCTCAGCTAATCTGATGGCTGCTGGTGCTTCTGGCACCAATCCAGCATCATCTGCTCCTGCAGATTCCTCATCCCAGGCAGTTTCAGGATCTGGTGAGCCAGTGACTACTTCTTCGCCTGCTCCAGCAGCCTCTATAATGGAAAGGATCTCTGCTAGCAAGGGATTAATCTCTCCTATGATGGCCAGGCTGGCAGCAGCTGCACTCAAGCCCTCTGTGGCACTTGAAGCAGGTGAGTTACCTCATCAGTTGTGATGGTGGTGGAGGCAGAGCCATGCCTGGTGACTTGGAGGAGAGTGAATGAGAAGCCACCCAGTTGTCCATGGGACTGCAGTTGGGGTAGAAAAAGAAAATAAATGGGAGAATGAATTTGGTTGTGTCTGATTAACCCTTGAGGAAGGCAGTCTTGCCAAAGTTTCCTGTGGAGCCTGGCTATGCCCACATGGCCAGAAGAGAGTCAAGAAACATTTCTGCCCGTGAAGGGGGTAAGCTTTTACCAGAGCTGAATAGTGTTGCCATGTGTAATTGGCTATAGGCTGAAAAGAGAGAGGCACTCCATTGAAAATAGAAATTAAGAAAAAATACCTTAGCCAGTACTTGCAGGCTCTACTGAGACTGTATCAAGCTTTAACTAGGCCCAGTATTGATGATCCTGTAGCCCCTGGCCAGTTGTTTCCTGATCTGGGCGCTGTTCTGTGCTTCAGCTTTGTTGTCCCAGCTGTGGGTTTGGGGATAGTGTAGGTACAGTCCACAAACGGGGCCTCCTTTTTGGTCAGTTCCTGCAAGCTGTGCTCCCCTCTCCCGGCGCTACCTGAGCAGTAAAGGATGGGAAGGGGCATCCCCTGGGCAGCCCAGACCCGAGGCAGGTCGCAGCTCGGTCCCAGCGCTGGCAGATGGACGTGGGGCTCCCAGGAGAGCGCGGGCAGGGGCCGTGCAGGGCAGGCTGAGCCCGGCAGCCCCCGCGGCGCTGCGCTGAGCCCGGCCCGGCCCTGGCAGCGCTGCTGATGGCCGCGGCTTCCCAGGAGGAACGGGGGAGTAGAAGGAAGTGATCTGATTAAAGAGGGAGGGGAACCTTCACATACTTTTAAAATTATTGTTTGAAAAATTGTTTCCTAAAGCAGAGAAAGGTCATTGAGGGAACTATTTTCCTTTATTTTTTAATAAAATGCCACTTGCTGTCTGAGAAGCAGCTCGCCGTCAGCTGTACTGCCGGAGGGTAAATTAATATTTTAGTCACTTGGGGATTGTGGAAAAAAGCTCTGCAGACATGTTTCTGTCAGCAACTTTTTTTTCCCTCCTTTTTTCTTTGCTGTTTTTCCTAATTTTTTTGCTTCGATTTGTTCTCTTCCCCGTCCATTCCCCCCACCCTCCCTCCTTTTTTCCTCTCCCCCTTTAATTTGAATTCTTCTTTTCATGGGCTCGGCAGTAAGCCTCCTCCCGAAAAAGGAGCACTCCCCGTTTCTGCGGGGACGCGGCGGCGGGAGGTCGCGCAGTTTGAGCCGGTGCCGTCGCTGTCACCTTGGATCGTCCCGGCGGGGCAGATGCTCCTGCTGGGCAGGCGCACTGTCGGGCCAGCGCTGTCGCTACGGCAACGCTGGGGCTGGGGACGAGCAAGGGGGCTTGACTAGCAGTCGAAAGCTGCCACATTGCCTCAGCATTAACAGAGTCTTTAATAAACGCTTAAGAGGCAGCCCCGCAAATTAGTTATGACAGTTTGTGCAGAGAATCAGGTCTCCCCCACGCTCCTTCCGCCCTTCTCCTTTAAAGGGCCCGTAGCCTGGACAACTTTGACATAATTTTGCAATAATTATCACTTGAAGAATTTCCACGCTGGAGTGGACGTCAGAACCCATCATGTCAACTTGGCAATAAACGCTGACCAGCAATCCCAGCACTTCCCTCCCCCCCACACTTTTTCTTTGCTTTTTCCACTTAGGCACTGATGCCAATGATTTAACTTAACTTATTTGCTGTTGTAACCCCATTTTAGACCTATGTTTTTAATTTATTTTTTGCACTTACTTTCACTGTATTTCTTGAGCAGGTAATGGACAACCAGCACCTCCCGGACGGTTCAATCCAGTCCAGGTGAAGCAGGAACCTGCAGAGGCCATGGGACCGACATCTGCCACCAGTCAGGACCCCTTGCAGGAGCACAGCTTGGACCTGAGTGTCAAGGACCACGGGTGAGAGAAGTGGGCAGGCAGGAACACTCAGCACTTCCCACATCAGGCTTTGGGAAGTTTCTGGACCTGTAAATCAAGAGGGCACAGCATGTTGGGGAAAGGCAGCTTCACAGTGGTTGAGTTGAACGCCCCAAAACTGGAGGCAGGCAGGCTCACTCTGCTCCCCATTCTCCAGGTGGTTCTTTGGGCTCACAGGCACCTGCTGACTCTTCAACAAGAGCTGCACTTCTTCTGCTCCCTTCTGAAAATCGAGCCACTGGCAAAGCGGTTTTCACTTAGTCCTCTCGTCAGTCCTTGCTGACTGAAACTGCTCCACTGCCGCACCTCAGCGCACTCTTAGCAGCAGCATTTGCACTGCTGTAGTCTGTTGAATCAGGGCTAAGGAAAGCACATTCCAGAGAATCGGGACTCACAAAACAGCTGGGTGTCAGGCTCACTCTGCTCTGGCTCTGGTGTGGGCTGCTCTACAGCTGTGGTGATGGTTGTGCAGGTGTGAACACACCTGTCTCAAAGCATGTGTCCCACTTGCCCAGCATCTCTGCTGAGAACAGGAGTGTTTGGGGATTGTGCTGTGTGGAAAGAGAGCAGAGGAACTGATCCTGGGGATAAGTGAGCTCCACTTTGACCTTTGTGTCCATTCCTGTCCATACCTTATTTAAACAAGCCTCCCTTTGGGAGTCCAGCACTTGGAGCCAACTGCAGAGATCCTAAGGCTGCCATTCCTTATGGAATGGATTGTGCTTTGCCTTCCTTACTGCCCAGGGGATCCCTGTCCCTGGCAGCATGAGCCTTTGTCAACATCCCCCCTGCTTTTGTGGTATTTTTGTGATATTTCTGAAAATCCTAACGGGATGAAGGGGTACAACCTGGGGGAGGTAATGAGTTAACAAATGAAGTGTGATGCAGTGGACACCGGGGGGAAGAGGTCCAGGCCATTTAGTAGTTGAAAGATCTAAATTCTGCAGACCTGAGACCCTCTTTCTGTCCCTCTTGGCTATCCCAAGTAGGAGAGTTTGGCCTGCCCAAGGGAGGGTTGGCATCATTCTTTTCCCCTGGATGTAGTAGGTGAGGAGTGAGGCAGCCTGAAGGGAGAAGGATTAATCTCAGCGCTCACAGTCCCTGTGCACATCTTAACTAAACCCTGTTGGTTTGTGTGTTTCAGTAATGAATCAAATGGCCACACAGTCTCAGCAAATTCATCTCTTTTATCCTCGCTTATGAATAAGGTAAGAGCCATCCATCAAACGCCTTTCATTCCCCCCACCAAGAGAAATTAAAGCTGCGATAGCGGGGAAGGGGGGGAAGAGATGCGTTTGTTTTTTAATGTTTTGCCTCTAATAAGATGAGTTTGTACCATTTAAATTTTGAGACCATTTTTCATCGGGTATAATTTCAGAGCCACTGCTTACGAATTAATTTAATGAACTGGCTGAAGAAATATATTGCCGCCTCTGACACCTTTTTTTTCCCCATCCTTTCTAGACAGAGGAGAGCTCCAAAAGCTTTTCTTTTTTCTTTTCTTTTCTTTTCTTTTCTTTTCTTTTCTTTTCTTTTCTTTTCTTTTCTTTTCTTTTCTTTTCTTTTCTTTTCTTTTCTTTTCTTTTCTTTTCTTTTCTTTTCTTTTCTTTTCTTTTCTTTTCTTTTCTTGTGAGGGGCGGCTTGGTTTTTTGGTTTGGTCTGGGTTGGGTGTGTTTGTTTTTGTTTTCAGAACCTGGCAACTTCTCTCTCACTTCCCTTTTATATTATTAATTTTGTTTATTTACTTAAAATAAAATAATTTTGTTTATTTACTCTCCCTCCTTCATTTGGGGAGGGATAGAATAATCTATTTTTATGAAAGAGAAGAAAAAATTAGAAGTTTTGAACCAAAATCATCAATTTCTGTCTTTCTGGTGTGAGTAATGGTGTCTAACAGAGTCCCCTTTACTGTGTCCTAGAATATTTATTTTACATGATGCACAGTTTCTTTTTTCTTACTTTTTTGTTAAATTATACATCATCTCAAATGTATATTTCGCTTTCACATGATAAATTCTACTGTACCAAGTTTAATTTTGTGGCTGTATACAACTGCTCTAGAGATCAGGGCACCCTTTGAGCCATGCTTTAGTATTCTGCTATGTGATAGGTTTTATAGGCATTACTATTGCCATCCCCTTGGCTCGGGGTGTTACATGCATCAAGGCCATATAACCCTCAAGAGAGGGCAAAGTGACTTTGCCTGGTAATCTCCCACCTCCTTTCTTTCTTATCACTGTTTTTCTCTGTGTTGTTTAATTTCTGCATTTATCCTTATGTCACTTTTCTCCTCCATTGGCTTTCTGTTACACTGGGGTTTCGATTTTCCCTTTTAAACTTAATTTCTTATTTGTTTCTTTGTATTGTCCCTTTAGTGTTTCCAAATATGCAGGTCTTTCTTTAGTGAGCAAATGTGTTTAGTAGCTCTGCTCTCTGGGGTCATGAGTCATTCTGAAGGTCCCAGATCAGGGAAATTCTCTTTCAATGGAGACTTCACTTGAAAATCTCCAGGATAAAAGTGATGTGATAAAAGTATATGTTTAGAAAAAAGCATTTCTTTGTGCGCAGTCTGACATAAGGGTCTTAAAGTTGTGCAAAGCAAATGTAGCACAGGTGCAAACTAGGAGTCAGGTTAAAGGACTGGGATTAACCAATGAGATAAACCAGCAAAGAGTAGAACCCACTGTGTGTGTGATTGATGGAACCAATTCCAAGACTAAAGATTGCAGAATCAAGCTTAGTTTGCTCAGGAAGACATCACACTTGCTTCTTCCTCTGGCTGCACACAATTTCTGTCCATGGGGGAATCCTTCATTGTTTTTCTAGGAAAAAGAACAGGAAAAAAACTTTACAGAAATGGAATTACCAGTGGAGACACACGACCTGAATTTCTGACTCCAGCCATAAAGAGTTGCAGTCTCCACACAGCAGCAGGGGCTTTACCTTCAGGGGGCATTAAGAGAGCCTCAAATAACCAGGATTCCTGAAGCCTACTGCAGTTTATTTAGGGGGTTGTCAGGCTTAATTAACTGATATTTATAAAGGGCTTCGAGACCCTCAAGTGGGTGGAGTTTCCAGTGCAAGTATTGGGCCCAATCCTGCATTTTATTCAGGCTGTGAAATTCACTGTTGTTACTGGAGGTAATTGAGAGCACAACACAGAAAGAAAGAGTCTGGGAAATAATGCATTTCTTCTGAAAGAAAATTTTCCCTCTAGGCAGGCTTGAGTAACTTCATCTTTCTATCCTGCACATTTTACACCAGGACCTCTAAACCTTCTCTGTGTAGATTCTATTTGAAACCTTTCACACAATGCAGATTGTGAAACCAAGTCCTGCTTCACGGAGGATGTGTCCATTTAGCACAGAAAAGTGACACAATTTTATTATTGAAGTTAGTAAGAATTTTCCAGGAACTTGAGACAGAATTTTTCCCCAGTTGAATGAGATTTTCATCCTTCCACCCCTCACACATACCTAGTAGTCACTTTAAAGGAGACATCCTTGTGGCTGGGATGACTGAATAAACTAGAGTTTGCCAGTTCTACCACCAGCAATTTGTAGGAGCTACACAGGGCTGTTGCTGTTGAAGCCCAGTCACCTTTTTCACAGTCAGATAGGGGATGTCTCTCTTCACCTCAGTTTCCCCGTGGATAAAATAGACAAGATGCTTCATTACTTTAACGAGATCCATGAATTAATATTCAGTAGGCACCTGAGTGCTTCATGATGGGTGGGTGGAAGAGGCAGAAGAGTGAGGTGTTACTGAGTTTTGCTGATGCAGTCGAAGCAGCCTGCACAGACCTTTTGTCATCTTTTTCAGTCTTCGAAGACACTGCTCTCTGTGGGACAGTCCTGAGGGTGGCTGTGGCCGTGTGTGCTGGCCTTGATGCAGTGTCTGTGTTCTTGTTCCAGATGTCCAAGACCAGTGCCAGCCTTGGCAACCTGCTGAACATTAAGACAGAAGGCGAAGGCAGCCAGGCTGGGGCTGGGGAGCCAACCCAGTACTTGGGCAAGGCAGTGAAGGCTCTTGTCCAGGAGAAGCTCTCTGAGCCATGGAAGATGTACCTGCGCCGGTAAGGAGAGCATGAGACTGGGAGCAGGGGAAAGGGGAAAGTGCTTCCTTTGCAGTGTCTGACTCACTGGCTCACCCTGAACACAGAGTTCTGTTGAATGTAAGGGCCTAATTCTGTCAGACACTGATCACCCGGAGCACATTTAACCCTTGGTTGTACCTACCTGCACTGGGTGTTAATGTCTGACAAGAAATACCTGTCCACATAGAATTATTGTGCAAAGGGGTCTTGAGAACCAGATACAAGCACAGATCTTCATGTAGGTCTGTTATCCTGGACTTCACCTTAGGCTCCTCCTTATGACCCTGCAGTGCAAGCCCAGGGGACCCAGTGTAGCTGTGCCCTGAGCACTGCACCTGTGTGAGAGCATGGCCACTTCTTACACACAGGCCACTGGTGCCTTGACATGCTTCCTGGGGCATTTCAACTGAAACTGAACCAGTTTGGGGGATGTAGAGGCATGGGAATCAGGAAAAGAGTATGGGAGCTGGAATGGTTTCTGCTGCTCTTGTTGTAGGAAAGGAGACTCAAAAAGAAAATGGAGCCAATACAAAGCTCACCCACACAGACACATGCCCATACACGCCCAGACAGACACGTGCTTTGAGGGCACACAGATACACCCAGGCAGACACATAGGTTTGTGCTCTGACACAGAGAGTCACTTACAAATGCCAGTGCACACTTTGTAAATCAAAGGCTTTAATGGGGAGCACTAGAAAATCTTCCAGTCCATCAGCCCCTGGCTGGTGTGAGGTCCTTCCCGGCAGTCCATTTGCATTTTGTCTGGTCTGGTTGTAATAGTGCCAGGCAGTGTGGCTATTTTCTTGTCTCTTGCCACCTAGTAAGTTTCAATGCCACAAACTTTTCCATGGTATGCTGCCTGAATTCCACTTCTTGTAGTTTCGTTGCAGCTGTTTATATCCCCTTGAACCACAGCAGATCATCCCTCTCTGCAGCTGGAGTTCAGCCCCTTCAGACAGTCCCAAACTTTCAGCATTCCATTTAACCAGGCTTACTTGCCTCCTTTAATCTGTCTCTGGATTAGTCCCTTGTGCCTGCAGGTCCTGTTGCTTTCCTGCTGTTCCCTGGATGGTGCAGAATTGCTCCCCTCCCGACAGAGCAAGCCTCCTGCCCCCAAACAGGCAGCTCAGAATTTGTTTGTATCTACACAGAATAATGTCTGGTACCATGGTTATCATCCTCTGTGACACAGAATTGCTTTTGAAGTTGTTTAGTGAGTCCCCAATGTATAAAACATCCCCACGCCCAGGTGTATTTGTTGTGTGTTTCCAAACATGATTCTCCTGTTCTGAACATTCCCCCTTGTCTTGCTAAACCTCTCTGTGCTCTTTTCCTCCTCTTGTACTAGCATTTTCACCTCCTCCCGGTTTAGTATCTTTGTGGGTTTCATAAACACACTGTTTACTCCTAGATTACTAATTAAGATGTTAAATAAACTCAGACTAACCCAAGTCCTCCTCTCAGCACTCACACGATGCCTCCTCCTCCCAGCTCAGTGTGGTGCTGCTTGTCATCAGCCTTTGTTTATGGTCCCTCAGCCAGTTTCAAGCCATGAGGTGGCATTACATCCAGGCCAATTGGAATTAATTCTAAGCATATGCAAGACTGAATCAAATGCTTTACTAAAATCCAAATATATTGCATCCCTTCATCCACTAATTTTGTAATTCTATCAAAAAAAGCAATTAAATTTGTCTGGCAAGATTTATTCTTTATAATCCTGATGCTGTTTATTGCTCATGGTTCCTTTATCCTCTAGATGTTTAATGATTTTCTCCTCCCTCTTAATATTTGTTCCATTACTTTACTGGAAGGAGAAGTTGAGGCCAGAGGTATGATAATTGCCAAAGATGACTTGTCTTTTCTTTTTCCCCTCAAAGAACCAGTACCTCGACTGTTTAATTTCTTTTTTTTTTTCCACTTATGTAGTACCTCCCCCTTCTCTATGGCTTAAAAACCAGCAAATGGTAATGTAATCAGTTTGGGAGTTAATTTCCATTGCACTTCAGGACATACATCATCCAGACTGACTGATTTGTATTTTTCCAATGAGTCCCTTTATCTGCTCTTCTAGAAGGTCTTCACTACATCCCAAATTCTCTGCTTTGTCTTTAGTTTTCCCATCCAAAGCAAATTGTATAATGCAGCCATTTTTGATTCTTTCCAGGCTCAACACTTCTTGTCTCTGATGAAACAGCCCCTTTAGTTTGCAATAACATGGTTTCTTCTCTCTTACCCCACAATTACTTTCCTTCCTCTTCTCCCTGCAAGCCATAACTGACAGCACATGTTGTATATCCACAGACCTTCCTTCTCCAGTACAAGTTTTTTCTCTTTCCTTTACCCTCCCTTTGGTGAGAGGTCCCTCCTGGGACCATACAGGCTGCTGTTTGTTTCTTGCTTTCCTGCTCATCAGAGCAACTGTAGTTTGTTGTACCTTAATTATGCAAGATTCCCTTGTTAAGTTTCAAATCCTTCCTGCCAGCGTTTCTTACTTGTTTTCTTGATTCCCTGTGATTCTGGAGTTTCCTGAAATCACAGGTATTTGTGCTGCACTTATGAAGTCCAGAGGGTCTCAGCAGTGGATGAGCAGTGACACCACGCTGAGCTGGTTTTGCCCTCCTGGCCATTTGCTCCAAGATAGCACAAGACATATCTTGGATAACGTGGTGGGTTTTGCTCTGGGGTTTGCATGGCAGGGTTGTTGTTCTGTACATCAGGGATGGTGCTGTGCACTATTTCTGCAGTCCAGGCTGTAATGAGGAGGCTTCATCTCTCCCATCTGAGAGATACCCTCCTATCCAGGGGTGGATTCTGGATCTAGAATTACTGTTGTTTGTGGGAATGCTAATAGAGTTATAAAATACAGAAAATGTCTGTTCCAACTCCACTTCTCTCCTGGGGCCTCCCCTGAGATGTCTGCTTGTCTGTTTTGGCCAGGTTTGGCACCAAGGATTTCTGTGATGCCCAGTGTGACTTCCTGCATAAGGTGCATTTCCACTGTGTGGTGGAGGAGTGTGGAGCCCTCTTCAGCACCCTGGATGGAGCCATCAAGCACGCCAAGTGAGTGGGGGAGCAGGGGGCAGGGACAGCTCTGCAGTGCACGCTGCAGTTCAGGACCAGCCCAGGTTCCTTTTAAGGCAATGGAATGTCCAAGTAAAGAATGAGTAAGGCTTCCAGTGGCCATTCACTTGCCTGAGTCTGAAGGGGTTGTAGGGAAGGAGATGTTGCAAATTTTAAGACTGATCTGCCAGCATGGATGGTCTCTCCTGTTGGATGCTTCTCTGTGAGCAGGAAATGTCTGGCTTCTCCCAGCAGCTCTGGGAAGCTGCCCCACAGCAGTTCTCAGTGGCTGCAGTGATTCTGGGGGTTCTCTAATTTTAACAGGGTTTGGCACCTGTCTCCACCCATCCTAATGATTTCCCTTCTCTTCATAGATGATTTTAGGATGGCCCTAAATCTTACTTCAAAGTCTGCAGTGCCCCTTTTAGGATTTATCCACACCAATTTGTTTACAGGCTCCTGCCACATTCCTGTTGGTGTTTAATCAAATTACATGAAATGGTCAAGAATTTATGTGTGAATTGGTATAATGTTTTGCAGTTTTCACTTCCGAACTGAAGGTGGAACTGTGAAAAGCAACTCCGAGTCTCCCTTCTCAACTGCTACTGAGAATAAGGCTTCACTGGCCCCTTCATCACCATCTGCTGCTTCTGCCACCATGGCCAGTGCTCCTGCCCTTGACGTGCCCACTCCAAATCCAGCTGCTATGCCCTCTGCTCCCACACTACTTGCTTGGAAACAGCTGGCTTCAACCATACCCCAGATGCCTCAGATCCCAGCATCAGTGCCTAACCTGGCAGCTTCACCCTTGGCAACGACTTCCCTGGAGAATGCCAAGCCTCAGGTCAAACCTGGATTTCTTCAGTTCCAGGAGAAGTAAGTTTTAGCTGCCATTTGCCTCCTTCTATCCTCCCCAGCCAACCTTTCCTCAGAGCTGCAATACCACACTTCTGCTCACCCACTGAGAAACCTGCCCAGAAAGTACTCTGGGCTTGACTTCACAGAAAAATTATTTCTGTGGAGTCTAGGAAATACTTTAAGGTTTTTGGGTGCATCTGAGAACAATTTTAGGCATGAGTTTAGAAGATAAATAAACTTGGTGATCTATTTATCACTGATCCCTGTTTTGTCCCTTGTGAGAGCTGTGCAGAATTAGAGGTATCTTTGCAGTGTGTTTGACAATAAAGGGTTATTGGGCCAGAAATTCATGCACTGAGTGGGGGGTGGAAGGTACCAAACCCATTAGCTGATGAGAGGGGCAGTGCTGGTCTTGTCGGATCAGGGGAAGCCCTGGCATCCTGCAGTGGCCACGCTCAAGAGTTGTGTTTCCTTTGAACTTTAAATTGGAAAAGTGGCCCTCAAAGAGTACAGAACCCACTGTGCACTGCTGTGTTCTAATAATCCTAACCAGGAAAGTGCAGTAGTTGGGTGGAATTGTAGTAGTGTTGCCAGCCTCAATTTCCCTGAAGAGAAAGGTGGCTATGGGAAATCTGTGGGCCATGTTTGGAACAGAGGTTTCAGCTGGGCTCCCCTTGAATTAAATCTTGGCAAAGAAACAAATGTGTGAAATGAGTGAAGGTGATGATTGGGTTTTGGATGTATTCCAGTGATCCCTGCTTGGCAACAGACTGCAAGTACGCCAACAAATTCCACTTCCACTGTCTCTTTGGGAACTGCAAGTATGTGTGCAAAACCTCTGGCAAAGCAGAATCCCACTGCCTGGACCACATCAACCCCAACAATAATCTGGTGAATGTGCGAGACCAGTTTGCTTACTACTCCCTGCAGTGTCTCTGTCCAAACCAGGTAAGAGCCATTCCAGAGCAGTGCTCTGGCAGGACTGGGGAGAAGGAGATGAAGGATCAGGTAGACTGACTCTCCAGCAGGAAGTGAGGCTGTGTGTGGCTTTCTTGGCATTACTACAGAACCATGGAAGTCATAATTACATGATCTGGAAAACCATTTGGGTTTTATCAAATGGGAAATCATGACACTTTTGTGTATTTTTGACTTGGGTTAAGTGGACAAGGGAATGAGAATAATCTGAGAGACACAAGATGAAATAGAATAAAGATCTGTCATGAATCCAGGGAAAGCCATGAGTAAGCTTTGAGATATCTCAGCAGAGAATAGTGTATTACAGACAGCAATGTAAAAAGGGAGGGAACAAGGTGCATGGCAAGTTGTGGAAGATAAAATGGGATCTGGAGTATCAGTGCAGGCCCCTGTGACACATCAGAAGGGACACCATTAGCAGCAGGCAGTTGAGAGTGCATTTGCTTTAGAGCTGCCTAAAGCACCATCCATACCTGTGTGCTCCCCTCCAGCACTGTGAATTCCGCATGCGAGGGCATTACCACTGTCTGCGTCCGGGCTGCTTCTTCGTGACTAACATCACCACCAAGCTGCCCTGGCACGTGAAAAAGCATGAGAAGGCAGAGAGAAGGGCAGCCAACGGCTTCAAGTATTTTACCAAGCGGGAAGAATGTGGCAGACTAGGTGAGTTTTGCTCCGTTTCTCATGTGGTGTGTCCCATGTCCAGGCCAAGAATGCCGTAAGTTAGAACCTGCACGTTATGCTTAAGAGGTATTTGGTCATTAAATCACTAAACAAGAAAGGCAACGAAACATAAAGCAGTTCCTGGTCTGTCTGGTTGAAGCATGTTTTCACAAATAGGCTCAAGCTAAATGAATAGAGACTGTACTATACAGAATTGTATATATGAATTTGTCTGGACATAAAGTTTCCTCTTTTTTCTTCTTTTTATCTAATTGTCAATGCCTTTTTTTGTGTGTTTGTTTGTTTTTTATACTTTGTAGTCTTTTGGACCTGCTGCTTGTGTTGGGTGAAATTTAAGGATGCTCTTAAGAGGATTTTTTTTTCTTAACCAGTGCTAGTGCAGCATATTGAGAGTCAAATGGCACATAATCAGAGAGAGAGATGGACAAGAACATGTAATAAGCTACTCTGTTCTCTCCAAACCCATTCTGCACAGCCCCTGTGAGCAGCAGGGCAGCCCCCCAGAGCAGGGCCTGAGGAAACACATGAATGTGGCACAGGCTCAGACAGGGGCTGGCTCACTTGCCAGAGCAATCAGCAGCACTGCAGCAGTTATTAAAACCAAGTGCCTCCAGTGTAAAGCTGGTACAAACAAAAATAGAATGGATTCCCGTGGAGGTACCTGGAGCTGAAATCCAGGACTCTGAATGGGAATTCCTAAAGACAACTCTATCCTGAACTGCCTGGGATTCACTTAAACCTTCTCATTGTGGTTTAGCAATGTCACAGACCCAGCCTTCCCTATCACTCCTGGTTGGAACAAAGGCTGGAACCAAACAAGGTTCAGAATAACACCTCTGGGTGTTCCTTCCCACTGCAGGGAAACAGCCACAGTAACCAGAGCAAAACTTTTCAGCTTTGAATACATCAGGAATTTGTACCCAAATGGAAGTTTGTTTGTGGTAACCAGGGTAATACGTGTCAACACACCACAGCCAGTGCCTACCCAGGTCCTGTTTACACATGGCAGCAGATCTAGCAGTTGCTGTTATTTACTCACTTTTGGTGTTTCAGGTGATAGCAGGGGCTAGACAAAGCAGGACAGTGCTACGTGTCCCCAGCCCACAGGGATGCCCTGGCAACAGGCGAGCCCTCACCTGCCCCCTGTGACAGCGTTCCAGTCCTGCAGCACTGCTTGTTCCCAGCCCCAGAGCACGGGGATGGGGAGGGTGGGTGGGGTGGGGGAAGTGGGACCTGAGCAAACACTGCACATGAAACGCTGGCTGTCGGCTCCACATGAGCTGGGGGAGCCAGGAGCTGTTTGGCAGCGAGGCAGCTGCAGCCTTTGCATGTGTCAGCAGCGTTTGGTTTGGGACGGATGGGGTACACAGGGTACATGCATCCAGCAGTACGTACATCTGTGGGCTGGCCCTGCTGTGCACTGGACACACATTCAGCCAGCACCCTGCATTTGCCTGCATAGATAGAGGTGGCTTGGTGGGATGGTGTAGGTGTGTATGGTTTTACCAACGTGTGGACTCATTTCTGCATGGGTACATCCCCTGGGGTTTATGTTGTGCATTTATAGATAGCAGGTGCAGAAAGCACTGGCCTGTTTTAAGGGCTATGTTTTCTGAAGAAACATGATAGATATTTTCAATGTATGTTTCTGTGTGTATAATTATGTGTGTATGACTGGGGAGAGAGAGGTGAAACACACATATAATGAAGGTGCATGGATGTAGATAGATAAGTAAAAGAGTGAGCCTGTCTGTAGGTCTCTACCTCTGTGCATATGGCCAAGGGAGGATGGGATCCTGACCACTGATGTAACTGTGTTTGAACTATGACAAGCCACTGTTTATCAGCTATACAGTGTGGCTGTTTGGGATTGTCCCTTCATGGTTTGTGCTCGCCTGGCATGCGTGGCTGTGGCCACGAGGAGCAGAACATGTGAAGTGCTCTATGCCAGAACCCAGAGGAATTGCTTGTTGTTCAGTAGCTGGCCCTATTACACAACAGTTTTGGAGGGGCAGTAAACACTTCCTGGCTCATTCCTGTCTAACCAGAGCACACACACTGGCCAGAGCTAGAGCTGATATGAGACTGCTTTTCTGACAGCACAGTTAGAGGGGGGAAAAAAAAGAACTTTTCATTTCTAATCTAATTATGAGCATGTATTTTGATTGCAGCTTCTATGATACAGCTGAATGTCCTGGTTTTGTTCTTGTTGTAAAAGAAAAGGCACTAGCTAAGACTGAAGAGCGTTAGGCACTACCAGATGTAATGGCAATGTTCCTTCCTTTATAATGGCACAAAGAGGGATGGGACTAGGCTGAGGTCTTAGATCTCTGTACACTGTAATCCTCTCTTGCAGTTGCTCAGCAGGCAGTAGATTGTGAGTTTGGTTTTTTTTCATTCAAGACTGGTGCTGAATAACCCATGACCACTGATAATGTTCTTTCCAATCGTCTTCCCGCTGGTCCTGCTCCCTCTCGGAACCTTCACGTGCAACATCAATGTGGGGTTTGTGTCTGCAGGTTGCAAATACAACCAGGTGAACAGCCACTTCCACTGCATCCGAGAGGGCTGCCAGTTCTCCTTCCTGCTCAAGCACCAAATGACATCCCATGCCAGGAAGCACATGAGAAGGATGCTGGGGAAGAACTTTGATCGTGTTCCTACTCAGGTAACGCCTTGTTGCTGAAGCTGTAGATGCACAGGCAGTGCTGGCCCCTTTGGCTGCAGAGCTGATGCAGTGCCAGGACACTGGTACCCAGACTCTGAGGGATGTGTGTCTGCACTGGGGGATGCTACTGGGCAGTGGGAGTACACCCAAGGTAGCTTTACCTGGCTGAACTTAAACAAGATGAGTAAAGATGATGAAACATTGATTGCAAAGCATTGCTTAGTGCAAACAGTTTTTCCTTGTGAATTTTGTAGAAAAATATTGAGAAGGATAACACTAAAATACTCATATTTACAACTTGCACTCTCTCCCAGCTCTTTCAATATATACAATTGGCTTATTAAAATTAACAGGTTAGGATATGGAAGAATTGAATGTGCTGGTTAAAGCAGATATTTCCTGTTACATATAAAGAATTTACCTAGGATGGAAGAAATACCAATCTTGACATTTCTCTTCCCTTATTGATGTGGATTTAGTTGGGGCATTCCCTCTCCTCTCTCAGGAAGTAGCAGAGTGATGCAATTGCTGCTTGACTAAGACAGAGAGCAGCTGGCAGATTAGGTCTGGAATGGAAGAGTTTCAGCTGCAGCACTGAGCTGCTGCTCCAAAGGACAGCATCCCTGCCACCTCTCACTTGTTCTCATTCTTTAGTTGTTTCATCTGCCACTGACTTGGTAGATGAAACAAGCTGTCTTTACTTAAATGCCTGTGGCTGATCTGACCCTAAGAACATCATCTGGTATATGGAAATCAAAAGAGACCATCTGTAGAAGCAAGATGAGAACCCTCTTTTATTCCACAACATGGGAATAAGAGGTCCCTGTTAGTTATTAACTACTGTCAGTAAGTGAACTGTTCAAGTCTAGTGCTGTTGGGTTTAATGAGTTCACAGATGCTAAGGAACTGGTGTTGCTGTTGTGGCAGCTTTTGGTCTCTAATAAAAAGTTTAGGTACAAGAATCAGATTTAGGAAGATATAACAAAAAATTTGTCTTCACTACTCTTCTAGCACATGCTGAATCTAACCCTAAGAATTCTAGTGCACACTGGGCAGAAAATGCTGTGTTTAACCTCCATCTTTCAGGGGCTCAGCACTGAACTCAGGCATGGTTCCAGCATCTGACTGCAGCAGGACCCACAGGGTGAGGGGGCAATGCCAACATTAACACCTCCTCTTTGGGAACACATCAGAATGCACACAGCAGGATGCTGGTGCCAAGATTAACACTCCCAGCTCCCGAGTGCAGCACAATTCACATACCAGGATGCATGTGCCAGGTTCCATGCTCTGAGCTCCTCGTGCAGGAGGAGTCGTGCTCCTGGCCCCAGTGCCACGGGTTCCACTCACAGGCACGTGCCAGCTATCCCCCATGAGCTGTGGCAGAGGGAGATAGACGTGCAGACAGATGGTTTTGGTCCTGGTGTCTTGCTTTTGGTGTGAAAGTCCCCGTCTTGTTTTCCTGCTGCAGGTTATTGGCCACACTCCAAGAAATGAAAATCTCCCCCAGGTTGGCAGCATGGCACCCAGCCCAGCCTCATCAGGAACCCCAGCTTCCTTTCAGGGACCCCCAAGCATGATGGACACTGAAACAGAAGAGTACATGGATTACACTGGCTGTAGCCCTGGGGGCATCTCCTCTGAATCTTCCAACATGGACCGCAGCTGCTCCAGCACTCCAGTGGGCAATGAAAGTACATCAGCAGGTAAGGGAGAAGGGTGTGTGTGAAATGGATCATCAGTTGCCTGCTCTCCTGAGAGATAAACTCATAAAAAGAGGCCAAGGGACAGTGGCACCTTAAAATACACACTGTGCCAACTTGAGTAGTGCCTCACACTAACCCAGCTCTCTCCAGCACCTGAGAGAAGAGGTCCATCAAAATATACACCTCAAGCATCCAGGAACTTAGCAGCATACCTTTTTCCTCCCATTAAGAGAGGTTTTTATCCTGGGTCTTGGAGTTGGGTATATTTTAATAGTTGACTTAAAAAAAAAAAGGAAAAAAAGAATAGAAAAAAAGAGCTGTGGGCCCCTTCTGTACTTGGAATTTTCTCTGGTACCTCTTTGTATTTCCTCAAGCAACATCCAAAGTCAGGCACTTTATTGTACTGGTGAAGTACAACAGCAGATTGACATACACAGGGGATAAAACCTATCACATCTTCAGAAAGTAACATCTAAAAGCAGCTCACTGAGCTCCCTTCCTCACCCAAAAACTCTTGTTCCACTTTGTGCAGTTGCACAGAGCAGTCCCCCTTCATCCCCTCTTTTGGAAAGTGAGTTCCTGCCCTGTTTGCCAGGATCATGCAGAGCCATCTCCCCCTGCCCTGCATTACAGGCTCAACTCCTCAGGAGTCAGATACCTGGTAGGAATTCTGCCATCATATAGGGATGACCAGGGATCTCTGAGCTGTACCTTCCCAAGGTTTAGTGGGATATTCTGCATAGGCTGCCTCAGTTTGCTTTAATTCCATACACATTTTCCTAGTTTTCTTCCCCCTCCAGTTTAAAGGCCATCACAGCAGTCATGTTGTAGGAGCACTGCTGGGTCATGGCACTGGCCCCACGACATTATGGCCCCTCCAGAGGGTTCTGGTGGGGCACTGGTTCCTGGCACACTCTTCTGTGCCAATAGTGGCCCAAGTGCTAGGAAATGCCCCCCACTGCTCTCCAGGTAGGGAGCAGCTCCACCTGCCCCAAATGCCAGAGCACCCTTACAGCTGGTAACTGAAGCAGGCAGCAGCCCTATAGATGAACAAGGGCCAGAATGACCAAATGAATCCAGAATTCCTGCCTGAAAGCCCATGTCTCTTCCCCCACACCATAAAGCCCCCTTACCTCCTGCAGAGACAACTCTCCTCTTCCTGGTGCTGTCAATTCCTCACCTTCTGTTTCTTCTCTGTTGCAGTTCTGTTTCATACATTTGTGAATGTATTTTCCATTTTCATCATATTGCTTCTGCTCTTGGGTTCTCATTTCAGTTCTTTTGTTCCTTGTTTTGTTGGTTTTTGGGGGTTTTTTTTGTTTGGTTTTGTTTTGTTTTATTGTTTTTTCTTTTCTTTTCCTTTTTTTTTTTTTTTTTTTTTTCTGCTTTTTTTTTTTCTCTCCACATTCTCCAGGCTGCCTGGTTCCTTCTACTGCTACTGCCGCTGCCGATGATGCAACCCACACTGCACCACAACCTCCACCACCATCTCTGCCTCCATCTTTCTCACAAGCCCTGCTTAGGTCTCCCCTCCCCACCCTGCCCTATCTCTTCTCTCCATCTTGTCTCTCGTACTCCCTGCTCAGTGCCACTCTGGGAGCCAGCAGAGGCATTGTCATGCCTGCCGCCAGCACCGCTGGGTTCTCGCCCATCATTGCCACTCCAACTCCAGTAAAAAGTGACGTTCCCTTAGTGCAGGATGCAGCAGGTAACACTTCTTTGCTTTCTCTCCATGTCCTGTGCCCAGCTCTGTCCCCACTCACCCTGCCCATGGTTTTTGCTCTGCACCTTTGGGTGGGTAGAGCAGCAAAGGTCACTCTGTGCCTTGGCAAATGTTACCCAAGGGCCCATCCATGCCTGCTCCTTCTCCTTGCTGACACAGTAACCACAGCCAAGGGGAAACGAACCACAGCAAATCATTCATAGACATTTGGGTGAATAACTGAGAGCAATTGCCACCAATTCCTAACCATGAGAAAAACCTAACAAAATCCACAGTTAACGTGCATTTTCGGTGTCTTGGTAACCTCAAAGTGGCCCCAGAGCAAACTTCTGCTCATGTGGCATTAATGGGACTTGGACTTCCTGGTTAGATCTTCCAGGCCACCCAAGCCAGTGCCTGCCATAGTGTGCTGCACACATGAATGTCTGATGAGGTACCCAGGTCCTGTGCTTCAACTGATCTTGCAAACTTCATATGAAGCCACACAGTTCAGGGGTGCCTTCCCAGGATGAGGAGTGAAGTACAGGCAGTGTCACGTGATGACATCATCAGACAGGTTGAGCTGTTTCTCACACTCGTTATTTATCAAGGCTCTAATCAGCTGCAGAAAATACAGATCGACTGCAGTTTTAGGCTGCCATGATTCCCATGTGTGACTAAGATCAGAGATGTCTCAGGCTGGGTATTCTCATTCCATCTGGGAATGGCTTTTAGGGTGTGTCTCATTTTTGGCTTCTTTTCTCAACTCCTAGCTCTTTTCTAGTTAATTAAGGACATCTTTGTGCTTAAAATTTACACTTATGAGGCCTCTGGCAGCCTTCAAATGTCCCAGTCATTCTTCCTGCCAGTTTCAGTAATGTGTAAATCCAAGGTCAAAGGTTGGGAGTATGGCTGGAGGACCAACTTCACAGGTTTCCAACTCCAGTTCATAGGTTTTTCTCAAGAGACTTGGCAGGAGAAGGAACCCTGCCTTGTCCAGATGAGTGTGTGCCAATTAACAAAATTCACAAGAAACTCTGTCTTTGCTTCTTTTCTAACTGAACTGCATGCAACCTGAAACATTTTTAACATTGTGCTGTGCTTCCTCTAATCAAATATTTTCAAGTGTCTTTTGTTTTTACCTTGATATAGTTTGGTGAATGCTGACATTATTAGTGGCTAAAGAAATAACCTTATGGAAAACACCATTGAGATTTGGTGGGGATCACATCCATTGAGGCTTGTAACCTTTCACAGGGTGCAGGGACTGAACTTTGGCAAAAGAGGAGAGTGCACCAAGGTGTCATCTCTCTTCATTATGCCCTTACTCCAAAACTTTACCTAGATGAGAAAACAGAATTGGTTTTCAACTAAAGTTTTAAGCACATCCGTTTGAACTATTTTAAAAGCTGTGTAGATACAGAGTTTTAAACAGGTAAAATTTAAATTCTATTTATTTCCCATCCAGAGTATTTTCTTTAAGATGGGTTATCCCATATTCCCATCCAAAGACAGACAATATGAGCATTAATTAATTATTGCTAAGGAACTTGATGGTTTGGCTGTAATTTTATTAAACAGAGTTAATCTGGACAGCAGCGACTTGTCTAGGCACCACTGCACTTACATGAGTTGGCTGGAAGTGGAGAACTGGATTTTCAATACCAGATGTTTAGGGGGGAGCAGAGAGCAAATTGGTCACAGATTCTGTAGTTAAGAGCCTGCCAATTTCAAATCTCCAGTGACAGAAAGTTATTCTTTCACTGGTAGCTGTTTAAATCAGCCTTAGCGTGCAGTTTCCACCGTGTCACTCAGATGGTCTCACCATGGATGGCCTGAGCTGGTGTCCTGAGTCTGAGCACAAGAGCCAGTCACAAGTGGTGTAGAAAAACCTTTTGTTCTTTGCTTTATCCCACAAACTGTACGGCCCAGCCATGTGGGAGAGGAGGTTCCTGCCGCCTCCATTGGGAGTGTGGGAGCTTTTCCTTCAGTGGTCACCACCTTCACCTGGAGGGTGTCACTGAGGAGTTGTCACCTGTAATTCCTGTGCACCTGCCAGAAAGGAAGTAATGCCACACAGTTGACTGTCCCTTCAGTCTCCCAGACCAGGATGGAAACTGCTCTGGGTTCTCAGGCCCCACGCCCTGTGTGTCACAAATTGAGCCTCTTTTAAAAAGATGGCAGTTTCAGCAGGGAGAGAGTAAAAAAAAAAAAAAAAGTATGTGTTGGTTGCAAGCTATAATTTCTAATTACACTCACAGTTCTGCACCTGGTGAGAAATTCTTGCCTCCAACCTTGTCTGTGCTGCATGTTGATACTGGAGATTGTGGGTTGATTCTGGAAACAGCAAGCAGAGAAGAAAAAAGTTAATAGATAGATTGAGGTCGTGTCTTTGATGTCAGTGTGATCCTAGGGGACATGAGCACTAGCCAGTTATGCTGGCCCTGTGAATCAAAGTGGAAGATAGATGAGGGAGCTTTATTTATACTAGGGGCATAGTGGAATTTTTGAGACCCAAGGGAATGTTGCAGAGCTGGTATTTTCTCTCAGAGTCCACTGGCTAGTGATGATGAGAATTAGCCCCATTGAACATCTGTCCATCTGTCTTTCTAAGTGCACTCATTGTAATATGTAGGCTCATTACAGTGAGGGATGTTGCAGTCTCCTGGCCAAAGTCCATCCTGTTTCTATAAATTTCCACACCCCCCCCGCTGCAGTTTTAATCACGCATGGGATCTTCCCTCACTTCCTGCCTGTCCTTGGCAATTGTAGTGCAGAGCCTGGCTAGGGGAAAACAGTGCACACGTACAAGCTTTTAGCACACTGCAGCTCTTTTTACCACCCCAGTGAACTACAGTAACACACCTCAGTCCTTGGACTCGAACAAGCTAGCTCCTCCCTGCTCTGATTTGAGGAAAACGGGACTAGAGATTAGGTTAAGCAGCAAGAGAAACAGTGAAAGTAGCAAACCAGGGAAGCAACAGTTAACATTTGTACAAGATCAGGTTTGCCAGAGCAGCAATCAGACACAAGGCAGGATATGCTGAAAACTGAGGAAGTGATGTCCAGCAGGCATCAGCTAGGCCACAGTCCTGGAGCTGAGGCTCGCTGAGAGTTCGAGGGACGAGTGGCGGGTGGGAACAGTTGCAGCATTGTGTCTTGGCAAACACAGAGCTTGCCAGGCCGGCTGGGAGATGGACAGACCTGGCTGTCAGCAACACCGCCCTGCGCTTTCTCTCCTCAGGGAACACCATCACTATGCCAACTGCCTCGGGGGCCAAAAAGCGTTTCTGGATTATTGAGGACATGTCCCCATTTGGCAAGCGCCGCAAGACCGCGTCCTCACGCAAGATGCTGGACGAAGGGATGATGCTGGAGGGATTTCGGCGCTATGACCTCTATGAGGACTGCAAGGACTCCAGCTGCCAGTTCTCTCTCAAGGTTACCCACTACCACTGCACACGGGAGAACTGTGGCTACAAGTTCTGCGGCCGTACCCACATGTATAAGCACGCCCAGCACCACGACCGTGTTGACAACCTAGTATTGGATGATTTCAAACGCTTCAAGTCTTCACTGAGTTGTAACTTCCCAGACTGTCAGTTCTCTGGCAATAGCACACACTTCCACTGTCTGCGCTGCGGCTTCCGCTGCACTGACAGCACCAAGGTGACGGCGCACCGCAAGCACCACGGCAAGCAGGACGTCATCAGCGCCGCCGGCTTCTGCCAGTTCAGCTCCAGCGTGGACTGCGAGGTGCCTGACTGCAAGTACAAACTCAAATGCTCCCACTTCCACTGCACCTACCCCGGCTGCAAGCACACGGTGGTGGGCATGTCTCAGATGGACTCTCACAAGCGCAAACACGAGAAGCAGGAGCGAGGGGAGCTGCCTGCCATCTCTCCCGGCCCCGAGGGCCTCGCCCACTCCACTCTTGAGTATGATATCCAGAACTCTTCCATCAACCTGGACAGTTCGCTCAACCTCAGCACTGACAACAACAGCTCCCTCTTCTTCCTGCAGAACGCGGCCGGCGTGGGCCTCAGTGACTCCCTGGACCTCAGCAAGAAGCAGGCAGAGGCCACCGAGGGCCCGTCCCCCAGCAGAGCCGGGGCCGCGGCCCCGGAGAGGAGCGCAGGGGCACCGGGCTCCGGGGACGTGGAGGACGAGGACGACTCTTCCCAAGAGGATGAAGAGGACGATGAGGAGGAGATGAATGAAGAGGAGGAGGATGATGAAGAGGAGGATGACGATGATGATGATGAGGAGGATGAGGAGGAGGAAGACCTGAACACAGATTCCGAAGAATCGCTGCCGGACCCCGAAGGCCTGGCCGCTAAAGAAGATGGAGAACCAGAGGAGGGTGCTTCTTCCACAGACCATGGCGATGCTTCCAGGCCTCAGGGCGAGCCAGCCCTCACTCCAGCCCCAGCTCCTGCCCCTGCTCCAGCTCCGGCTGCTGCCTCAGCCTCCACCGTTGCTCCAGCAGCTTCTCCTTAATCCTAGAGACAGCAACGGCAGTGGTTTGGTTTTTCTCTTACACAGATTTACTAAGAGGACCCCGTATAAGGCAAGAACAAAGATGGGGATGGCAAATGAAAAACGAACTCCGTGCCACAGATGAGAGAGAGGAAGGAAGGAAACCCCTGCTCCTCCCCAAGCCCCAGAAGAGATCAGTTGGCAGCAGGACTGGTGCTGCATCACTCCATTCTACAGATCCTGGAACAACGGGGCAGGATGCAGCAAAAAAAAAAATACCGTTTATATGGACACGAACCCTGAGGGTACCCACTACTTTTCCTTGCTCCCTGCACGGTGCGTGGAGCCTGTGCCCATCTGGGGACCCTTTTTTATGGGTGGGGCTCTATCCCCCCAATTTTCTTTCTGGGTTTTATTTTTCCATGTTTTCAGTTGTACGATAATAATAATAATCTCCACTTCTTGGAGGGGGGTGGGTGGGAACAAGAGGTAATGAATTTTAGAAATATATATTTGTGTGTGTGTCTCTCTATATAATGTACACACACACACACATATATAAAATTAAAGGAATTGGTGTCACAAAGACAAGTAGCTCAGCTTTTGCCAGTGGGAAGGAGGGGGTGAGGAGTGTGCTCTCTCTCTCTCTCTCTCCACCCTTCCCCCTTCTTTCTCCAGCATTAAATGGCATCAGACAGCCAGGGTGGGAGTGGGTATTTATTGTCACATAAATGAGGATGCATTAATGAATGAGTAGGGGTGGGAATGGGACACTCCTCTGTTCTTCCAGATCCTTTTTACTGTTAATGATAATAATTTTGAATGCTATTTATATTGTAAAACTTTCTCAGTCTACACTTTCTCTGTAGGACACCTCTCCTCATCCTTGCTGTTCTGACTGTAGGGATTTAGCTGAAGTAACCTGGGAAGAACACAGCAGGCAGTTTAAAGGGTCTGTCTCACTGGAGGACTGGGGTTACTCTGCCATCCAGTTCCATCTCATCCCAACCCCTAGGTGCTTCCTCTCTGCGGAGGTGAGGCGTTTTTGTGGTGCTTCAGTATCCCCATCTCAGGAGGCTGTGAGCTGCCCCTGCCCCGTGTGCAGCACAGGGAGCACCAAGCTCGCACAGGAGCGTCCTGGTCGCTGCAGCAGCCTCGGGACAGCGGGGCCAGGACAGCCCGAGCCCAGCCCTGCTGCAGGCAGGCAGTGTGTGTGGCAGACACGGATCTCAGGTGACCCTGGCAGGGCACGCTCGGAGCCCCCTGGGTGCCCTGCTCAGCTCGGGGCTGGGGAGGGGACAGCCCTGCCAGCCCTGCTCTGCAGCAGAGCCCTGCCCTGAGCAGGACCCGCTGCCTGGCACTGCCTTCTGCAGCGACAGACCCGGCTGGAACCCGGCCCTGGGCAGCTGCTGCAGCTCCGGGCCCCCCTGGGCTCTCCCCTGGCTCCAGGCTCTTCCCTGCTGTCTTCTGCTGGCCTGGCCTGGGAACACACACTACAGGACACTGTCCCAGACTCTGGCAGGTGCCACAGGAGCTGTTTGACCCCAAATCCTTGCCTGAGCCTGAAAGGGCTTGTCTGCACACACCAGGGCACCAGAAGGACTAGTATGAATGAATTCTGATCGTTATTTTGGTGCCAGTTTTAAAGCATACCAGATTAGTCTGAGCTTTGTCCTTTTTAAAAAAAAAATTAAAATGCATTTTTTTATACCATGCAGGCACCCTCTCCCCTCCTCAGCTTCATGAGCACTTCAGCTCTAAGGGATCCCCAGGATTTGTTTTCACTCTGAACAGATAAAGGCCTCAAGAAATTTAGGTTGCTTTTTTTTTTTTGGTTATTTCCCTAAGGAACTGGTGCAGATCAGGTCTGATTTATAAACAAGCAGCTCAGCTGTGTAAATGTGGGGACAGAATGTTCAGCTAATGTTTCAAAAGGAAAGGAAAAAAAAAAAGTTGTACAGTATTTTTCCTGTAAAGGTTATTACTATATATAGAACAAAAGAGAAACCACCAATGCCAAGGGGTGGAGGGGGAGGTGTCACCTGCCTTCTGGATAGCCCTTACATATGGTTAATTGTGTGCAATTTTTTTTCTCCTTTTTTTTTTCCTCTTTTTTTTTCCCTTTTTTTTTTTTCTCTCTTCCAATGTAGTGTATGTTTGTAGGGGTGGCAGGGGAGGGGGGGCCTTAATGCTGTGGTTTGAGGCTGACTTCACACTCCCAGCACTGACCGGACCTGCACGATTCCGAACTCTAACTTGAATTTTGTAGAGATGAAACAAATGAAAACAAATGAAATATTATCACTAGTTTGTAGTTTATTTAATTCTTTGGAGTTCTTTTCCTCTATCAGCTATTTGTGTGGCTTTTATTTTTATAGGGGGTTTTTTTGTTGTTTGTTTGTTTTTGTTTTGTTTGGTATATCCCCTACCCTCAGCTGTGTGTTTCCTAGCACAACCCCATTCTTGAATAGAATGAAGCTCATGTTCCTGGGGCAGAGTGATGGAATGATGCCCTGGAATTTCTCAAAATGGGATGGGGCAAAAAGATTTTACTTTACTAGCATTTGCTGCAGGTTCTGTACTTGTACATTTTCCCTGTGTTCAGCTACTTAGATAGTATGGTGATGGGCTCCAGGAGGAATCCTTAGATTAACACAAGCCACATCTTGCAAAGCAGATGTGATTATTTTGTACCGCCAAAACCACCAGGATCTCTGTCAGGGACTGTGGGAGCAGGACTGAGCCCTCCTGGAGGGCACAGGGAGCTGGTGCCAGGGGCTTCCCTGGGCCCCTGTGTCCCTGCCCCGGGAGTGGGAGCCTGCCCTGGGACACAGGGTCTCACCTCCCACCAGCCTCCACGGGCCGAGGCACTGCACGGCACTGGGGACAGCAGCAGAGTGCGGAGGAAGGGGTGGGAGATGTGCAGCGGCTCTGGCTGTGCCGGGCAGGACTCCCCAGCCCGGACGGCTCCTCCCCGTGGGGCTGACTGTGCCAGAAGGGCCCGTGTTTATCTATGCACACCATTTTCTCCCCCCAGGCCCCCTCCTTCTCCCTGACATGTCAGCCCTTCTCCCAGGCTCTGTCACCTCTTGTGTCACCTCAGGAGCTGGCCAGGGAGTGAGGGTTCTTTCCCAAGGTGGCCCTGGGCAGGGGCACCCGGCCGGCCTGGCCCCGTCCTCCTCCCAGCCCTGTTCCTGTAACTCGTACACTGTCTCTGTTTGCAACAACAACAAAAGAAAGTTGAACCCAGCTTTTTATTCTGCCATGTTCAGGCTTTAATTCAGCAAAACCCTTAAGCAGAAGACTCTGAGTGGGCCCAGGGTTAAGGCCGAGCTTAAGTGCTTTTCTGAACAAGGGCCTCAACAGCCCAACACCCCGTCAGAGCAGGTGGTTTGTCATTCCAAGCTCTCATATCAATGGGACTGTCTAAAGAATGACCAGAGAAAGAGAGGGAGATTCAACTGGCTCTATAAGAAGAGGAAAAAGGAGAGAGGAAATGGAACTGTTTTGTCCAAAACAAGATAAAAACCAAACAATAATAAACCTTGAGATGGACCCTCCTGATTCTGCTACCATTCACTGCTGAAGAGCAAAAAAATTAAATAAAAACTATTGACTAGATTGTTCATTCTAGCCACAAACTCAACTGGATTAAAGTCTGCGTGGAAGGAATTTTATAAAGAAAAAAAATTAAAAAAAAAATTTCCAATGTAGCAAAAAAAAACAACTTTAAAAAACAAAAATTTAAAAAAAGACAATGAGGGAGGATTCTAGCCTTTTGTAATATCCATATTGCACACTAGGACTATAAGCCATTGCTAGCTCATTTTGAATTTTAAATGTGTAATTTTATTTTGTTTTGTTGTTGTTTTTTTCTTTCCATGGGGGAGGGGGGAAAATAAATGCTTGAACCACCAATGCTCTTTTTAATGTTTTATAAATATGTATGTGTATATATATAAATATAAAAATAATATGTATGCACATATATATGTGTGTGTGTATATATCTATATGTATATACATATATATAGATATATAGATATATATATAGGTTTTGAGACAAAAATGCAGAAAGTGAAAAAAAACACCCTAAACAGGATGGTGTGCTCTGATTTACTTGAATCTGGTCTCTTCAGCACCTGCGTTATTAAGAACTGAATATTTTTCCACTTGAATTTAGTGCTATTAGAAATTTAATATATGTGTTTTATTTATTTGATTTTTTTTTTTTTTGCATGACTGATGCAAGGTTTGACATTTTCACTCAATAAAAACTGGAAAAAAAAACCCCAAAGTTGTAAGTGATCAAGTTGTCTTCTTGCTTGAGGAGGTGGTTGAATGACTAAACAGGACAGGCACCTTGCAGCACCTCGTGTCAAAGTGTTCTTGTTTCACCCTGCCCGTGTGGCTCTTCCCCAGCCTCATGGAAGCAGCTGGGCCTTTGTGCCTCTGCCACCGTCAGAGAACCGGGGAGCAGCAAAGCAGCGCCTGCCAAGCCTGGTGCTTTGGCAGCAGCTGCCTCCTTATTAGCAGAGAGGATTAGACTCCTCTCTCTTTCAAAGCCCCCTCGTTGCTCTGCTGCAGCTCCCAGCCGTCCTGTTTTCAGATGTCATTATCTGAACATGCCCCTAATCCAACCTTGGAGCCCAGAGGTTTGTTCTCACTGGAGCTCTGCCCACAGCACATGGAATATTTAAATGGCCTTGTTTCCAGGTGGGGACAGGGGACAGGAACAACACAATTCATTGCTGGAAAGCTTTTGCTGGAACCTGCCTTTTCTCAGTTGTACTCTGACTGGACTTCATAAAAGAATGGCTGAGCTCTGGGAGAAGCTGCAAGTTGAACAAATCAAAGTCTCACTACTGCATTTGTTCCAAGCCCTTGCAGGTGGTGTTATTGCAGTCCTGCACCCACAGCCCTGCACCCACAGCCCTGCCCCTGGTGAGCCCCGGGAAGCAGCAGGCACCAGGCAAGGTCACTTGTTCTAATATCAAGACAAAAACGGGGCAGTTGCTGCTGCTATTGTACTTGTAATGGCCTTTGAGTCCTCTGTGGCAGACACTGTCACATGGAAACCCTACCAAATGGGTGTGGGCAAAGAGGGAAAAAAGGCACTGGGCATTTGTAGGTAAAGAAGGTGCTGGAAGGGATGACAAGTTCTTCACGCCAGCCCTGCGGCAAGAAGTGGGCTCACTGGAGTCCCTCAGACACTTCCCTCACAAGGGTCAGGCATTGCTCAGGAGATAGGAACATGGTCCATCCTGAAGCACACCCCTTCATCTTCCCAGAGCAAGGCAGGGTGTCCTTGCCCCAGTCCTGCTCTTGCCCATGAAGTGCCCCAGGCCCATCCTAGCTGAGGAAGGGTGGCCAACAGAGGCAGCTTCCCTGCTTCCTTTTGCTCTTTTTTGGCAGGAAAACTCTTAAACAAACAAATGAAGAAACACTGAGGATTTAAGTAAACAGCTGAAGATTTATCTGACAGGCAGACAGAGCCGTTCCTGCCCCTTCCCTCCCTCCCCACAGGGCAGTGGCAGCCAGCAGCCCCTGCCCTGAGCCCCGCAGCTGGCACAGCCCCACAGACCCTCCCTGGGATGCCAGGACAGGGCCGGGCTGTGCCTGACCACCAGGGCTCTGCAGCTGACACGCTGAACTGGGCACAACTGAGAGTCTTGGTCCGTGGCCAGAGCAGTCAGACAGCCCTGGGAGGGAAGCAGTGCCTTCATCCAGTGGCCAGGTGCCATCCCTGCAGGTCACGTCTGGGGAGGAGCCAGCTGTGCCCACAAGGCAGCAGGGGTCCAGCTCTGCCCTGAGGCACCCGATCCCCCTGCTCTGCCCACCCAGCCCCTGTGCAGAGGGTCCCCCAGGGCTGCACAGCTCCAGCCCCTCCACACAGCACAAGGGGGGACATCCCCTGCCAGGGGCATCCCCCACACTTCCCCCTTTTCCCACACAAATTAGCAGGTTCTGCCTGCAGTTTTTAGAACTGGGGGGAAAAAGATGGCAAGAAAGAGATGCAGTACTGGGATTTTCCAATTCGAGGCTGCACCAGGTTCTAGCAAACAGAAGAGCCTGTGAAGAAAGAGGGAGTCCCAAGCTCCATCTCACACCCAAAATCTGCTGCTGCTGCCATGGAAGTGTTGATATTACTGCAAAAAAGCAGGCAGGTAAGCAGATATACAGGCTCACATGGAACCTGCTATTGACAGTGCAGGGAGCAGAAAGCAAGGAACAATTCATCAATCCAGGAAAGCTGCAGCATTTAGCACCCAGTCCTTAGTATATGCACAAGGTTGAAACTGCTTAAGTAAAGCAAATTTGCTCAAAGAGAATGGAGACATGGAAGAATGGATTCATGGAAGAATGTCCACCCCAGAATTTGCTCTGGTTTAACTGAATCAGTTAAAGAAATTTTACACAGGTGTTACTCTAGCTGTGCACACACAAAACCTCAGTGGTAGCTCTAGAAGCAGAGGTACAAAGTTGGAAGCAGTCTGTGAAGTGTTGGAAAGAGCATGAGGAGATAGACATGAGGGGAGGTGAAAGGTAGACACGAGCAGGATCCTGCACAGAACAGCCTTGCCGAGCAAAGACACAGGCAAGCAGCCTGGCAAAGTGACAGCCAGAGAAAGAAAAATAGGCAACAAACAAGCCAGTTGTACTTCTCAATCCTCTGAATCAGCCCTACCCAGCCAATCACCTTCTCACACAGGAGACACAGTCCCAAAGAAAAGCAAGTATTTTACCTAAACCAATAAAAAATACAGTGTCACTCTCCTATTCCTCTTCAGGCTGTTCTTGCAGCCAGCATCATAAAACATCTCTCATTATTTGCACAAACATAGAAGAAACAAAATAAAACCCTGAAGGATGAATTCCTTCAGCAGAAGCAGAAAAGAGGGGGCTTGGTAAAAAAGGCAGGGTGTTGTTCTAGGAGGCTCCATACTGTAAGTAATCCCTGAGCAGTCCTTGCAAAGCATTTGGGGAGATTTTTAGCCTGAAAGACTTTACAGAAATAAATTGTAATTGAGTTTTAATAATCTTCCCCTTTTCAGAAAGGGCCTGACAGATGCTGCCTAGTGCTCACTTCTGCCCCATTTCAAATATTTTTACCTTATTTGGATGAAATATATTATTTTTCTAAAGAAAGGAGGTTGGGTTTTTTTTTTTTTTTTCCTCTCCAAAGAGATGGTTTTCCCTTCGTCCAGCTGGTGCCTTTATTAGGTTAGTGCTTGCTCCCTTTTGGGGATGGGATTGTTTTTTTCCCTGATCTGAACAGACCATGCCAGCCCCTCAATCTAAAAGCATGCAGCTTGTACTGCACAGCAAATGGAGAAGTCGGGCCCTGATCTCCATCTTCCCTCTTCCCTGATACCCCAAAACTCACCCTAAGTACATTTCCATTTTTTATATATTCTTTCTAAGAGTGTGAGAAGTGGTGAGAGCCACCCTTTCACCAGAATAACAGGTGGACACAGCTCCAAAGGTGCCCATCCAGGCTGACTCCTGAGGAAGCAGCACAGTCTGGGGATATGACAGTAAAAGGGAAAATGAAGAAAGCTGGAAGCCCTCTCCTGTACCTTTAGGTAAATAATTTCCCTTGTTTCACCTTCCAGCACCCCTTTATTTATGTTTACAATCCCTGGGGATCAAGCCCTTCTTTTGCTTTGCACTTGCATAGCACCCAATGTTATGAGAGGGCTGGAAAACTCACAGCTCAAGCTCATCATCAGTTTTTGGTGGTCACCAAGCACAAACAATTTATGCTTAACAGAAAGCACCACCACACAGAAAGGACCTTCCAAAGCTTCCTGTGCCAAAGCCCTTGGCAAACATTTAGATCTCCACAGCCTGCTGCTGGAGGGTTTAATCAAGCATGGAGACCTTGACTTCAACCAAACAGGTTTGCTGCCTGAGCTTGGACCTGCTGCCTGAGCCTTTGCTTTCCCCAAGCACAGGAAAAGCAAGGAGCCTCTGCTCCTGCAGCAAGTACTGCAAATGGAGCAGACAGCACCTGGCCTTTTCCACACTTCTGTCACCAGCACACACCAGGATGGACCTTCTGGCAAACCTTCCTCCCCTCTGCCGAAGGCAAAATTAAGAGAGAACAGAGAAAAGAGCTCTCACTCGCCAGAAGAACCCAGGCTGCAGCAAGGAAGGGCACAGTGTGTGTCTCAGGGCAGGCTGAGGGGCAGCTCCTCACTCACCCCTGCACAGCCCAGCCTCAGGGCAGGGTAGTGGCCACAACGGGGCTGGGGCTCTCACTCCAGGGCACAGAGTTCATGGGGCTGGGGCTCTACAAGCTGCAGGACCTTGCACAGCACCTGGGTCCCAAAGTGCCTTTCTCAGCAACCTGTGTCACAGCTCTGTACCTATCAGCCAGTATTTTTTACCATCATGTGTGAAATCCAAGGCACACTTACCAGTAAAATACATCCTCTTCCTTCTGATCCCAAACACTTTGGTTTGTTTGGTTATGTCACCAACACACAAAAGACAATAAAAATAAGATTCTTCCTGCTTTTGACAAAGATGCACTACGACAAATTGGGCACATCTGAGGGTAAGGTTGGAGGGAGATGATCAGGAAACATCTCTCTTAACCCTTTCTCCCTTTTGAGTAGCCCACATTTCTCTTGCAGCTATTGAAAAGGAAGTTTTTATATTCTCAAATTACTGGGAAGTACCAGTCTGATATTGTTTCCTCTAGGAGAAAGCACAGGGTGCCAGGCATTCACTGAGACGTAGCCAGATGACACTGTCCAGAGGAAGCTCCCTTCACCTGTTTTTTTATATGTTATTAAAGACCTATAGAAACCATGTTAGGAACCCACTGAACTCAACTCTCTGCTGTGTTATTCCTATTCCTATGTAAAATAGAGTACACAGTAAAACAGCACTTGAATAAGCCAGGTCGTAGGGAGCTGCTGCTGCTGTCTCATTCTGCAGATAAAACGTTCTCTACCTGGTCATCTTTCAATTAATAGGATGCCATTTCCAGTGCCAAGAGGCCAGTGGGGTTAGCATTTCACAGGGCAGCTGAGTTAAGAAGCTTGTTTCTAGCAAAAAAAAGAAGAAAAAAATTAGTAGTCAGGCTACAAGGACCAAAATCCTCTTCCTGCAGCTGCTGCTATGCTGGAAAGAGAAGGAACACAACACAGAGGAACAGAACTTGTGATTCAAGACTGTACCTGCAGGTTAGAAGGTCTGGCTTCTTACAAATTCTCTGCTGGTTGGTTGGATCTCTTTAACAAATACAAAAGCACCCCATCAACAGCCAGAGGCACAGAGTTACATATTTTGAGCAACAGTGGCCTTGATGGGGTTTTCTGGGACTCATCAGATTGGAGAAAGGAAAAACTTTAGAATTGGCACAATATACAGAAAACCTACAGAATTGGTAAGGTACTAAGAAAGAAAAACTAAAGGACAGAAGAGAGTAGTTAAAGAAAACTGCCTTTTACTCCTGAGGTAAATGAATTGAACACTGTCAGCATGGAGGAAAAGGGGGGAAAAATGAACCCGCAGGGATGCTTGTACTATAACCCTGCAAGTCACTCTGCAAGGCACATACCTCAGCAACATATTTTCCACATTTCACCAACTGCTGTTGTCCAGGCACTTTCTATTTTCAAAACCTTCTATGTATATAAAATGTATACGGGCAGGACAATACTTTTTCATCACATCCTTGTGTTGTGTTTTCTTTTCACAAGGATTCCTGGCCTGGAGAAATGAAAAGTGTCATCTCTTAAGAAAAGCCTTTCTTTTTAAACACTTTCAAATTTGCCCTGTTTTAGCTAAACGTGACGTTCTTTGTGAACGTTAAACAGTGGAGAGAAAGACTGAGAGGGAGAGAGAGACACACACACACTCACTCACTCCTGGGGAAGATATTCGTCCATTTAAGGCATGAGAAATCATCACATTCAGCAGCAGGTCTAAATACAGTAATATGAAGGTCCCTTTCACTCCCCCGAGCAGGAAAATGTCACTGTGTACCAGACACCCAAATACTTGGGAATCAAGTAAATCCCTCATTTTTCAGAAGGGAGCCAAATCCTTCTGCTGAACAATGATGGGACTGTAGTAGCTACAATTTACTTGCTGCACACCATCTCCTTCGATGGCTTCTGGACTGGGATGGCAGGGTTAGACCAGTCATGGGATCCAGCACAGCATTCCCTCCTGGAGATAACACTGAGGGGCCATGGGATATCTCACACGCTCCCTTCAGCACCTCCTGCTGCTGGTGGAAGGAGCAGGGGGAGCTTTATTCCACACCCTGCAGAGCCTCCTGCTGGGAGCAGAGGCACAGAAGAACTGCCCTGCACCCCGGGGGTACATCCACCCCAGCCTCTGCACCACGCTCCTGGAGCTGGGTGTACTGTACCTTACACTGCACTCACACCACTGCCTCCTGCTGATACTGCCTAGGAGCAGTCAGAAAAACAACCACAAATGTCCTTTGGAAAACATTTTAGAAGGACCAGATTTCTGTAACCCTCCCTTTCCCCTCCCCTGACCACCCTACATGCATATTTCTCCCAAAAATAAGAGCCACAGTAATCCAGTAATAACCTGGTGTTAAATAGTGGTAACTCATATTTATTACAATTATATACAATCATATTTTATATTTGAAATCTATACATGATCACACAGACGAGCACACTTGCTTGGTGAGGACAGTGAGACTCAGTTGTTACAAGAATTGCTCTGCTAAGATGCTCTGATGCAGTGAATAGGATCATTGGACACCACCACTTCACCAGCTGCAAACACAATGCTGCAAACTGCCAGAGGTTTAAAATTCACTGGTTTGTGTACGGCCCAACGGGGCAAAAAAAAAGGCTGGACTGGGCAAGAAGGGCCAGTGGTTAAACCTCAGAACTGGAGCTGTTCTCTCTGCTAGAGAGACTGCTTTGCTGAAGCAGGTGCCTGTCACTGGAGAGGTACCATTTATGATCATTTTTCTTCTCATTTAGGGAGAAAAAAAGGCTAAAAAACCATTGCAAATATTCAGAATTAACCAACTATTTCAGCATCTGATTTCACCCCATTCGTTTGTTCATCCTTTCATTCATTCAGGGGAGCTATAAATAAAATAGAAGATGCCAAAAACTGATGTGAGCTCCCTGTCTTTGGAGGAGGAAGGGTAATAACTGGCATGAGTGGAGTCAGCTTCTTCTAAAGCCTTTTACTGGGGACCAATCACCAACAAAGCCACCTGTTGTCATGGATTTCATGATATATGACATGTCTCCATGACATCTGGACTTGGTCCCTACCAACAAGCCACTCTGATGAATGTAAGCATGTGGAGTGGAAATAGCATTCTTTGGACCCCACAGAAATTTAGTGTTTTTACATGCTAGGTAGTTTCAGCAATTTGAGGCTTGGCATAAAGCTTGGAAGAGCCAAGACTGAGATCTGGTGAGGAATTTGAGGTTAAAATGTTCTGGTGGGGTTTTTTTGGTTGGTTGGGTGTTTTTTTTTTTTGCAACACAGTATCAAGTAGTTTGAGAAATAAAACAGGGTTATTTTGGGAAACAGAGAACTGGTTTGGGCCTTATGTGGGATTAAAGGCTTGCGAAATCAAGGAGCTCAGGACAGACTGGTTTCTGAAATTGGATAGAAGGGCTCTAGGATGCAGCAAGAGGCCAACTGCTTCTGTAAGAGGGCGTATTCTGTAGCTGTGGTGCATGGTAAGGCCATCGGTCTGCCAGCCCAGCAGTGACCCCAGCTCACGGGAAGAAGGAGCCACTGCAAGACTGCAAAGCCCTGTGCTGAAACAGGGCAATCGTGTTGTTCACCGAGCAATCACAACCCTGCTCAAGGTCAATCAAGGGGGAATCACTGCAGGGAATGGTAGCTTTTCTCTCCACGACATGGGAGAGGCACTGGGGACAGTGCAGCAGGCCGGGGGAGATGTGCAGCAGCAGCAGCCAGGGTGTCTTAGTCAATCTCGTTCTCGTTGCTGGCCCCCTCAGGTCTTCGTAGCTTTTCCACCTGCTCATTAATCTGACCATCCCCTCCTCGCCGGTCCTCAGTCTGGACACCCAGACATTCCTCCTCATCCACATGGCTAACATCATCATCCTCATCGTCCTCTTCCTCCTCATCGTTTCTTTTGGTTTCCCGTTTCTCCTCCTCCCCCTGCACCTCCATGCGCACCTGGCTGGTGACGTCGATGGCCTTGGTGGCCTCCTCGGGGCTGAGCAGGTGGCAGCTGACCTTGGAGCCCTCGGGACTGTGGTTCTCCTTCACTGGGGAGGACGTGGTGGACTCGTTGCTGACCGGTGAGATGTCACTGCTGCTGTTGTGGTTGGCAACGACGGGGTTGGAGGGTGAGCTTGGCTTCACTGGGATCTGCCAGGACGGGATCTTAGGAGCTGAAGGGGAGGGAGGGAACTGCCTCCTTGGGGAGGACAAGAGGGAAAGAAAAGGAAAGAAAGGGGCTTTTGTTATAAATACTGAGGGGTTTCAGCAAGACTGAAACTGCAAGTCTCTTTGCCATAAATGAGCAAAACTAAGGCCACTTCACTTCTCCAGAGAGATTCTTAAAGTGCTTTACAAGCACTCAGCAATCAAGCCTGTACACAAGGAAAATATCCCAGCTGGGCAGTCTGAAGCACTAAAATGATCTGATTTGGCCAATTTCACAAAGTAAGCTAGCACTCAGGAATGCTGCCTGTGAAAAGACATGGGTGTCCCTTTTTAAGACAATCACTAATTAATTGGTACAGAAAAATTCCCACTGGAGCAAGAAGTCAGACACACCAGGTGCCTGAACCAGGGAATTTCACCACCTGGCTCTCACCTCACTGTGATACACCACTGTTGCATTCTGGCTCATTGCAATCCAGAGCCTTTCTCCCAGTCCCAGCATGCACTTTACATGTTTGGGCCAGGCCCTGGCTGCCACAAACTGGTTCAGCTCCTCTGACTTGAATGGAGTCATACCAGCTTGCACCAGCTGGAAAGCTGGCCCCGAGTCCCTTCCAGGTGGATTTTAAGGATATGATACTAGCAGGCCAATGCCCAGTACAAACAGCAGATTCCACGTGCCAAACAGGACAAATAGAAGTGCGAGGGGAGCACTGGTGCCCTCAGAGAGTCATCCATCATGAAGGGCAAAGCACAGAAGCATGTCTGATGTAGCACTCCCATGCATCCTTGCCTGTGGGAGTTTGCAGATGTGTCAGATGAAGGTCTGCCATGTGCCAGGGGGTCCTCATGCCCCTCAGGGGAGCTGGCAGGTGCCACGAACAGGAGCAGAGCAGGGGAAAGCTGGCTGCTCTCTGGCACTGAATGCTCACACTCAGCACTGCCCTCCCTGAGACTGAAGTGGGAACAGGAGCTGCTCTCACCTCCTCTGCTGCTGCTGCCACCAGCAGCCACTGCAGAACTGGGCTGAGCTCACCCTGTCCTCTGTGAGTGCTCTGCTGTGGCACGATTCTTTTCATACTGGCTATGCCCTGACCATGAGCAAGGCAGCTGAACTGCACCCAGAAGTGACTTTCTAAAACAGAATACAGGTGCAGATGCTGTCAATTCCTCCAACTGGATGAGAGGCATCCTGACTGTGGGGGAAGTGCAAACAAAAAGGAAAAATCGTATCAATACCCTAAGGACTCTGTGATTTAAGGCCAGTTTGAAAAGCATTTTGAGACCTGCAAACAGAAAGTGATAGTGGAGTGCAAAATGGTACTATTAAAATAGCAGTAACAGGATATAGAGGCAGTTCCTGTTGGAAATGCCTTTCCTCTCCATGATTGAGGGAATCCCAGAAAGCAGCACTTCCCCCACAACAGTCTGCTCACACATTGCACCCATACCGGTTCAGGAGAAGTCCTTTTAAAGAGTAGATCTCAGATTTCAATTCATTAATATTCTGCGACTCCAGAATCCAATTGGTGGAAGTTGTGGCCTAGAACATGAAAAGCAAGACATAAAGATCAATATCTGAACTGCAAGATAGTTCACCAATGTCACTTTTTCCTATGCCTTTTTTCTGCTCCCATGTGGGAATTTCCAGTCCAGTGGATAACGTACATAAGCTCCATCACTTCAAATCTCTCACATCTGAGCAAAACGACTTCCACCCTAAGAAGTACTTGAACAGATCCCCACAATGACCAGAAATAATAATTGTCTCAAGGTGCCTAGACTATTCAACATTTGCTTTGTGTTTGCGTGACTAATTCATCTTGTCTCCAGTCTTGCCTCCCATGCACAACCATTGCTAAAGCATCTCAAGGGGACATTGCTTTTTTCAGGAGGCCAGCATTTGTAAGAATTCAGGCACAGCTGGGCCAACACTGGATGCCTTCCACCAGCATATCAGACAGAGAACAATACACAGAGAGGCAAACCAAATCATTTGGCACTGACCTACTGAATGATTTCTAGAGAAGAACTAGAACTAGGATCCTGAATAGCAGTGGGAGTTGCACTGGATCAGGTCCTTTACTCCTTCATGTGACTGAACTTAGCTGAGGCAACTGATTTGAATATTATATATTAACAACTGTTTTAAAACCATTTGCTCATTTCTCCTAAACCTAATGAAAGAAAGAATCCAGTATCTGCACTCTAGCATTTAGAGGTGGGCTGATAAATACATACTTGAAAGTTGCAAACATTTTCCCTACTTGATCTGAAGAATTAGATCTATGCTTGAGTTACCAGGTCATATCTCCAGAAGCAGCTGGACTAGGCACTGTCTCTTGGATATTTCAAGGCAATGAGTGCAGTTTTGTGGGGATAAGTAACTCATGGAAGCCTGGTACAGCTGCTGTCAGAATTGCATCAGAATTGCCACAGGATATCAGGCAGAAATTAGAGTAAGTAACTTAGGATAACATGTTGCAGACAATACTTTTGGCACTCTTTCTTTTAACCCTTTTGGGAACTTGAGAAATGGGAGTTTTCTAAGCACAGATCATCCTTTTGCTCCAGTAATTCCTGTAGCCATGAGACCACAGAATACTCATGCCTGGCACACCCCACAGTAATTTCTGCTAAAAGTCATCAGGAACAAACATATTGGTATCACTGCAGAGATAGTTCTAATGAATTCCCCACCAAAGGAAGACAGAATTGGAACAACTAAAAACTTTTCCTCAGCAGTTCCCACTAGATGTAGCCAGAACTGCTTGTTCTTACTCTTAAACAGACTTGAGCTACTGCAGAGGAACCCTGCAGCCAGCACTGCTCACAGAGACTTCTGGGCTTCAAACCCAAAGGGCTGCGAGAGGCTCAGGCTGTAGTAGCTGTGTTTTACAGATGCGTTCCCTCAGGATTCACACTCCCAGCCCTCAGACAGCAAGAATCCAGGAGCCACTGTTCTGGCTTTCTAAGACCTTGAAAGCTACAGCAGCACATTAACAAGGGAGTGATTTCCACTCACTGGCCTGCAAAGGACTCAAATTTCCAAAACACATATGGTGCCAGATGCCTAGGATTTAGAAATAAAATCTGACATCTGGGGCTTTTTAGCCAGTCTCTTTAAAAACAGTTGTAGAAAATTCAAGCCTTGAATTTTTATGTACGTTTTTTAATTACTTAAAGTCCCTCTTTTTAATTTTTTACAGCATGCCAGTAGGAGTTTGAAAAGCAGATATAAAAACTTACATTACAGCTGAGAAAACACAGCTTTTATTCTTTGGTTTGTGGGGTTGCCCAAGTTTTTCTTTGTACACATGAGGTTTAGATATCATAACAATGTGTGCTACCATTTCAGTGCAGGGGGTAGAGAGGGGGGAAGGAAAACTTCTTCAAGACTCTCTAAACCACCAAGACTTATGGCCTTTTTCCTTCTTAAAGCTCAACATGTGTTCTTAATCTTAACACTTAAGACCTGAAAACAGTTTTCCAATTTCCGGACTGGCTCCAGGCCACTGTCAGGCCACAGTTCCCAAGGAAAATTGAAGCAGAGTGTTGTGACCATAAACTGGCTTTCATGGTTGCATTTACAGCTGTGCCACTGAGGGATTCCTCCTGTACAGTGTGCACAGCACAGAGTCAGCTGTGGCCCACCAGTTACACACCATCAAAGGATCTGCCTCAGATTAAAGTCTGCTAAGGGGAGAAGACAACTGTTCCTGCTACAGGTAAAGGGCTGTAACACTGCCTAAAGGATGTGACAGAAAACTCTCCCTGTACAGAGAACACCACAAGATAACTGGTGGCCACAATCCTGGCCTTGAACAATCCAAGTTTGTGAGTCAAAGGAAGACTTCATCTCCATGTGACTGCTTCACATTCACCCTGCCTCACATATCAACGGTTTCTGTCTGATAGAATGCTTGGGCCAAGGAGTAAAGCACTAATTCTCATTGCCAGAAAGAAAATCAATTTTCGTTAAAAGTGGTTATTTTATTTACACATGTAACAACACAAACTAGTCAGAATTGATGGTTTTATTGCCAAGGTCAAGTCAAGAGTCAAGGAGAATGGGTCACTGTGTGTCATTAACAGAGTTGTAATGGGGCCACCTGTTACACTCAGCTGACCAAAATCATTGAAACAAGAACCCAAATAGTAAGAATGTTTGGCCATTACCTGGATCTGAACAAGTGGCTTAAATGCAGTCTTTCAATTGAATACAGAGCTGATGGCTGGGTTGTGACCCCAATGGGAGCTTTCCATGTGCCCACAAAAGAAGCCATGCATGCTCCAAAACTGACAACGCTCTAAAGGTGAAGAGTCAGAAGTTGGTACCTTAGAAGCAGCCAGTTCTTGGGTGAGCTCTTGGATTTTCTGTTGCTGCTGGATTAGCAGCTCCTGGACAGCTGCTAAGGTTGTCTGTAACTGAGTCACTGCAAGAGAAAAGCAGAAGAGTTAAACTGAGATACATCCACATATACACACTCACCCACGCCTTTCCTGCTGTCTAGCTACAAAGATGCCTCTATTCCTACTATATTTAATTTATCTATGCCCGCCTGCTCACTTTAATCCATATGATTTATTTGCACTACGGGTAATCTACCTGCACTGCATCTAACCTCCAGTATTTCTAGTTTATCTTTCCATTGTATAGATGTCTATAGCCCACAGTATATCCGTCTAAAACCTCTCCCTTTTAATTATATTGGTTTATGATTTGTACATCTCCCTGAACTTACACAATGTTTGTATCATTTATCTATCTAAGGGCTCTTGCAGGCAAACACTGGGGCTAACTCCAGTCTGGGAAGAGGCTGCTCTCAGGGTTGACCTTCGGGTATCATGAGAAATGAAAGATGCTTTTCTTCTCACCTTTCAATGAAAAGTGTAATTAGCATCCTCCCATTCTCAACCTACTAGTTCCTTCAACCCCAATATTTTTATAAACTTACTGCTGAAAATCTCAGTTTTTTCATCCCAACTGAATATACTTTGCACTTTTTCCCTTTCATTTCAAGAGAGCACCTTGTATTCCTACACCCCAACAAACACTGAAGAACTTCTCCTGGACTCCAGCTGTAGAACTTTTTCTACTTTGGCACTTTATCCAAAGCTTACAGGGAGTAAACAAGCTGATAAAATAAATAAAATTAAAAACTCTATTGGTGTGACAGGTAACAGCTAATCCAGACCATCATTAGGGCCTCGGGTAATGAACAGACACCCTATAGAGTCAATAACATAGAAGGTGGCTAAGGTCAGAGAGGCACAGTAATTACAGACTCTCCTGACCCTTCCTCGGATTTTCAGATGGAAGGTGGGGAGAAACCACCAAAAAAAAAAGCCCCTGAAAACATCAGAGAAGCAGAAATTAAAAATGAACTTTACAGCCCTCCGAAAGGCTGTCATTTTATTCCCCTTATTAATATTCTGAGGTTGGGAGCCTTTCCGTAAAAACATAATTAATTGAGGCCGTGCCGACAGTAAACAAGCAATTTCAAATTAAACCGAAATGACGGCGGCTTCATTTGCAAATGTGAACAGATTCTCAGAGCAGATAAATGAAGTCACCACATAAAGTGGAGATGGAGGGAAAGAAAAGGGTGGGGGTCTTGGCAGAATGGAGGATACAGGGAAAAAAGCTTTGAGGGGTGAATTGATGGAGTCATTAATCTTTACCTGTCTGTGTCACACTGCCACTCATCTCAGAAATGTTTGACTCAATCCTCTGAAGTTGTTTCCTGTCTTCTTTGCCTCCCATGATGAGAGGAACCAGGTATTTCTGCATGGAGTACAAAAACTTTTTCAGGAAACAGCGATGTGCAAAGCACTATTTCTAATCTACCTGAAACATCCTCCAATCCCACCCCCCAAATCTCAGCCTTTATCAGAGCGATCATTTTTCCACACATCTGGCTGAGAAAAGAAATTCCCTCTACAGCAAGTGCTAAAAGAAGTTGCAGAAGAAGAGTTTCGTGGTTACATTTGTCAGGGTACTGAAAACTAATTCCTAAGTCTGGACACAGCCACGAAATCTGCCTCATTCTGCCCCTGAAGAGGGTGGACTGGACATAATAGGTCCCAACGCTCCTCTAGCTACCATGGAACCTTCTGCAGCTGCATCCAAGGAACAGAATATGCTTCAACAAGAGCATAAGCAATGGAAATTACCTTATTGCTAGCAGTTTGAGATCCACAGCTAAAAACTAGTTTTGTTTGCTTGCTGCATTTTGACTCTGCATTTTCATGTTAAGTGTCTACATTTCTCAAATATGCCAATGGCAGTGCCAGTGAGAACAGAGATGCTTCACCAGCTTGGAACCAACATGAACATTTGGACACAAGCAGCATAACGTGTTTCTCTAAGAGTACAGTGTGGGAGTAGCAAGGGACCTATTACCTTGTAGAGCTGGTGGAATCCAAAGGCAATTCCTGCCATTATGATAGCCAAAGCCCCATAATCTCGCCATCTGGAGCCAGGGGGACCTAAAGTTCAGAATCAAGAAATAATCAGTCAGAACTGCAGGTGACAACATTTTTGTACATCCATTTTATCAGAGAAACGATTAACACACAGTGTGCAGGCCTTTGGCTGAGGACAGTTAAACAGCTGGCCAGACCTCTGGTATTGACTCTGGCCTTGTAGTGTCACAGGGAGAAAAATCACAGCAGCAATTAAAGAGGGTCCATCAAGCTGTTTTGCCCAACTCTTTCCTTGTACAAGGCACTCTGAACCCAGGTAACTGTCTCTGGGGCTGGCAATAGCTAAGGTTAACTCCTTACCTGAATACTCCTTACCTGGATATTGTTCTCCAACATCATAATTTTTGAAAATGGGGACAGAACCAGAGACCCAAAAGAGTGCAGGAGAAAGGAAGGAAGGAAGGGAGTGTTTCAAGAAAGAAGAGAAATCTATCAGGGCAATAAATGGGTTTATGAAAACTGTGTCAGCAATTATGGACCATTTCAATGAGGAAGGATCCAGCGTCTTTCGAGCTTAAATTACAAATAGGGACCAAAGCACACATAAAGAGCAGAGAGAAAATATGCAATTAAGTATCTATAGAGAGAGGTAAAGAAGTAGATAAAAGCTTGAGATATTTAACACACAATTGTACAGAGAAGCTTAGAGGCTCCACAGAGGAAAGCAAAGATATGGAATGCCCTGCTCCTTCAGCAGGATCAGAAGATACCTGTAGTTTTCCAGCAGACTATTCCTGTCACCTCCCTCGCAGTTCGCTGAACGAACCCTGTACTGCCCCCGGTTTTCTTTAATAATAAAGAGGATGCAGAATGATCTGCCTAAAGTGCAATGGCAGGATGTGGGCAGAACTGACGAGATGGGAGACCGGTGTGGTCTCCAAATCTACGTGCGACTACAATGTCTCATAAATGCATTATGTTCTCCAAAGTCTCAATTTGGGAGGCTTAACTGGCTGAAATGGGTGCCTCTGGTCTCCTTTCTGCTTTGCTCACCTATTGCCATTTTGCTTGTTGCTGAATTCTTCTACAGGCATTTCATTCCAAAAGTTACCCCTAATCCCAGCACTTAGGGTCTAGAGTATCTGGGTCTGACTCCCAAACACTGGTTCTCAGAGCTTCTTGCTACATTTTAGCTGAAATTATCCTCTGGCTAGAAATCTGAACAAATTAAGGCATCTCTGTCAGAACTGGTGAATAGTGTCACCAGGAGTATTTTGGGTTGCTGCAGTTGCAGTTTTGGAGCTTAGGCACATGATCAAATTATCATAACTTTTTAACTTAATGAGTTAACACACGTCAGCTAAGCTGCAGTAACTGGCTGTGTACATGTCAGGATTTAAAATGATCTCTTGCTAATCTTGCTGTGAACCCCAGCCATCTCTCCCACTTTCCCCTCTGTGCTGTGCCCCCACTGTCACTCTGGTATCTGAAGTCTCTTGGTTGTCCAGTTCTCTCCCCTGAACTTCTGACTAAAAATACCCTTTTATGACAACACAATTTGTTCCTGGCTGAGCTGCTGTTGTACAGGGTTGATTATCTCAGGGGTCTGTGAATCCTGCCCATGGCTGTCCTTGATGGGCTGTCCCAAACTCCCTGCCAGCCCCAGTGACCTCCGAGCAGGAAGGAGACACACCTGTAGGAATCCATCTGCTTTGCCCTTTCACCTCACTCATCTCTCCCTCCATTCCTATAATGCTTGAGCTAAGAACATTTTATTGCCCCCTGGTTTTCATTATTAATGAAAAGGGACCAGAATGATCTTTCCTAAAGTTCAGAGAGTCTATAAAGACAAGAAGCTGAAATGCCATTTTACTCATTTTAGAGATGTGTGAAATCTGTCTTGTGACCAAAAAAAAAAAAAAAAAGTGCAGGGGGTGGAGAGAAGTGAGTGAGGGATGCAGTAAAGGCTCTGCACTGACCACAGCAACTTCACAATGTTACAAAGAATGTCACAGTTCTGCCTAATTCCATGCTCAACCTTTATTTTTCTCTGCAACTCTCTAATCTAAAGCATGAAGAGAGACTTAGGAGTTTCTTCATTTTCAGCTCCATGCTCACACTGACTGTTTGCATATCCTCAATTTCTCCACTTGTAAAACAAATAAAATTCAGATAAAGTGAAAAAGCACTGACAGCCCAGTTACTTTAGGCACTGCAGAAGTAACAAGCCATTCTACCAAGAGACCTTCAAAAGTCAAATGGAAGGGACACAGATGTTTTCTCCAGATATAAATCTGTGGTTTTGCTAAGTATATTTAATTTCCCCAACAGTCACTGTAAATTGCATTTCCAGAATAAACACTATTTTTAAGATCCCCATTCACCTAAGAATTAACTTTCCTAACAGCAACTAATTAGGCCATATGCATCCAACTTAAGGTCAGGTTCACTAGTATCCAGATTTAAAACTGTAGAAACTGATGCTGGAAGAAGTGATTTTCTAAAAGAAAACAGTGAATCAATGGAAAGGTGTTGGGGAAATAAAAAGAAGAGTTTGGATTCTAGTTTAACTGTACAAAGAAACAGTCTGTATTCCACAGACTGCCACATGATGAAGACACAAGGATGGGAAAAAAAGATCCAAATGTCAAGAAAAAAGTCACTGGAGCTGATTTTTAAGCAGGTGTAAAATCTGCACAAACCCCCATAAATGGAGCCCATAAATACCATGGGGAACAACACAGACAATACCTGGATGATAAGCATGCAGCTTTGCACACCTTGCTCAGAAACTCCCCTGAGTTTGTTTGTAATTATATGGGTTAGAAAGGTAAAAAAAACCAAAAACACAAACAACAAATTAATCATTTAAATATTTAAAGTCAGATTTTTGTCCTCACTGCTGGATTAGTGTATTTCATAACACCAATAGCAGACAGCCCTGTTTTTTACTGGGGGTTCATTTTAGAGCATGTTTAAACTAGTCAGATTGAGTGATGCTTCCAGCAACTAATCGCATGTCAAATAAAAGATATTTTATGCAATAAATTACTGCTACAAGTAATTCAAATGTCATTTATCAGTTTTATTATCAGTCAGGCAAAGTCTTGTTTCTCTATATTAATCAAATTCGAGCTTTCTTTAAGCTTTTTTTTAAAGCAGTTTTGACACCTCTTGGCAAAAGTACAAACTGGAGAGAAGGAATTACTCCTCCATAACAAGAGGAGAAGTGATAGAGATGGTATTGACCTAAAATACTAGAAATTTAATTATTGTCTTTTCCCCAAAGAAGTTTTTATACTTTCTCTTCAACCAGAAGGGGTTCAGCTTACAAAACCTATGCTTCTCTGATGGCTTACAAGTGCGTTTTTTTCTTGTTAACTCTTCAAGAATTAGGAAGTATGTATACAAATTACAGATACTTCCAATAAAACATTAGAACATTAAGTTCAATTGTACAAAAGGAAGTATTTAAGTGGTATGAATTTAAGAAATAGAACAAACTGTGGTGGCAACAGCAGGAGATCAAGGAACCAAATTCAAAAGGGGTACCCAGAATTTATTGCTGTGACTCACAGGAGTGGGCATCTCACACCTGCATTACTGGCAACATCATCAGCTTGGCTGTTGCTTCATTCCTGCTGAAGAAATGTCTGAGAAGGTTCTGAACCATCCTGAACTTCTGTACTTGTAACCCACAGTCTCAATGTAATTTTTAAATATGAAGCAGCAACACCTTGTGGGAACAGGGTGCAGAGAGAAATTAGATTTCTTAAAACACAAGCCTCTGTTTTCAGCACAAAACCCTCCTCACTTTGCATTTTGTGTAGAGGTGTCAGAACTACTCAAAAAAAAAAAAAACTTAAAAAGAAGCAAAGATATCAAACACAAAGTGGTTCAGGTCTTGAAGACCTAAACTCTATCAGATCAGATGTTGCTTCACAAGAAACTCAATGTCTTCTTTGGGGAAGGCAAATATAGCTTGCAGTCTTTTTCAATATAAGCTCTTCAACACAAGTTGTTCCCATCACCAAGTCAATGTACAGACTGAGCAGCCTCTCCGTCTCCCTGGTCATTCTTTCAAACTTCTACTCTAGCAGCATTCCAGCTCAGTGTCACAAACACTCTGTGAGGTGATAAGCATAACAGATAGACAGAAAAAGTAGCATCTATCTTCCTCTGTACATGGCAGCCCCTGACGAGACTGTGAAAGATAAACTGGCTTAGTAAAATATCACAGAAAAAGCTGTCCTGAAGCAGATTTGGACCAATTCAGAAGTATTCATTACAGGATTAGCATCCAACTGATAAAATAACCTACAGCAAACAACACACCTTGAAGGAGCACTGAGCCACTGCACAGTCTTATCCATCAGGCCTACAAAAATACACATATTCCTTTTCCAGTTCTGATAACCACGGAAAGCACTTAATAGCAAGACAAGAAAGACAGATCCATCATTAACACTCACCAAGACTACACCAGCCAAGAACTAGAATAGGGCACAGACGAGAACTAATGAAAACAAGTATTTTGGTGAAACAAATACCATGTATGTCCAGCTATTTATTCATTTTCTGCATCCATTTAGAGGTTAAGCTTAAATCGAAGGTCTACTACCAATGGCTAGAGTGGGAAGGAACAATGCCTAATGAATTAATTGTCACGCCTTCCCCAATTCTGGGGGCTGCTGAAGAGGACTGCCTCCCAGGGAAAAGCTTTGGGTTCAAATTATTTAAAAGGCACCAAGCAGATCACAAAGCTACAGCACAAGTTTACAACCAGAGTCTCTGTGAAGGCTTTTATTTGGTGGTATTTTTAGTCACCTTTGATTTCCAAGCATTACAGAATCATACTTTCAAAATTCGCTTTCAAGCTGTTACTGGGAACATTCTGATGTTGAAATTTTTGTTAAGATTCTTACCTAGCAAGAAGAAAATGGGAGCTGCTGCTTTGAGGAAACCCAAAATAGCAAAAGGAAAACAACCAAAGAGTGATAAAGCTGCCAGGGTTAACAGTGATGACGGTGTTTCCCAGGCTGAACTGCATGCTTCTTCCCTGCTCTACTCATACTAGTGGAACACTGAAATAAGGGAAGATTAACTCTTCCAGTACTAGGTTGTAGTAACAGTTATCTGAATGAGCAATGGACAGCACCCAGAGGGATCTGGCCCTGCTTCTACAGTCAGACAGCAGATTTTGCTTTCCTGGCATTTTCTGTGGACTACAGCAGACAGGAATTAGCCCAGGAGGCAGAATGCAGCCCTGGAGTTCATGAGCACAAACAATACAACAGCCAGAAATATTCCAGTTCTGAGCCCACTATTATCACAAGAGTTTTTCATCTCAAACTGTGCCAAAGCAGAGCAGCTAAAATCTCCAAAAGTAAGTCTAGTATTGTCTCCAGCAATAGCAAACCTGTGCCATAAACTAATACACAGCTCTAAGTGGAGCGTTACATCAGTCAATATCTGCCATAGAGCTGTTTAAGAGCAGTAACAAAATCCTATTCTTTATACTTGGCAGGTAAGTGAAGTGATTTTCAAACTACCAGACACACATGTGAGCTGAACAGCTTCTTTTGATGGATTTTTAATGGTGTGTACTTTGGTTTTTATTGTTTGGAGCTTAGATACTTTTTTGCGAGGTTTGTTTTAAAATGCAAATATATATGTAAATTTTGAGTCTACACAGATTATGTTGGGATGCTACAATTTGTTTGAGAGTGTATTTTGTACACAAAAATCATACAATCATATCCACATAGTCTACACAGAATTTCTGCTGTCACCTCAGATTATTTAAGATCAGAGAGAAAAGTTTTCCAAGTTTTAGAAGGGGAGACTGAGTCCCGTGTTGACAAAGTGCTTTTCTGATGTCCTTACAGTGTGTCAGAATCTAATTTGCATTGACTTTCCACCTTCAGGTCAAGAGGTGTCCCAGACTGGTATGGATGACATTTGTTTGTAGACAGTGATCATTTGTATCTCATTTTCCTTGTGTAACACGATCTTGTCACAGGCATCAGCAACCACCAAGTGCATTCAAATAACATTTGGTGTCTGATTCTGACAAAAAGTATGTCATCAGTTGAACTGAAATCCAGGATGCAGCACACGAATCTGTGAATTGCTGCAGGAATCACAGCAGAAAGGAACTGGGAGCAGGTATTGTTCAAAGTGGCACTTACTATACACCACGGGGTGAGGAGGCTGAGCTGGCACCGGGTGTGTGGAAGGACCTGGGGACTGTGGCTCGTCCGTGCTCGTGCCCGACTGCTGGAAAGCCAGGTCGATTTCTTCATCTGTCAGGCCTGGGGGAGCAGAGGAAATGAAATCAGTTTAGCACCTTTACCCACTTTATGCACACATAATTAAATTCTCAAGCCAGGCAGAACCCTTTCAAGCTGCAAAGAATTTTGGCACTGACTTGAGCAGTAATGCCTCCCCAATTTTGGATTCACTGGAATGTCTCCCTCTCTCTTTCTCTGTTGCAATTTAACCTTAAGCGACAGAATATTAGCCTCAACGCTGCTTCCAAATGTGGCTCATTCAATTTCCTTAATTTATCCTTGAGTTTATTGCTGCTTTTGAAGTAGCTTTCTATTGCAATTCTCCATTCTTCCCCCGAAAAAAAGATACCATCAACTGCAAATGTGGCTCATTTTAATCTGTAATGGTGTAAAAAAAAAAAAGAGGGGAAAAAACTAACAATAATGCATGAAAACAGACAGGGAAACAAAAAACTAATTATTGGGTTAGACGACTAATTAGTCTAGATCGTTTCCGAAGACGGGAATAATTTGCTTTATTTTATGACAAATGCAGAAATAAAAAGAAAAAAAAATCAGGACTGACTGTGATTAGTATGAATGGGACACAGAATGTAAGGAGGAAATAAAACTATAACAAAACAGATCAAAACAAGGCCAAGCCAAACTTTCAGCTGAGCATTGCCCCGGCCCATTGGTGCATGATGAGATTGCCCCAGGGCAGCCTGGTTTTCATTTCACACAGAGCTGGAGTAACACTGCACACATGGTACGTGTTGTTGCAGTGACTCCTGCCATCAGGAAATGCCAGGATGACCATCTGTAATTGGCCACAACATATGGAAACTATTTGGCCAACAAGGGGGAAAAGAAAAGCAGCTAAAGGATTCACAATGACCAGCATCTCTGAAGAAGGAAGCACAGCTGGATTATTTTTTCCAACAAGAAAAAACATCCTCTAGAAAAAGAATTTAGTACTCAGATGGCAGTCATGAAGTGGGAGCTGGACAGCTGTGTAGCATTTACTCTCCTGCACAGAAGCACATAAAAACCCAGTGTCCCTGCTACGAGGAACATGTGAGGGGATTCGGGACCTTTCACCATCCATCCAGGGCATGCAAAAACACTCAGAAAGAGGGAAGTGAGAATATGGATTTAAGGAAAGAGATTTATAAGATAAGAGGCAGACCACTAGATTCTCACATGATTCTTGAAGGGACTGAGCACAGTGAGGAAAATGGAATGAACAGAACAGCATTGGGAAAAAAATAGGGAAATACTTTCTCTCAATCACCCCTGCTTGAGATCCATAAAGCACTGCTGGTAGATAAAATTCCTGAACTTAATACTTTAAAAAACCTAGCTTTTTAATATCACAGAGAGATGAACATCACAACTACATCCCTTCTTAATTATCAAAGAAGAAGACTGGGATTGCCTGGAAAACCTCTTCTTTCCTCTGGACAAGATGCTTTTAAGGCATTGTGATCTTGGCCTCAAGATCAAGGGAGTCCTGGAGCTGATTCCTTAAGCATATATATGGAGTAAGTCTGCAGGGTGGACACTCACTAATGACAAGTCATCTCTGCACTCAGAAATACACCTGCCTTCATGCTGATCATTTCTCACACACAGTAAGAAAAATGGACAAGATATTCTAAGGCTCTCCTCAGGCAATTATAGCTAACTTCATCACATTTCCCTTTGGAATGATTTTTTTTTCAAATTCACCACCTATATATGCACACAGAATGAATTTTCCATGCCCAAATTATTCAACTTGGATATATTAATTACATACAAAAGTGTGAATTTCAAAGCCAGATCTAAGTGTCATCTGTTCCAATATCTCATCTTGCTTTATTTTATCACAGTCCTATCACTGCACTACATGAAAAAGTATCCATGTTCATTCATTGTTCTAATCTAGCAGGAAATTGGCAACCCAAAAATAATACCACTGCCCTTGGATGCAAAAGCAGTGTCACAAAAACTGGAGCTTTGTGTCTAGTACAGCTCCCAAACAGGTATCTCAAGAAAATCACCTCAGCTAACAGCGGAATTGCTCTAAATCCACTTTCCAACACTTTGAAAACAAACATTTCTGTTGTTCTGCGGCTGCAGTAAGATCAAGTCCATGCAGAATGCAAAAGGTTAAAAGGAACAATAAAGGAAACTGCCAATTGTAAGTGAATTATATTTGGCTTTGAAAGCTGAGCCACGGCTATATTATAAAAGGCATCTCTTTGCGTTGTTTACCATCACCCTGACTAATGCAGACCTTTTTTTTGTTTTAAATAATCTCATGCAAATTAGACACACACTTCCTTCCAGTTGATTGCTATCTGCAAGGAATAATCTAACCGCAGAGGGTACTGAGCAAGGACTGAGCTGAGGAGAAGGATGCACGGAAACTGTCTTCAGAGCCCCACAGAATGCAAACCTGCTCCCTTCCCCCAGCCATCCGCCTCACTCCTCTACAGCACCACAGCCACTGCAAAGAATTAGTCATAATTTTCACAAAGTTTTAAAAATTCCTTTTCAGGCTTCAGGGTGTTGATTTGAATAATCCAGCACCCATGACGGTTTTGCACTCAAAGGCTCTTGCTGAGCCTCTTTTTTGATTGTCACTGCTGCCACTCAATTTGCAGGCATCACTCAGCCTCTGTAAATTGTAGTCAAACACAGAAACAGAGCAAGTCAGAGAATGAAAAGGGTTGTCACAAGCATCTCTTGGTGCCTGCACCTCGGGTGCTGTATTAAAGAGCTCTTTTGTACAAGAACTTTTAAGACTTCACTGTCTGTTTATGTCCTTTTATAATATCTCTTACTATTTAAGGACCTCATGTACATCAAAATACTGTTCCTCTTATGACCACTCTGAAGTTGAGGAGTACTCACAGTATTGTTACCCCTGCTTCACAGATGAGGAAGACGTGGGACATACAGACATGAGAAGTGCTCCAAGGTCAGAACTGAACCTCCAGCAGACAGAAAATAAAACTCAGGAGATGTTTTACCTATTTTCTGTCAAAGCACAGTAGCAATAATCGCAATGTAAAATCCTTCCACGAACTTAACCAGATGAGCCACTACTTTTTCTTCTTCTGACGCAGGCTCTGGTATATTAGTGACAACCCTTTTCCCATCCTACGCACTGAAAATATATTTTTCTTCATTATATTCCTCCTTACATTGCTCAGTCCAGTAATTCACACAAGATTTTCACAACCTGAAGGCTACATCAGTTTTGGGGAGACATTTCTGTTTAGGTGAAATTAAGAATTCCGCCATAATAAGGAAAGGTGGTAGGAAAAAACCAGTTTCTTTGTGGGTTTCCAAAGCCAGTTTTATTAGCACTCTAGGAGACCACCCTGAAGCAGCCCCCCACCCACATTCAGCAGGGACAAAAGGCAGGAGAGGGTGTGGGGCAGGGGGTGACAGCTGCTGGCTTTTCCCCACACACTTTCTATTAAGGCAAAAACAAAGTAGGACAGGACAACTTGTTTATCTACAACAAACTGCGTGACCACCTGAAGTTAGTGCCTGGTATCACATGACTAAAAGGAAGATCTGCTGGTCGGCACTCTGAAATGACATTACACTTCTGTTCCTGGAAGCCACTGAGTCAACTCTGCTCAGAAAGAACACGGCCACATTTTAAAAGAATCATCATAAAATCCTTCTGGGATCTGATCCAGACTAATGATTCCACCTGTTCAGTCAGTTACATGCAGTGCTGGGTGACTGTTATCAAATCTGTCTCCTACGTCCTACTCTGTGCTTAGCTGAATGTTCAAAAAGGTCAAAAAGGCAAAGTCTCCTGATCTATTTTCTTTCACACATGGTCATTCACGAGGCTGAGCCCAACCCAATATCTGAATAAAACCTAAGGTTTCAGAAACATCACTCTGATTTTTTTCCCCTTAATTTACACTGAGGCATTGCATTTGAATGTAAACATCCTACTACTGCACTTCCAGCTAAAATTTTAGTAAAGGAACCCACACATCAAAGAAACATGGACTGGTCTCAACTGTCAGGCTGAGAAATGCAGAAATAAAAGTAATTCAAAAAGTTGCTGAAAGGGCTTTGAATTCTTACAGCTCTATTCATCTACGAGACTGTTAATTATGCAAGTGCAATCTTTCAGAAACATGATACACTTTAACCCATCAGGGTGACTAAGCAGCAATCAGAACTGATAAGGGTGCTCTAACCTCAGCTGCACAGTACTAAAATAAGGAAGGAAAATCAGACTAACAGAATAATGCTAGGAATTACACAGTGAGTCAGCCAGGACTGAAAAGGTTAAAATAAAAAGTATTTTGGCATAACAAGTATAAATAAATAAATAAATAAATACAGCAGCAGTTTCTCTTCCTAGCTAAGCTTTTTGGAGTCTATAATAAAATGAAGTGTAATGGAGGAGAGGAGGGCAATGTCAGAGGGTGAGGGTTTGGGAGAGAGGTTGTTAAGTATCTCCCTCTCCTCAGCTGTGTTTACTCCATTTACAGGATCCCGGGTGATTGATAGACAGACAAAAGAAAAGCAAGCAGATAGTAACCCCCCTCTGGGAGCACCAGCAAAGGGGATAACTCCTGACATCATACAGAGCCCCAAACTCTCCTTAGCCACTTGTAATTAAAAAGACAGAGCAAGATATGCAAACCAGAGAAAAAGTAAAAGAGGATTTTTTTTATTATTTATTATTAACATTTTGTTGGAACAGTAGAGTGCAATAAGGACTCTCAGAGCCGTTAAAAGTCGTCGGGTGACCTGCAGACCCCTATTTCCCAGAGCCTTGTATAAAATTGAATTTTTTAAACATAAATTACACGTAATGACGACACTGTAAAAACTAACAGTAATGGAAAGCTGTGCTGTATTTCATTAGCCTGTATTATTCCGTGCCACCTGATCCAGCCGGGCCTTGTTTATGAGTTAGTGTGTTAGCAGATGCCGATGGAAGCATTTGCTTCGACCTTGCTCTTCTCATTGGGGCATGAAATTACGACGGCAGCACCTTGATATTACAGCCATAAATACAGTAAACTGCAAATTTAAGCCAACGGCTCCTATTGTCTCTGAACATAAAGCTGATCGGTATTTATTTAAAAGGAGAACGAAAAAAAATATTATATATCACCTTGTTTATGGGTCCAGTGTCCCCCCTTCCCCTAATCTGCCTTATTCACTTGGTTAAATACTAAACAAACAAACTAAATCCTCTCTATTTTCTACTGATTAAATATTCTTATGAAATGAGTATTGTCTTCAGAAAACTGGATCAAAGTATTTTCACTCTGAATAAAGAAGGGCAAGTGACTTGCTTAGCATGTCTTGGAATGGAAGAAACAGAACAAGTACTACAACTTTTCTTCTCAGTTTTATACGTATGAGAAGTTCAAAATGGAAAATGAAGAAGGTGCTTCTGGTCACTCATTCACATTTGTGTGTAATGTGTATACATAAGAATAAGAAATATGCTTTCTTCCAGTTTTCTATTTAAAAATAGCTCCCATGTTAACACTATTTCAGAACAAGGCGGGGAGAGGGAAAGAAATTGCAGTGAGGTTAATTGGAGGGGAAAAAAACATGGGATTCCTTCTCTGAGGCAGCAAACAGCAGGGAGAATGCCTCACTCTCCTATGGGCATTTTGGGTAAATATCCAGTAAAATTTATCAGAGGGGAGAAAATCAAACACAAAGGCAAAAGGACATTGTAATATCACAAAGCATACCACAGCATAAATCACAGCATTATAAGTCAGTCCAGAATGCATTTCACTGGTAGTTTCAAGGCAGGGAAAATACAGTTTCACTTGCAGCAAGAGAGGTCAGGTCTTCCTCTTCTAATGTAAAGTAAGCTCCTTGCCTATATGAAGTATGTTATCTCTGTTCCATAGAAAGAAAGAGGAAAGAAAGAAAGAAAGAGATACCTTAAGTAAAAGCTCCCAATACTAAGCTGTACATTTGAGGGGTCAAGGCACTAAGAGGAGAATTCAAGGAACAACATGCAGGATGAAAACTGGACTCATGCTCGGGATTCTGCAATGCCAAAGCCCCAGTAGATGGAGAGCTATCACAGCCTCAACAGGATTTGGACACTCTTTCTTGAATTAATCTACAACATATCTTCAGGCAGCAGACACCATAATTCAACAGGTATAATTTTTGCTCCACAAACAGTTCAAAACAGAGAAAAAAAAGGAGATAGCAACATGACTCTAAATCATGCAAGACTGGTCCAGAAGTCCTCACCGACCTGAACTACAACTTGGGTACCTTCTTCTGAAGACCTGCCCATTACAGAATCATTCTCAGAAAACCATGGTCAGCAAAAAAGACAGAAGAAACAAGCATTTCTGTAACATAAATAAAAATCTCTCCTAAAAATGGAAGGAGATTTTATTTTCTCATCATCTGTGATGGTGCTATTTTTATTTTTAGGTCTCTTGCCTCCAGCTTTTCCTTTCTATTATCACACGAGCCTAAAGCACAGTACCTGCTGTAAAGCCTCCTCTGAGTGGACACTTAGATTATGTCCACTTGCCTGTTGCATGGCTAGAGCTGGAGACACTACATGTGTGACTAACCTGGAAGCCAGTGCTGCCTCACAGAAACATAGGACAAACATTCAGCCAGTTCATGATGTGAGAACACTACACAAGAACTAAAACCTCTGCATATTTGAAATTATTTCAAATTAGTATCTACTTGGCGTTTGAAGGCTTTGAAGACTATGCCAGGATACCAGTTCCAAGGTAGCTTATCAAGAATAGTACATAACCAGGGCTCTGACATCTGTTTAAAAGAAGTCCTTAGAGATCAAAAAATCCAGCTAATGGAAGAGACACTACTCCAGTAACCATAGTGCTGTCATGACTCGTTACCACAACTGACAACTCCCTAGAAATAAGACCAGGCATTCAGAGAAAACAAGTATTAGGTACACTAAACAGGTACGTTTCCAAGCACATCCAACCTGTGACCTGTAAATTGCTGCTGCTATTCCTGCAGAGAAGCAAGTCTCACAGTGATGGCTCCTGATCCTCATTATTTGTATCATAATACTCCTCAGAGATCCCAAAAGGCATTCACTGGGCAGGTATGGTGCCAGGAACTGTGCAGCCCACAGAAGGCAGGCAGACCCAAAGTGTCCCACAAGCAGTGTGAAGGAAAGACAGGCTGCAAAGAAAATCCCTGCACTCAAAAATGAAGTAACTTGCCCAGAGTACACACATCAGGCCTATGCAATTTCCTATTAAATTGGGAACTACAACATGAAACATTCTGTAAAGGTGAAAGATTATTAATTTCTTCTACATGTTAATTTCCAAAAGCAGCCCGGTTTGATACATGGCCCTTAAGAAACCCATGCACTACCATAGCTTATAAAGCTTACCACATATTTTAATAGCAGCAGTGACAGAAAACATTTGTGCTTCAGATCCATTTATTTTGTGTGAACAAAATATATTTTGTTAAGCAGCTTGTTGAGCAATAATAACAAAATGATTAGCCTTTGGCTACTCTTTGATCTGTGATATTATCTTTAGGAGCTTCTAAATAGAAAGCCAGAGGTGGTCTTAAATTCAAGTAAGGTAAAACACCAGCAAAACAGGAGGTTTGGTTTTGATCTACCTTCGAAACACCAATTTTAAATTGTATTTCCAACAACTTGAACCAGCATGTCACAAGAATTCCAATGCTGATTCAGAAGGAGCTGGCCAGGGGGGTTTTGCAGTCAACCAAGACATTTGTAACTCCAACTTCTTTGTTACAGCAGTGAAGAATCCCCAGGCCTTGCTGTGGTATGGGGGTGAACACAGACTGCATCAGGTCTGATCTCGAACGTGGAACTCTGGATCAGTCACTGCTGATCTGGGATTACTGGACTGGGCTGGCTTGCAATTCTAGAACCTGCCACTCTTTCTGCCAAAATCGGCATTCAAAAGAAAGGAATCATGTAACAGAACAACAATTTCGAGCCATTCTATGAAATTTTTAACCAGATTTTTCAGAATATCTGAAGGATGCCTTTGTTTTATATATAAGAACGGGGAAATCTGTCCTGATGCACCATTTCTGTTTCCTTGCCCCAAACCCACTAACAAGAGCACCTGGCTATTTTCTACCTTAGACAAAACCAGTCACAGAGCAGCCTCTGCAGATGAAGATGAGCTGCAGTGTGAAGAGCAACTTCCCTCAATGTTATTTATATCCTCTTTTACTTTAAACTTTAGAAAGGAACAAACCAAACACATTTGTACAGACTCATCACAGGAAAAATCATATTAAGTGTCTACAAATGAAGTTGGAGTGCTTGAAGAACACACAGTGAAGCACTGAACACGCAGTGTGACAGGGCATACTGGACACTCCCTCTGCCAGGAAGCTGCTATGGGGAGCATGGAGAACTCATAGCTACAGCTGCACATTTTGAGAACATGTAAAAATACATGGAACTGTGCATAGAAAAAGATATGGAAATGTAAAGAAACCAACACTGGGTGTGGAGCCATGAACACATGCCTTTTTCTGACAGGCATTTTCTCACAACCTTACAGAGCATCTTGGCTCCTCTAACTCAATTTCTATGAAGTGGAATTAGTGTTAGACACCTGTGAGTCAGGTAACATCACACTAAGAAGATAAGTTGAATTAAGAAAATTACATCTAAATGCTACATATTTGATTATTATGGTACAAATGTTTCAGGTAAATTTAGTTTGCACTTCCCCCAGAAAGACAGAGATGCTACTACACTATTATAAAAAGACAACGTCAGCAAGAATTCATTACAGATTATAAATCACCCTCGATCCTCATTATTCTGTTTTTGAGAAATTTTTTACATGCCATTAAAATATTTGCTGAATGTTACTAGAAAGGTAGCCACCTGTAAAATTAAAGGCTGATGCTGCCAGTAACAGTGTTGAAATACCTTCTGTTTAAAAGACAAACCTACTTTGTAATTTTTAACACAAGTATATAAATATTTCTCCACCCACCCTACACAATTTTGTTGGTTACATCACATCCATTTAGACAACAACCATCTATGTCATCACACAGGATGTTAATCTTGGGTGGGGAAGAAAGAAACAATAGTAAATTAACTTTTAAGAAACCAAGATTAGACATTTAAGCAGGGTCCTTCATGATGAAAGAACAACAAAGACAAAAAACATTAGGGGACAAGTCAACAAAATAGAAGAAGTTTCAAAAGATCATTTTTCATCTTTTGGTTTGTTTATTGCTTTTTTTTCTCCCCTTGTGGCTTCCACAGGGCCTCTTCAGGGCTCCAGAGAAAATTAAAGAGCCTGGATTAAACGCCCAAAGGACGACTAATGCTAACAATACTAAAAATAACGAGGTTAAGTGGTGTAAAAACTATGGTGACCACACACGGAGAACTGGAGTGGTAAGGTAGAAAAGGAGTTTCATCATTGCTCCCTCGGGACATGCACAGAACACAGTAACTGCTTCTAGTTCTCCGGGGTTCCGATTACCATGCCAAACACACCTCCAGAGTTTCCTTATTAGTATAATAAAAAGCCTCTACACATTTGTGCTCTATTCCCAGCCTTGCTATTGACCTTGTGTAGGCCATTTAACCTCCATCTGCCTCAGTTTCTACGTCTGTGAAAGAGAAATAATATTACACTGTATCTTTTCTAAAACATTTCACACTGGCACAATCATCATGTGCAAAGACTGACAGGTTTGAGAATCTATACACGCCTTATATGCACTTGAGTGCATATAACAAATCATTTATTCAAATAACATATTTATACCTTTTTTTTGGTAGATCGTCTATGGAAATAGTTTCAGATTTTTAAATCTCATCAAGGACTCAAATTCATGCATTGCTTTGACTGGGTGCTAAAATACAGGGCATGTCTCTGTTCTCTTCTTAGCCCAGTGCTCCTCTCAAAATCCAGTCACTGGAGTTGAATATTCAATAAGGAAATACAGAAATATCTGTAATTTTAACACTGTCTGTTGTCTTCTAATGCATCACAAAAATTCCAGCCCAGGAATTAAAATGGGAGTGGCTATACAAAATTCACACAGAAACTGGGGAGAACATTAAGAAACACTCAGGGGCATGTTCTTGCAATACAACACAAGTCGGATCAGTAGGGGAGGCACCTGAAGCAGTTCAAAGTATGAGAATAGCTCTTGGAGTTCCTAGGCTAGGAAATATTCCTAAACAAAGAATCACTGTACAAATAAAAAGGGAGTTAATAAAAATGGGAAGATACCCCCTTCTGAGCACTATGTAAGACTGTATCTCCTCTCTGGGATGCCAAAAAGTGGACCAACATCACTGTCCAGGTCTGCCCAAAGGGCTGTTCAAGGTGCAGGTCAATGATGAAGGGCCAAGGCTGCCCTCAGCAGATCCCTCTCTCTCCACGTGGCTCTGCACTCCAGTCTCAAAGCACAGGAACCAAGCCAGGCACAGGCACAACACTGTTTGATGTGCTGCTTAAGGGGCAGATCCCTGAGCAGCAGCTTCGTCCTTGGTCCCCAGGGATGCCACAGCCCCCAGACTCCCGAGTGCCAACGACCGCATACAACAACTCAGCCCTTACAGCAACCACTGGGAAAAAAGCTCACAAAACTGACTCTGATTCTTTTCTTCCTCTATTTCCTCCCTGTTTTTTTTTCACTGCTACTGCTGTCTGTGTCAGGTGGCCTGGCATGGAAAAAGCTCTCCTTTTATGATGAAATATGTGGGACCAGGTGAGGCCCTGAGTCCAGAGAAGCCAACAAATGGGCAAGAGCAGCTTGTGTTCCTCCTGACAGTGCATACACTGCTGAATGCCATCCTCAGCTATCCAGCTTTATGAGACACACACACCAGCACTCGCTTTACCCGACACTAAACTCACACCTCGCAAACAAATTATTTAACTACTCTATCCCCCAAGGAAGACAGAGATCATTTCAAATGCAGCTCCCTGCTCGTCTCTCACATACACGCAACGGCCTGATAGGTTAAATGCTGCCATTTAATTACAGTAATGGAACCTGCTATTTTTTGGTTCCCTTGAATCCTCTCTCGCTCTCTTTTTTAAACACATACAGAGTCATCTTTTAAACATGTATTTTATATCCTGAGTTTAACAGCTGCATTCTCCTGGTTACTTGAAGAGCAGGAGTAATGATATTCTGATATTCTTTCCAGTACCTCTGAGCAACAGTCTTTTAAACACTACATAAAAAACACAAGCTGGGGGATGCTGTAAGAAGGGATCCTGGCTAACACTGCAGAGGCCAATCTGCCCCTTCATTTACTTAGATGGTTTATGTTGATTTTATTGCATAAAACCAGCTTAACCTCTTCCACCAACCCTCAAAGCAGCTGGGGTTTGCAATGGTGGATAAACATGAAAATGCTTTAAGTAATTTTACTGAAAATTCTATACAGTACATCACACTGACAATATAGCACAATATGGTTGTATTTATAGATCTATGGCTGGCAGTCAGAATTATCTCAGATCTAACTGTTAATACATCTGCCTCAGTGTCCCCACCTAAAATTCTTCAGTTTCCCACTAAAATGTGGACTTTTCAAACTCTTTCGAGAATATAAAGGTCTAATGAAGATGAAAAAATGTAATCTGAAATGTTTTAAATTAATCTTATAATCTTGCCATTTCATAAAGGGTGTCACAAGCCTAGTCAGCTAATATTCATAGAGTACTTTGAAGATGCAAAGTGGCATAGAAATATGGGAAATAGGTGTGTTAAATTCTTGAGCATGCTGCGTAACACCTTTCTCTCAAGTGAATTCAGGAAGGAGGCTGTAGGTGGCCAAAGCCCAGAGTTTTATGGTTAGTTATTATTGAAGAAGGGCATGTAACACAGTACTACGAGTAACACAACAACTGTTAGTGGATTTTACATTTCATATTGCATAGCAATTAGAAAAAATCCAGAAGCAAAGCGTAGGTACTTCCAAGTCAAAATAAATTCTTACCTATACTAAGGCCACAACACTCTTAGAAAAATACCCATATTATACCTGTCCTCAGGTTGATCTGTCCTCTAAATGTGAAATGCTTATTTATTTGTTCCGTGGTAGTTGGCTCGCAATCAGCCAGCCAACCATGCAGGGATATTGCCCATCTTCATTCTCTGGTATGGATATCCACTGGTGTCTCTAAAGGATGGCATCTTAAAAGGTGAGGCAAGGCAGAGACAAAGACAAATTTAATTTTATCACCGTAAAAAGGGACATTTCCACATGGGCAGCAAGGACATGAATATCATGTGTATGCAGGGGTGGGGGGATTATAAACGCATTTTTGGCGAAATTCAATAAAGCTGATTCCACTGCATAAGGTCAGCAATTTACTTTTAAAAAATGATATGATTGCAACTTTTAATATAACCCATGTATTTGCTGCAAGATGCTCTAGAAGATTGTGTAATGTAACCACCTGACCTCTCTGCAGGAGCAGAGATCACCCCATTTACCCTTTATTGTCTTGCTAAAAGCAATGCACATTTGCACGGTATGACAAAGTCAACAGCTTTTACTTCAGAGCGCCTCAGGTTTCATGAGAATGAATTCTCTTCTCTGCTCCAGGAGAAGTGGAGTCACCTGGACTAGGCTCCAGGAGAAAGAATAGCAAGGAATGAACAAAAAACTAAATTAACCTCTTAGTTAAGAAAAGAATGACTGCACTCCAGACTAAAATTAAGAGTTTGCAGCAGAAAAGCAAACTGTAGGATTTCAGGTTCAAGGGGACCCAAGACATAATTTTAAACAGAAGAGAAATGTTGTCTAAGAGATCCTAGAGAATTATCTCATACATTTTACCTTTCCTAGCAGGAAAGCATCATTAGGTCTGAAATGGATTTTAGCAGAACACCACAGATTATCCTAACTACACTCTTTGTTTTAGCCTCAAGAGGGAAGGCTGTCTCCTTAGACTTAGAATACCAGGTCCATTCTCAGAGCGGGTCAGAAGCTGAATTCATTTACTTGTTCTGGGAAGACTGTGGGGAAGCCCTGAGCTGGATGACCATGAAAAACAAATTCCTTCTGTCACAGAAATATTTTTATACAAACATACATAGATTTCTTCAACCATCTCAAGGTGAATCTTCCTTCAAAGGTCAAAGCTGCAGGGCTGGATTAGGATTGCACGCAATCTGCCTGAGCCTTGACATTCTGACATTCTAAAGTTTGCAGTTTTCTCCTCCCATACATAGCTGATGGAAGTAAACTCCTAATCTCTCTGAAAGTGTGGCTTTTACTGCAGTACCTTCAAAAATCACACACAGCAGCACCAAGAACTCTGAAACAAGCATATCAGAGCAGTTTATGAACATAGCTAACATAAATCTTACTGAGTCAATAAGGCAAAAGTGGTAATTAACCCCATTTTACAGATGGGCAAGCTGCAAACAAGAAACTTAACCAAAGCCAAGGAAGCAGTCATGTCTCAGATCTCCCATGCCTGCTTTTAGATTGTAACTACAAAAGTGACTTTCTCTTGGACTTGGCATTTACTTTCACTCAAAAGCATTATAAATAAATATTTAAATTTACAAGTCAGACTTAGGGGCTGGGTCTTTTTTGCCCATGACTAAGGCTAATGATTTCAGGCCTTGGAATATAATTGACTATTTTAGCATTATCTTCTAGGTAGACTTCAATTCACTCTGCTGTAATCATATTGTTTTTTCAGTACTACCAGGAATGGAAACATTATTTTGTCAGTAAACAAGGCAGATATGACTCAAAATACACTCAATGAGCAATAGGAGTTAATTTTGCAAAGCCATTTTTAACGGCTCTTTTACATTAAATAGTCACTGTCAGATAGCCAAGTGGAGAGACATCATTAAACCCATGACATTCCAATTATTTCTTAAAATTAAGCTTACAAACAGCATTTTGCAGCATGCACAACTTCCTAAGCATCAAAACGGTCTGTTCCAATTTATCAATAATTTTCAAGCCAAGAAAAGATTGGCTTCCTTTCTACACTGCATCACATGAGCAGTTATGTCTAACCTGCTGTCAGGTGGTTTTCTGCCCTCTCATAAATGACTAGTGACTGGGACAAGAGTCAGAGATGAGCAATAAACTGATTTCTCCATGTTTATAGGGACTGAACAAACTAGTTTTTCCAAACTTCCTTTCAAATCTTGAGGAATGATAGCGAAGGGCTTCTTCAACTATATTCTTCCCAAAACCCTCCAAAGAAGCACCATATCTGATTCCCAGGATGTCTTAAGGTTGAGCAGTTTACCACATTTTGTTAGCACTACTGTACATTCCTTGTCACCAAAGAAGCCAAGAAAATCCGTACAGTTCATGACAAGTTCAGACATCACAAACAGTGGTAAAATTGATGGGGAAAGGAGTCAGCATGATGAATAGGCTGGTACTGAACAGCAGGCGACAGATCCGCATGCAAAAGAGTGGCAGGACAGGAAGACATCTCCTTCTCAGCAGATGGATAGTGATTCTCAATCATTTTCAGGAAGAAAAAAGAAGGCAACTAATACAAAACACAGAAAGGTGGAACTAATTTCTGGATCACAAGCACATCTATTCCTCTGCATTATGATACTCCAGGAGTGGAATGTGTGTGTTGAACATTATCAGCACTGGGCAAACACAGCAGAGTGCCACAAATGGATGTGATTACCCCTAATGCTGATTTAGATAGGAACTGGTGTGAGTTTGTTAGCAATGACAGCTTTCATTCTCTCACTCTTCATTCTTAAGTTCCCTAATAAGCTCTTTGGGAGACAATCACATTTCCCCATTTATGCAGGGCTGTGTAGAGCCAAAGCTTGGATGGGAGGCACCTAAAGAACAAACTGGTTGCATGACAGGTGCAGGACATATTTTTCTTTATCCTAGCAAAATATTACAAGGCACACTAGCTGTCTTGCACAGTCATAAACAGAGGCCCAACCATCTTTAGTAATTAAATATCCCATGGTGCTTTTCAAGAATCTTAGTAAATTTTTTACTCAGTAATTACATTCTCTATCCCTAAAGCTCCCTCTGCAAGATCACTTAGATAAAGTATTCTTCATTTCCTCTCCTAAAAATCACAAAGTGATGTTGAACAGCTGCTGTTGTCTACCTCAGAGGTGGATGCTTTTTAGTGGGAAGCACAGTGAGATCTAGATCAAACCATGATTCTGATAATGATAGCTAACCCTATAAACATCATCCAACATGCTCCATGCTTCTAGCTGCAAAGTTTCCATAGTTAATGGTACAATGTGCTCCAAAATCCTGAAATGAAAAGCATCATGAAAACGCAGAATGTGCTGACTTCCATTCAACCTCTACAGTGATTTCTGCAAGTCTACACAAGATGTTAGAGTTACTTTATGCTACTTGAACACCTGCTGCAAACTTCTTAGATAATCAGAAAGCACCTCCCTGCTTCTACCTATGCTAGTGAACTCTCTCTTGCCGTGTGTTGATTTGTACTAGGAACTTAAAACACTAAGCATGCTCTTGCAATAAATTTTTGCTATCAGTATCTGAACTCCAGGTCCTGCTTGTAGCTTTGCAAGTTCAAGTGATGAGGTCTGTGCAGGCACTGGTGTGAGCAGCTAGAGAACAAGTTACCTGAGATGCAAGGACAAAACAGGACAAGCCTCACTCACACAATCAGTCGTGCAATTGTCTGGTTGGGACAGTGCACCGTTTTTACAGTAGCTAGTATGGGGCTATGTTTTGGATTTGTGCTGAAAACAGTGAACAGGTTATACCTGTGTCCCTTGATCAGCTGAGGTCAGCTGACCCATCCTCTCGTGCACTTCCAGCCTCCTCACTGTTGGGGTGACAAGTGGAAAAGGCCTTGGCTCTGTGTGCAAGCACTGCTCAGATAAAACACCTCTGTACTACCAACACTGTCCTCAGCACAAATCCACCACAGCACCACCCACACCAGGCACTATGGAGAAGCCAACACCAGCATAACAGTGAAATAAAGCCCTTACTCTTTTTCTGCACCATCTCTCAATCCATATCCTGACAGGAAGTTTCAAGAGAATGACAAGTCACCTAGCATTCCTTGAACAGTCAACACTTATGGTCTAATCCCACATTTGTGTATCAAACATGGTACTTTCTAGAAAAGAATAAGGTTTGGAGAGCCAGAGCAGTTTGGCCTAAATAGGTATTTTGACACCATAGGTTACTAACTCTTATTTTTCCAGCTGAGTTGGCACTGGACTCCATTGGCTTGCATTGTATTTTATTCTCAAGAAAAGCCTTTACAAAAACTGTTTGAGCTTCACTGAGACATGTTAAAGAATTAATTACAAAGTAAAGCTGAAGGAGAAAATTAATTTTGGAAACACAAGAGGTTACTTTTCTTTTCCTCCCTTTTCTGGAAGTGGGGGAGGAAAGGCAGTTATTTTCATCTTCATGCTGGGGGCAGGAGCTGGGAGCTGTCCAGTCGATAACCTGGCCATCAGAACAAGGTTTGTAATTAAAAGGTCAGTGACCTGGAAAGCTGGGGCCTCACTCTCAGAGCTTCTCAGTAATGACGGCACTATTAAATTAAGACTGTTATGAAATCAATGCTAAAAAAGCTTTCATGGTAACGAGATTCCATTCAAGGACATGCAAACTGCCTCATGAAATGGACTTAAATTATAAAAAAAAAAAAAGAGTAATAAAAGAGGGTTAAATTGAAATCTGCCGAAGAATTTGCTTTTTTTAAGCCCTCCAGCAGTGGACTGTGCCCCCATCCTTCAGGTCCAGAAGGTGATTCACTTGGGTTTCTTTGACAAAGGGGAAAAGGCAGGTTCAACTTCCAAGAATGCAGACTACAGAAAGAGGAACAAAATCAAGTCAGTTTTTGACTGGTGATTCTGGGGCTGACAGCATTTGTTTCCAGGGGATCAAGTGCCTTTGAGCTCTGACTGGGAAGGGCACGTAGAATTAAGTAATTTTTTCATCTCTTCAGAAATCACCATAGTCTGGCATCTTGACACTGGAAAAATTTTCTGGAACATTGATGCACTGCAGAAAACCTTCTGAGTGGACATTTTCCCAACATAACTCAACAATTGTACATTAACTTGCTTTAATGCACCTCTGTTCTTCCATCACTATTATTTCTGAGCTCCTCATATGCTTTCATCAGTTCCCACAATCCCACTCTGGAAAGGCATTACTGTAGTCATTTTACAGATGAAGAGAACGAGCAACTAAGAAAACAGTTCTTCATCCAAGATGACACAACAAGCCTGTAACCTCGCAGTTTTCCCCTTCTCTGCCCCAAAAACCCAGCACCCTGAAAGCAGAGCTTCCCATGTATAGTGCATTTCCACCCCCTTTCTCTGTCTTGCCAGAATTTAAGAGATTCAGAGCACACAAAATTAACAAGCCACACGAGTTACCGGATGGGTAACTGAGCAGTGCAGGACATCTGAGGCACAACAGTTAAATGACAGACACATTTCCACAAGGGTTTAAGCCCCACATGCTGTCTAATTACTCCCAAGGCGCCGCTGATTCTGTGGCATGTCATCAGCAGAATCAGCGAGTTGGACAAAAAACAAACAGCATCTTTTTTTTCTTTCTTTTCTTTCAGATACTCTGAGGGGAAACAGCTGTTTTTCCCTTCATCTGAAGAAGTTCATGATAAAAAGGAGGAAATGTCATAAATTACACAAAATGCCAGTGTAAGCTTCAAAGAAAATGATAAATGATTCTAATAACTTCATGTTTCTCATTAATGCCTCTGTATATGGGAGTTTAAAAGTGCTTAAGACAACAGAGAAATCTCATCTGACTTTTGAAAGCCCTTTTACAAATCCAGGATACCCTCACTCTCCCAACTGTCATCAACACTCTACCACCCCATGTGCCAGAGAGAGCAGTTCAGCACCACCTGAACTGCACAGAACCAGAACACCTGATTTCAGCCTCTACAACTATTGTTTCACCAAACCCAGTCCAGCTGATAATCCTGCAGAAACTTTCATTTTTCATCTCACTGAAATGTATTAAACCAAATCCAGCTCCCATACTAAAAGGAAATAAAATTTGATTGGCCCTTATGAGGAAGAAGATGCTTATAGAAAAAGAAGAAAATATTTTAATTCTAGGAAGAACCACCTCTATGAGTCTCAGAAGTGAAATTTCTTAAGCCAAGTCAGGCTTGCAGGACCTTTTTCAACTGGCAGTGAGGACTCTCTACCAGACAGCCTCAACTGGGGATAAACATTATCACCGGGATGACAGGGACTGTACATCAGAGAACAGGGGGAACAGCCTACCAAACCCTGTAGTCCCTCATCTGCTTGGGCCTAAACCAGCCACAACATCTACGTTTCAAGAACTGACTCCATCTGCTAGACCACATAGGCACCACGCCAGCACGGAACACAGGCCACATTCCATGTGGACATACTTCCAGTGACTGCTGGATACAGGCGCTACTGGACCCTACTCCTTCCTATCTCCTATGGTTAAGTTTAGAAAAAAACAATTAGCAAAGAGGGAAGGAGGGCTAATTAACACACAGGAACAAACAAACAGTTCTACCAAACCATTTCTGCTCTTTAGTAATTATTAGCCAAGTAATTCATAAGAAGTATTAGTCCGGCCACAGTTTCTCTGCGCCTCCATCTCCCCACCCTTCCTCTTCTCCCAGTCAGGGATTTATTAAAATTAAACAGATTAGATGGAGCTCCTGATACGAAAAACTGTTCAGCGAAGCCTGCGGTGGGGAAGTGCAGAGCAAACACCAGAGACATTTGTCTCTAAATTGTTCTAAATACCTTCTGCAAATGAAATTCTAACCCAGCTGTGTTGAGAGAGAAAATGAGGACTAACTGGTCATTGTCAGCACAGAAGAAGATCAGGCAGTTATAATATTGCACAATATACTGGGGGCTAAGGATCTCTCGGCAACAATAGATTTTGTATCAGGTTACCCCGGGTAATCAGCACAGCTTTTAGGCTCAGCTTTCCCTTGCTTCATTGCTTCGATGATAGAGTTGAAATCCCCAAGCTTTTATGATTAATTACTCCCCGTAGGTCCACATATTTCAAGGAAAAACTCATGGTGCACAGCGACCAACAGGCTCCAAATTTTAATGTCATCCTGATGGCAGGGCAGGGCAAGCAACATCCCTACGTGATTGGAATGTCCTTTTAACTGGCACTAGGACAAGCAGTGAGAGGATCACACTCAAAATGATGTGCCCCTCGTCATGACATCATTGCCAAAACACAAGGCTGCCATTCCCTTCTAGGTTCTCTGCTATTCAGGATGAGAAAACTGGTGCATATAATATTTGAACTCTCCATCTCATGACTTCAGGTCTCAGGCATGTCAATAGGCAGTTCATAACTCCAAACAGAAAAATACGTATTTCATAGGCTTCCCTACTTTTCAAAGCTCAAGATCTTTAGCTCTAGAATTTGATGTACCTTGAAGTACTTATGACTTCAATGTGTATGTGGGTCACTCCCCTCTGAAGTTTGGAATTTGTGTTTTCAGCATCATTTCAACACCTTACAGTGCTCTACAACACACGTAATTAACTTCAAGTTAAAGCTGTTGTTATTTATGTCTTCTGGTAAGCAATATGGTCCCGGGACTGCAGCAAAATATAGAGTGAACATCACCTGGAATGCACTGCAAGTTGTGGAATAAAAACTTTAGAAATAAAATAGAAACAAAAGATAGTTCCACTATGAGTCAGAAAGTAAAATAAATTTTCTGTAGGCAATGACCAAAGTATGCTGCACCTCACTAAGATGATATAGGATTTGTCAGGATCTGTTCTATCCCTGCTATAGAAAAGGGCTAAACTCAGTCAGTAGTTTACCATTTCAGCCTGAAAGTCAGGTTGACCCCAAGCTTGACCTTAACCTGACCTTGTTGACTTTTACCAGGTTCTTTGCCTCTCTCTGGCTCTCTTTGGAAACATTTGACCTTTTCACCCAGAGATTGGCCATTCTAATGCCAGTGTCAGTAAGGTTTGAACTGACCAGCTAGTCCACAAGCATGAACTGTCCTCATTGCAGAAAAGATCTGATAACAGTTAACCAGAAATTTCCCATGTGTCTTTTGTATTCTACAATTCCACATCTGGTGCAAATATTGTACTAGTCAGTTGGGAAGAAAAGAGACTGATATTTCTTATAAACCTCAGATCTTCTTTTGGGGCAGACTAAGTGCTTTGTCTGTAACATCTAATATTCCACAGCAATACATTTTGACTTTACATTAATTCAAGGTCCCTCATTATCATTGAGACGACAACCTAAAGAGTTCATACCTTTCTTCTTCAGGAATGCTCTTCTGGTTGCAAGAGGACTTTGGCGGACTCGTGGATTCTGTAAAAATTTCACTGCTGTCACAATCTGAGGAGAGTAGGAGGATTGGAGAAAAAAAAAAGAGAGAAAAGATCCAAGTTAGGCATGGTCAAATCCCTATTTTATATTAGGCACCGTGGACTGCAAGGTAAGGCAACACACCCATCACACGGAGATTGTCTGGAGACAACACCAACTTTCAGAAATGGTTCAGCAAGTATCAGAGTTTTTGGTTTAACTCTAAACAGCACAATTATCATGTTTAGCTTACAAGTTTCTTGTTTAATTACTTTGGGAGCAGCTCTACCTGTACAAAAAACTCCTTTAAGATTATTACATGCTTCTGTTATTTACATTGTGATCTTCTTACCTAAGTTGGCTCCTACAGTTAAAGCCAGCCTTGAGTCAATGCATGTGATCTGCAACAGTTGGCTTATTGTAAGAATGCTTCCTTTCTATCTGACTTAAAGCTCCCTGCAGATTCTAAGAGATCAAGGCCTTTTCTGCCATCATTCTAATTTATTGAAAGCAATAAATAAACCTCAGCTTCTCATGACTAGAGAAGAAGCGACTTCACATGTTTTGGATCACATAACAACAATCAAAAAAGTCACTTGGAATGACACAAATGGGTAGGCAAGTAGTTAAATTTAAATTGCACACCAGCAAAAGCCACAGATGACTTTTGCCTACAAACTGACTTCTACATCCTTCTTGAAGGTGACAGAGCACCTAAAACAGAGCACTTGTACAAGCAAAGGGTAAAGTCTGGGATAATACTCAATGGCATCAACAACAACAGCACTAGATGTTTACATTTCCATTTAGTGCCAGTGAAAGGTATTTGGTTCTTTTCTTCATATGGTAGTTCCATTTCCCACATACTTCCCTATATTGTCATACACGTTATTACATGTTACTGCACCAGTGATTCCCTCCACTTTTATACAAAAACATCTGTTCTGATTGTGGCATCATGAGGAATAATGTGCTAACAGCACATCCATGTGAACTAGTGGAAGAGATTACTTTCCTTCTCTAGTGCTAAAATTAACCATCCTAATATGCTAGACCCATGTTATTCAGGTCTTTAAGAGTTTATCTTAAAATACAGTTTCTGGAATTCAGTTCCAAAAAGGTTTCCAAAACTTTGACAGCAGAAAAAGAAGGGAAAATACAGCATCACTCCTGAAATCACTAAGTTTCACTTTGTGTTTGAATCAAACACTTCGAATATGCATTTCTGGTCAGAGAGCAAAGTTCTGATGGGTTTAATGGCACTTTCAATGTACTCCTCAGTGCATTCCATCAATGTTTTTTTCTTTTAAATTGCATCTCTTATTTCTTTAAATACATTAATCAGGCTAGTGTAGGCAAAACGGATCCATTGGACAATGCAATAAACATGAATTATCATCTATCCAACATGCATAATGGCTTAAAAATACATAATAGCAGGTGTAGTTTAAATGATTAGTTATTACACCTGTGGTGGGTCTGATTCAATTGGGGAAAATCATCTTTAATAGGTTAAAAGGTTTAGATCACCAGGCTTCCCTTAAAGTGGCTGTAGAGAGGGTATGATGGAGTACGCTGTCATTACTAATTCATTTAAGAAAAACATGGGGGATACAGCAAAGAACAGCATAAACGAGTGAATCCAATTTAAACATCAGGTAAAGCAGAAAACACCTTTTAAAAAAGCATGATAAATGAATTTGGAAGAGAGATGAAATTGACATATTTATTTTAACGGGAATTTGACAAAGTCCCAGCACACTTCAAAGTTGGGAGGATAAAATGAATGGGGTATTTTTAATTCTTTTCATTTTCTTGTTTTCCTGCATTTTTTCCTTAAGTTCCATTCAGTAATTTTGAACCACAAAACAGCAGAGTAAAAACCACCCCACATAAAGTATACTTTGGCTTCATTTATGTGCACTTGATCTGTCTCCAGCTGAAATGCAGGTGACAGGCAAATCGCAGATTTAAACTGTGCTGATATTGCTGTGCCAGATGCAGAAATATAAAGCGCCCAAACTAATAACCTTAAGATAATATGCTGAATAAGAAAGATGCCCAAATGAGCAGACCGACAGACACTTGAACATATCAAAGCCACTCTCCTTCTAACAATAATTACTTGTTTGTGTCTTCAGACACTCCTTAACACTCCCTCCCACATTTAGTGAGATAGACATGAACGGCCTGCAGACCTGCAGTTCTGCAAGCTCTTATATTTAATTATCAATTTTTAAGTATTACAAAACCTGTGAGAAATAAGCAGTATTTTTCATTATGCTAATTCAATCACAACCATGTGAACATTTCATTGATTCTAACCCTTTATTAAAGCTTATTTTTGCCTTATAAAGATGTAAACATTTCGGTAGTAAATTTCAGTCCAAAATAAACTTCTATTTTATCTCTCCCCTGCATTACTTCCTCCATTATTCACAGCCTTTTTAATCTTAAAACAAAATGAAATTACAAGCAACAACAACTCCATAAAAAGAATCCTGGACATGTATTCCTCCCTCCGGTAATCCCATGTTTCTCATACTGTGTTTGCATTTACCTCTGAACATTCGTTCCTATAGGCTGAGATGAAATGTCTTCATTTTTGTAATTAATCTCGTATACACGAGTAACTTACAAAGCAATTTTGGCCATGTCAAGATGCCAATATTTTCAACAAACATACACAAGAATTTCCCTACCTTCTATGGATCATTTTCCTTGCACAAACAAGAGCAACTGCACTCCATAATTTAAACAACAGAAAAAGGAGGAGGAAGATGAGAAGACTTGCAGTCCTATGTACAGCCAAAAAAATCATGTGGCAAATAGCACTGTGACTCAGCTGCTAACATTGTTCCATACTATTTCTGTAGCATTTGTAACACTTCTCCAAATTTTTATGGTATTAGGACACTGCCAAATAATGAGCATTGTATCACTGTGTTGATTCTTAGATTGCCAGCACGCACTGTCGAGCAGAGTGGCTTTATCTAATGGATCAGGTACTTGTATTAAAGAGAGTGTATTTGGTTTTTAAAAAGCCAGTCAATCCCATAAACTTGCTTTCCCTTCACCATCTCTCCTGCAGCAACAGGACTCACAAAGACATCTTTCTGACTGGGAAGAGATGGGTGGAATCCTGCAGCAGGTCATGTCCTACAGTTTGATTTTTCAATTAAAAGATCAATGTCACTATTCATAGATTATATTTGCAACTGGACAAATTACATAAATTCAGGCCAAATATTCTGCTTCAATGTCAAAAATATAACATAAAGACAGGAACTTTATTGCAGATGCTATGGAAGAGCAGAGGGCTGGCAAAATTCTGGGCCAAAGCACAGCACTTGGATGTTAACTTAGCAGCCAAGGCCCTCCATTCCTGATTTCCCTCCCTTTTGTGTTAATGGGGAAGATAAAGGCAGCCTTATTTCTTATTGTGCTTAAAGCTGCAGGGTTTCCAGGAAAGCAATCTAAGCTAGTTTATCAGTTGCTTACATTAAAAAAATAAACCACAAAATTTAAAGTACTGTGGCAAATGTCTATTCTCTACCAACTCAGAAATAAAAAGCAAAATAACAGAAATGTAAAAGATCTTTACCAATAAAAGTTACAAAGGATTTGGTAAGAGAGTTCCACATGGAAAACAGACTCAAAAGCCACTGGGAGTGCAGCCTTAAGAGCTCTAATAGATTTCCTAATCCTGGGAACCCTCTGTAGGTTATTACTAAACAGCATTTGTTGATAGACTGAGACTTTGAGATGACCTGTGATGTAAAGGTTGGGTCTGAATTATACGTTGCAAGGGATGGTATTTTGTCTTTCTGAGTGGATCTGTATCTGTTTAAAAGCAACACTTCTTTTCATTAAGCAGAGGCGGCCCAGGCCATGAACTATGCACAGACAGTTTACATTACATGTGCGGAAGCAATCAACACTGGCAATATACATGACGTATGTAAAAGAAGTTGGAATTAATTTTTTTCCAGTGTATTAAAAAATAATAATATGGCAGTATCAACAAACACTCAACCTATTTCAGCCAGAGCAGAAGGCCACAGCTATAGGGCAAATGGAACTGATCAATATATTAGCCTACAGCAACACCCCCTCAGTGTACGGCTGTATGTTTGCAAGGCTCGGAAGATTAAATTGTCTGTGAAAGGTTTCTGCACTCCTACTCTAAAGGAGATACCCAGAATCCTGTTAACAAGCATCAGGCTGAAGCCAACTTACGTATTAACAAGGGCTGACTTAAAAGCCTGGCACAACAGTGAACAAGAAAGCCCCTTGCAACAGAAATGCTGTGTTTTAGTAAGAAATCAGTGCCCTGCCAGGACTAACTTGACAAATATGGTTATCGGTGGCACACGGAAATAGTTGCAAAGCAGCTGTTAATCAGGGAAACACATCACAGAACGCTGATGCCAGCACTCGGGAAAAATGCAAGGGGCTAATTATGAAGCCATATATCTCAGTAAGGAGGCACCGCTGCCGCCCGGCGGGCCCGGGACGAGCCGTGTCCGCGCCGCGCTCTGCACCCCGGCACTGCCGCGGAGCTGCACTTGTGCTCGTGAGGGAATGAGCTGCGGGCCAGCCGGGGGAGCAGGAACGCTTCAAAGCTCGTGTGATTTCACTGAGATTTAAATGAACACGTACAGAACCCCAGGAATTATTTCGGTTGAGATATAACCTAGAAACGTACAAAGTTCGGCAGATCTCAAAGTTGGATGGAGAAAAGTTTAAAAATGCTGTAACAACAATGGCAAAGCCCTTATGTAAAACAGTGAGGGGGGAAAAAAATAGAGTTGAAAGCAAGATTCATGGGAGGCAGAAAAGCAAGATTCATGGGAACAAAGGCAAGGAAGAAACATACTTAGAGCCATATCTGAGATGAAGAACCTGGAACTAAGAGACTACAGAATAGCAGCCAAAAAAAAGAAAAAACCAAAACACCAAACAAATAAACACACACACACACACACACACACACACACACACAAAAAAAAAAGCCACAGAAAATCCCACCCAAAAACCAAAAAAAAAAAAAAAAAAAAAAAAAAAAAAAAAAGCCAAACCAAGGGGAAAAAAAAAAACCACAAAAAAAGGGGAAATCCTAGGTGCTCAGAACTTGGACTATGAGTGACACCTAACTCAGCAGCACCCACATGAAGGGTAAGGAAACTGACCCTGGCCATGTCCCTGTCATGGGTCCCACTCAGCCTGGAGAAAACGAGGCTCGGGGGAAACCTTTTTGCTCCCTACAACTCTCAGTCAGGAGGTTGTAGCCAGGCGGGATTTGGGAACTTCTCCCACAAAACAAGCGACAGGACAAAACATAGTCTTAAACTGCATCTGGGGAGGTTCAGGTTGGACACCAGGAAGAATTTGTTCACAGGGTGATTGGACATTCGAAGGGGCTGCCCGGGGAGGCGGTCAGAGAAAGCCCGGACGCGGCTCTCAGTGCGGTGGTGTAGTTAACAGGGCAGTGCTGGGTCACAGGCCGCACTCCACGATCCCGCAGGTCTTTCCAAGCCGACCCTGTGAGGGCGAGGCCCCGCGGCCCCGGGGCTCCCTCACGGCCGCCGCGGCCCCGCGGCTCCCTCACGGCTCGCCGGCCGCGCGCGCGGACCCCGCGCGCCCCCTGGCGGCAGCGCCGCCGCCGCGCTCCCGCCGTCAGAGCCCCAAATTAAGTGTTTTCACTCAGTGGAAATGAAATGTTTTGCAAGATGAAACAGAAAGAAAATTGAGGTTTTAGGTAATTACTAGTTGGCATTTACATATCACAGGCTGGTTCAACACCTATTCATTTTCCTCTTTTATTTTCAATTTTTTAAAATTGCTCATTAAAACGAACACATGACAGGGACGGGGGGAAAAATTGCTCTTCCTCTTTTTCCTGAGGACTACAAAATCCAGATCTACTTTAAATACATTTATCTATAATTATCACATACAAAAAAGCCTTACTTAATTTACATGAATAGGGTGACCAAAAAAAAAATTTAAAAAAATTATGAAAGCCAGGAAAAAACGCATGTGAGCTGTCAGTGTGTTGTGCCTGCGGAGTGCCGGGGCCAGGCTGGAGCGAGCAGCGATGGAGCAGCTGAGATCCCCGGTGTTCTGCCACCCCGCTGCCATCCATCCCACCCTGCAGCTCAGCTGGCACACCGCGCTCTCGGCTGCCTTCCTCCCCTTCAGCACACTCTCCCCTCATCTCTGCTATTCCCACTACAAAGAAGTGACTCCACACAGTCCCTGCTTTCAACTTCTTTGTTCCAGGAGCTACTCCACACTTCCTCCAGCTGCTCCTGAAGGCGTGACCTTTCCACCTCCTTCATTCACACAGAATGAGTCTTTCCTCACATAACCTCACCACTTCCAGGGATCCTGCTCTGCAGCTCCAATCACGCTTACACGCTCTCAGCTCGGTGCATTCTCCGCTCAGGTTCCCTTTGTTCAATTAAATACGTCTATCCCATGCAAAGCCCTTCATTTTCCTGCACCCTTCAGCTTTTCCCTTAATTTCAACCTTGTGAAAGTCTCATTTAACCCCACACAATGCATTTTAGGATACAATTTGTATGAAAAATGCTATATAAAATAAAGTTTTATTGTATCATATGTTAAGGACATAAAACATCCCGGATAGAAGTGTACAGGAGCTGACATGATAGACTAATATATTTTAAGGTCTATTGTGTAAATATGTATTTAGGGAATTCTAAAGCATGGTATTATTGACCCAAGTCTCTCTTAAAACACATTGATATATGGAGTAAAAACCCTTATGAAAAGTAGCAACTTCATCTGTGCAGTAGTCACCTTTCAAAGTGAAATATTTGTCATCTTCATTTTTTTATAATTCAATTGAGAACACAGTGGACATCTTGACAAAATTCCTGTCTTTTTAAGAGGAATAATATTCAGCTAAACTTACATGCATAAATCTAAAAGGAACCAGAAAGTTTTACATGTACATTAAAAGAAATATATAATAACTATTTTAATTTGCAGAGAAAATGTGCTAGATAGGTATTTTTTTACTTCAGAAATACACCTGCAAATGAAACTTCATAACATCAGGCTTAACACAATAAAAACTGTTACAGGGAAGTGATAAATGCTGGAAAAACAAGAAATATGAGCAGAAGAGCAAACTAAATGTATTAAACTGATAATGCAGCCATAATAAATTTAACCAGTGAGCAGCATGAACCTTTTTTCTAGAGTTCTAACATTTTAACTTTTTATTGAAGAGAAATCACGTCACTTTCGGAGGGAAAATAAACTTTAAAAATCCCTTTTTGTGCTTCTGCCTAAGCTGAAGCTGCAGGCTGCCTGCATCGCCAGTACCACCAAAGAAGGAATTGCAGCAAGATGAGCAGGGTGGGGTGCGGGGGTATCGCCTGCAGTCCAACTGGCAGCAATCATTTGAAGTTGTGTTTACACGAGGAGGGTGGGACAGGGACTGAGAGCCGAGCTGTGTCTCACGGCGCAGGTGACAGAGCTGGAGAGCCACGACAAGGTCACCAAACGGACCCCACGGGACCCATGAGAGACGCCAGGCAGGCGCTCAAAGCTCAGGAAAGAGAATCAGCTTTTTATCACTTTCCATGACAGTACCCAATTTCCACAACTTGCTTCTCTCCCTCTTGCAGGAGGAAGCTTAGGGATCACTGGGGCCGTGCTGTAAAATTAATGCTGTTTGAGCTCAGTCTCTCCAAAGGAATGCGGCAACCTAGTGCCCAAGATGCTCACTACAGCACAACTAGGGCCAGACCCTGGCTCCACAACTGAAAAAAATGTGTGATCCAGGTTCCAGGGCAGCAGATGACAGCATCTCCAACTCTCACCTTCCTCACTCCTCTCTCTCTATCCCTGTTGCCATCACTGCAGAGCTCGAACACAGCAGCTTTCAAAAGAAATCCCTTTCACCCTGTTCCCTTCACATGTGTAGAATGTAAAAACCAATGAAGCTGTAATTTATTACATTTTCATTCTTTTAACTGCAGGGCAGACAAGGACTGCAGGACATTCATTCACATGATAGGGAGCTGGAGAATGATGTGGGGATAGAAGTCTGTGTCACACCTAACAATTGTGCCCCACTACTTAAAATCACTATTGAATGGGAGACTCCAGAAAGCTGAATCAAGCAGAGATGCACCAGAACACGAGCACTGTTCACACTTACTCAGATCCTTCTAATTCCACAGTCAAGGGACTGGACAAAACCAGTAATACATTGGTTTAGATTTAGTCCAAGAGGATTGAAAGTAGAACCCATCTGCAGAAGAAGCTATAAAGATGTTTTAGACTGAAAAGACTCAAATGACAAGAAAAAACAGCAAGTTACTATTCCTCAAACCTCCTATTTCAAGAACCCCATTTCACAGAATTTTTAAATCATAGGAAATGTAGAATAGAGAAGGAATTTTTTCTTTTGGCAATAAACCCCCAAACAATTAGGGCTGAAGTTGGGGGGCTGTGATGACATTAGGACAAGGAAGATCTGAAGGACAGAATAAATATAGGAGATACTGGAGGAAACTATCTGATCATCAGAATCTAACACACAAAAGGTTTCATGTTGAAAACATTAAAGAAGCTGGAAATCGTGACAGGTGCACAATAAATCATGCAAACCCCAGCAGTTGGGAAGAAACAGCAAAAGGAGACGGACTTAAAATACTGTAAGACCTTTTTGTAAATTTATTTCTTTACTTAGAGCTCTTTGGGACAAAAATGGTCTATTTCCTCTGCATTTGCACAGTGCCTGGTGCTGGTCTGCAAGTGGCCTCCTTAACATTTATTACAACACAAATAATAATAAAGACTGAGCAGACCATGCACTTTGTTCCTGCTGTTAATTGCCCCATTAAGGGAAAAACGAAGTAAGGGGCAAGAAGCCTGATTGGCCAGAGCTGCCCCGTCTGTGGGGACTGCAAGTGGAATAATTTTATAGATTCAAAAGCAGCTGCGTCCCTTGTCTTTGTCCAGTTCTCAGCAGAAGGGAGCTCCCATCACACAATTCCTCCTGCAAATCCAGCAACTTGCATGACCAGCCCCAAAAGCAACTGAGCTTCCTTGTCAATTCTTAGGTTGCTTCCTCTATAACAGGGGTGAAACACAGTAAAATAGCAAACATAAGGAACATTTCCATGGTAGCTGTCCAGACCATAAATATTCTGCAAACAATGGGCCCACTTCATTTTCCCCTGGGGTCAATCTGGCATTGTTCATGGATGTTACATTCACTGCTTAAAGAAACAAAGCACAGAAGTGTCAGGACACATCCAGGATGCTGCTCAACCTATACAGCACTGTGCATATCAAAAAATTTTGTGTACCAGAAAATCCAGCGTACTGATCATCTACTCTTCTTTCTCACAACACCTGAGTAAGATCCCACCATCCTAAACCGAGTTAAAACATGCAAGAGAATTAATTCTATGGAGAATTAAACTGACGTCTGTGTGCTTGTCCCAAATTCCTACACAAAAATTTGGGTCCAGAGCAGGAAGGCCTGAAAAATCAGAGACAGTTCAAAACAGCACTTCTACTGGGTTTTATTTTTCTTAAACCTTGGCACAGCCAGCACATGTCAGGGACTATTATAATTATGCTCTTTATGTGCTGAAAAATTAATAAACAATTACTCACTTCAGGAAAAAAAAAGAAAGCAGCCATTTCCTTGACAAATGCTGCAGAAAGCATCAACAATCTCTCTGAAATCTGGGTCCACAGCAGGGAATTAACACCAAGGGAGGAACGGCCACTGCTGCTATAGACTGGAACGACTGGAAACCCGAGGCTGTAATGCAGTTTTCAGGAGCCTGCACCTGATCCAAAGGAGCTACAAAGCATTTTTATATCTTTGTAACAGAAAAAAAAAAGTACGTTCAGTCTTTAATGCTGCTTTGGCTCAAGTACAGATCGGTCAATCAATTTCTATCAAGCCACAGAGTCCAAAATTCAGTGTTTGAAATGCACTAGTTTCAATCCCTCTAGGGCCAAAAGGGCTTCTACACTGCCTTCGTGGCTGGAAAACCTCTGCTGTGGTAGGAAGTCAAGCTCACCTTCCCGGGAAACCATGAGAAAGATAAAAAAAACCCACTTTCCTGAATAAATGAATGAGACAGCAAACATCTGGGACCTTGATAAATTCTCATAGAAATTTATTTACAGCCTAAATTTTGACTAAAATCTGCCATTCAGTAAGTTCCTCACTAAAATACTGGCAAGTACTGTATTAACTTCCTTGAGAATCCATAGGGAACTTGGCACACTTGCACTGAAGGGCCTCCAATATTCTTTTAAAAATTAAATAAGCTAAATAAATCCCATATATCCCTTCTTAAGCAGACCCACACTACAGTCTTCTCCCCACCTTAAATCAATGGTAACCCAATTCAAATGCCTTAGAGCTCTGTCTGAGAACTAGTGGAGAGATCAACGCTTTTTATCTTAAGGATTATGGATCACTCCCTGGGTGACTAACACACCCAGCAGCCCATTAGAACCACCACAAAGGGCAGCTGCTCCTCCTCCCACCCCTCTGACTTGAGAAAGCAGCATATAAAACTTCACCCCTTCACGTTGCAGTTCTTTGCCTGCCTGCCTGCCTTGTTTCATACTCTAAACACACCAAGATTTATTAACCTTTACAGTAAAAACAAATAAAATGATGATGAAGTAAAAACACTGTGATGTAAGGGCTGCAGCTAGCACCGTTTATCTGTGGAAATCCAATTAGTGCTCAAGTGGCAGAGATACCTGGAAAAGTGCTCACAATCGAATCAAAAAAAGATACAAAAACATTAACCTGATGGCTAAAAACTCCACATTTAAACATTTAAAGTAATAAGGGTGCTTTTATTGAGTATTTTCTATATTTCATTAGGTCCCAAATTGACGAGGAACCCCAGAGATGCATTTCCTGGGCTTTTGGATCCTTAGATCCAATGCTTGACTTTGTTGCTGGTGTTGTAAAACACAGAGAGTGTTTCTTGCTAGAACAGCAAACTTCTTTTGCAGTAGAAACTACAGCAACAACTGCACATCCAGGAAATGCTGGAAAGCCTACGAGGATATTCTTTGATCTGAGACATTCATCCTGTACTCACCATGATGTGAGCAGAAATGTTGTTGCTGTTGTCTGAATTACTTCTGCATGTAGGAATATCTGAATTTACCCACACTGTTGTGATCTACCAGAAACAACTTCCCTCAAAGCCATGGCCCCTGTCCCTTGGCTGAGAAAGGGGCCACACTGATGAGATGGTTGCTGGAAAGAAAAGTACCCACTGCACACCTTGATGGGCTCGGAAAAGGAGATGCAAACGGAATAAATAGATCAGGCAAGCCCCCAGCAGCAGGGCCCTCAGATTAGGTCTGATTACAAGACTTACAGAAAAAGCACACAGCACAACATCCCTGCTGTGCCCTCTGAATACTGTGACTCTGCTGCTTTCTGCCAGCATTAAAGTCACTTAAATTTATTAAAAGAGGAATCAGGAGAGAGTCACTGTCAATGAACAGAAGAGCAAACTTCTGAGTAAGAAGCTCTCTAAAAGCACAGAAGCGGAGTCAATAATATTTCACAATTTTGGGAACATCTAATAGAACCTTCCCCACAGGTTAGCTTATGGCAGAACATTGCAATTGCCCCCAGCACAGATTTCTGTGCACTGCTCTTAGGCTGCACAGAGGAGCTGAATATACACATCCTGAACTAACTGCATTAAATGCAAAATAAAATGCACTGAAATTCCATTCCAAGGTGAATTAACTGCGTTAAAAGGAGCAAACGTCCTTATAGTTTATACAGAAAAATAGGTTTTATTTTGTATTTTTCCATCTATTCTTAAAAGTCCAAAGTCTTTATCACCTTCGCAGGGATATTTCACGACACATCACTGTCAGGATTTTTACTTAATGCTAATCCTTCACTTACTTTCTTTGTAATATGAATCCATTGCTCAGAAATAAATGTAAGACTCAAGAATATCATATGAACAACTTGAGCTGTACTGGGTACCAGAAAAATAGTTATTTCCTGACTTTACTGTTTCCCTGGGCTGCCACTCCAACTCAAATATTCTGAACAGACTGGCCATATTTGTGGTATTGCCTTTCTGCAGAGAATATTCATGAATTAGCTTTCATATGCCACAGAGTGCAACTTGTCTTTAGGGAGAAATTTCTACATCTCTTTAACTTTTGTGCTTGTAGCAAATTACAAAGAGGAATATGATACCCAGAATTTGAATGGTGAAATATAAATGCTTATAAAATGTTTAACATAAAAAAATTGAAGAAAAAAATCCTGTATCAAACAGATCCAACACAGCAACATTTAGATTCCCCTCCTCTCCATCCCCTGTAACCAACAGGGTGAAAATCAGTGGTGAGAGACCTCCTGCTCTTGTCTGGAGTATAAAGAGTCCTGGTTTATTATTCTGCATTTGCATGTGGCAGCAAATGTGTAAATGTTTTAATAATACAAAAATCCCAATAGAGTGGAGGAGGAGGATATGAAAGAAAGAAATACAAGGACATTTACCTTCTTGAGAGTGAGATAGAAAGGAAAAGAGAGAAGGAAGATGACATGATAAGGGACAAAGCAAGCTTTTCTGGGGTATATCTGGAAAAAGCTAAAAGAGAAATCATTAGGAAGCCCATAGTGCATCTACAATGATACAGTGTGGATCAATTCATTTAACACTGCCCTGTACATTTACAGAAAAGTACTTTTGATATAATAAAGGTTCATAAACACACAGAAATTGGGTTAGACCTGTTTCAAATTCCTGCCAAACAATGGTTCAGAAAAATGAAGCTCTATTTTAATTAGCTCGACTCAAGAGTGATTTGATAACAGCAGATGCTGTCTGGATGCTTTCAGCTTGATGGGCTCCACATACATGAACTTAAGAGTGGCTTTGATGCAATTAGGTATCTCTCTCCCCTTTAACATGTGTTAAGCTGAACCAATGGCTTGTGTCTATTTAATGTCTTGAACTAGAGGGATATTGACACTCCTCATCATTCTTCTCCAAAAGAGAGGAGCTAAAGTGAAGAGAAGCGGCTTATTTGGGGCTTACCCACAGTTCCAGCAACTTGAGGACAGAGAGGAACAGGCATCAGTTCACTGCTCATAATGTAATATCAAGATCTTAACATTAGGTCTGTTTCTACCAAAAAACAGATTTCCTGGCATGTCATATTTACAGGCTTGGTTAGTCCCAGTCAAAAAACCTGCCCTGTCAATTGCTGCTTCAACTCATGTCCTTTTCTGTAAAAACAAGAAGTATTCAATACTAGTTCCATACATCCCTTTCAGTCCTATATTCCAAAAGATACTCCATAGACACACTGCACCATTAGAGTGATTTCCATGCAGTCATGGTACTGCTGTCCACTGCTTCCTTTTAGAGACAACTTCTACTCCTGGATATATTTGTGCATTGACACCTTAGAGGCCCCTTTCCCTTTCTGAAGAGATGTACCTACCTCACTCTGCAGCCAGAAAGCACAGGCATTAGCTAAAGGACACATGCAACATAGGAGCTGCTTTAATGCATCAGGGACAAGGCTAATAGGAGGTCTTGATTTGTTAATTATCTGTCAGTTTGTCACAGCTGGGCTGCAAGGAGTGGGTGAGGGGGAATCTTCCTGCTTGGTTCTTTCTCTAAATGCTGAATTAGGCTGTCAAAACCTTCATCCCACCACAAGATGCTGTGAAAAGAAGAGCCAGACTATCCTTTTCTTCCTCCTTTACCCAGCAGGATATGCTGCTTCAGATGTCCTACCCTCCCACCATGACTGCAGAAATGTATATTGCATATAGAAAATGACCTTCACACCACCACACCGTGCCCCATTTAGTCAAGGGACATTAGCAGACCTGAGCAGGATAAATCAGAGAGGAAATCCCAGTGCCAGGGGAGCACACAGGAGGCATTTATTTCATAAGGAGCCCTAAAATTGCTACCTGCTTGAATCAGCAATTTCCAAGCAGGGTTTTGGAAGGCAGAAGGCCTGGCCCCTGTGAGAGTAGACAGATAGATATATATGGAGTTACAGAGATAAAAAGGTGGAGTAGTGTCAAGATTCCCTTTCTTCTTACATCTCTGCCCCACGTAATCCTCTAAGTAGGGGGAAAAGTTCAGGCTGTGAAATGGGATAATGTATGGAATACCCCCATGGAGACAAAGCTAGTAAAGCAGAAAGCAGGCTGTGATACAGCAGTAGAATTTACCATAAATGCTTATACCTCCTAAATCCAGCTAAACATGGCTGTTAAGCCATGAGAGCCCAGGGAGATCCCCACCCACTCCTCTGCTTTCCCTGCAGGCCACGTCCAGAGCATCCCATCACTCGAGTCCTTTCCTCAGCAGGATTATGAAAAATCCCCTGCAGGAGCTTCCCACATCCAAGAGACACACCCCTTCCTACCACCAGCGACGCTGCGCCCTTGCAGGTGTGGGAGGCTTGCGGTTTATTCCCTTTCACAGGGGCACTGCCTGCTCGAGGTATTCAGGTCTGCCTTTGTACAGGTGATCAGAGCTACAAACTCACCAGAACTGGACACAACGACCATGAACATTCCTCATTTCAACAGTTCAAAAAAGGTGTCTTAACATTTGTATATTTTACACATAGGACCCGAGGAGCACATACATATGGTCAGCACACAAGTCGAATTCTCAGAACAGTTTTCTTCTGTGCACCATCTCCTATAGTTGGAAAAACTGGTGCTTTTCATCTTTTGATCATTTTCTAGTCCGATCCACCCATCACTATACAGCACACCAGCTGAAAGGACAGAAGAAAACCCACAGCTTCCTTGATTATTTAGTCCTGAGCACTAAACTAATGATACATTTTGCACAGACAGTCCTACCTTCCCCAGGTGGGGTCTATTGAGAAATCCACTGGGGACAAAATAACTGTCTCTGTTTCATCAGGTGAAGTGAATAGATCCATTTCAGGCAATATTTCCAGAACTTAACCCCAGAAAATAAAATTTGCTAAAGCACTACTTCTCAAAATTTATGCAAGCTTGACTCCCTTTTTCACTCATTTATTGTGGTGGCTCATCCCACATTCCTCAGCTGAGATGGCATCAAGTTCCTTCAGGAAAATAAGAGTTACTGAAGTAAATGCTACCTCTTCAAACTAGGAGGAACAGAGCCCCAAATAGTAATTACAAGTAGAAAGCTGTTTACTGGAGAGTGACTTTGTGATTTCCTTTGAAGCCTTTGCATCCCTTTGGAGTTCTAACCTAAGTTTGAGAAATTCTGCTTTAAGGAACTATAAAGAGACACAGCACTGGTGATGACAGTGTGATGACACAGCATTGCTCCCCACCCTACACCTACATAAGAGTTCAGGAGCAATTTCCCAGCAGGTCCTGGTGGCACCAGCCCCTCTGCCCCACAGTGATACAGGCTCCTGGGTGCTGGGGTGATGCTGGAGATAACAACCCAGCAGCATTGATAATACAACCAATGCAGCAGTCAGCATTAATTATCCCAAACTACTATAGGGCAAGGCCTGTGTTTCTTAAAACATCTGTCTCTCAATCTTCTGGTCTTTAATAAAATCACCCTCCCAGCCATAGGGTGTAACTGGAATTGTACATACACATGTGCATGCAAAAACAAATACATAACGAGACATTCAGGTCCTCATTAAAAAATGGAATAAATAAGAATTCACTAAGGAATTCTGCCCAGGTCTGACTTCCAGATCTGGTTTTGCTGCATTCTTGCCCACAGCCTGAAGAGCTCTGGGTGCCTCCCTCTCCAGCTGCACCATCCTCTTCAAATTCAGACTTCTTGCACCTATAATTACTAGGTGCTCTGTGCCAGGCTCCTTTAATTAACCAACCCAACTCTTCTCCCTTTGGGATCAGACTAAGCTCTTTTTTATTAGATCCATCATTAGCTCCATCAGTATCTAGGCCTGAACACGATACCTTACACCACTCCACGAGTGGGGCTGTAGGGTGCAAATGACCTCCAAAGCACCTGCCTGCAGGAGAGGCAAGAAAAGCAAGGCTATGAACCCAGGAAAAGTGGCATGAGGGGTGGATACAACACCTTCCAAATTTTAAGTACATCAGCAAAAACAACACAGCTCAAAATCTTCAGGAAAATGCATTGTATGTGGGGACCTCGGTGTTCCTGTTAGGTGCTTCTGCAGTGCAGAAGGTGGTTCAATCCATAGAGCAGAGGAGCAGGAACAGAATAAATCTCCTTATTTGTCATTACACTGGAGCCAACCTTCTGATTTTCAGGGCTTCAAGAAAGGGCCAAGCATTCCTGGAGTGCACTACCTCCCCAAGCCTCACTCTCTCCAACTGACAGTCTTACCAACTTTCATTCTCTGAAGCTGTTTCACCTACAGCTGTTTCTGGTTTTTTTCACAGAAAAAACCAAAATGTCAAAGTGCGCCCTGGCCTTTTGGGGACCCTGAGATGTTCTGTACGAAGTGCTCGTGCACGTGGTAGGGAGAGAACAGCAGGTGGAAAGCAGGAGAGCTGGTAGTGCCCTGGGATTTCTTGGGACAGGCGGTCACTGCAGCTGCACAGCCTGACTTCCCCAGAGAGTTTTCTCAAGGAGAAGCCAGCCATCGATCTCGGGACACACAACTTCCAGGACCGTTCCTTATCTCAGAACAGCTTCTGCCACGAATTCCTGAATGCGCTTTAATGTTTAAATTATTAAATGCATTAATGTATTTACATTATTCAAGTCGTATGTGCATTTTTCTAAGATAATTTATGTATAAGAGCTTGAATGTCCATGACTGTTAATGTCTACAACCCTTCCTGTTCATTATTGATTCTGGAAGGAAAAAAAAAAAGGCAGTGTTTTAATGCCTTATTTTTAATGTATTAAGAGTCTGAATAAGTGCATTCTCTTTTTTCTTTTGTAATTTCATAATTTAAGTAGTGCATTTATTAAACTGACACAGTATGAATTGTGGTGAAGTCTGGCACAGGTCCATGCTGCCAACGCAGCCCAACCGACCATCACGCTACTCTGCAAATCAAGCACAAGCTCAGCTCCTCTTACTCCAGCTTCTACTCCCTACCTGAAATCAGAAGGGACGCAGACTATAAAGTCTTTTTAAAACACATTTTCTTTGCTATTTACATGGCTTTTCTCTGACATCTCCTTTTAAGTTGGTGGATTTTTTGTATGTTATTGATGAATCATTTGAATGCAAACCTGAATTTTCAATGAGTTTTGACACACATAGTACAGCTTAAAAATGTCTACAGTACCTTTTAATCCCTGTAGTTCCCAAGCTCTTAAGAAATCTAAACCGAATATAATTTTGTTTCTAGACCAGAGTTGTCACATCATAAATCCAAAAATTTGCTCACAGGTTAATGTTCACAGGCAAATTACATACAGAAATCAGGTTATCGCCACTGCTGAAACACAGTCACTTCCAGAGCAGAATGCAGAGCTATTCAGCAGTAGCTGCCCATCCTGTGTGGCATTTTGGGACACGAATGCTACAGCAGGCAACAGAAACTGCAAGGAAAAAAGTCAGCTAACACACAACAGAGCCACCTCCACTCACTCCACCCACACTTAAATGCTGTGTATGGACATGCACTTTATATATAAATTATGTGTAAATGCCTTGGATGTTTATAGCCAAAAATACTACTTCCAAAGTCCAGTTTTTACTGCCACACAAATCCACTGCCAGCCGAGCCTACACAGAGCAACAGTGACACCCGATGGCTTTCAGCTTAACCTTGGGACACAATTCCCTGGGAGGAGAATCCAGGGGCTCCATTCCCTCTGCCGACGTGGTGGCCCCAACTCCAATCACCTATCAGAGCAACTCATCAAGGAGCTGAGCTGCAGAGAGATAAAACTTGCTGTACGTAGGCACTGTATGTAATTAAGAGTGTGCATAAGTTTCACAGTACATTCTGCATAATTACAGCCCTGCCTGGCACCGCTGCCAGTGCGAGCATGAACACACACGCACACACATAATGTATGCACAATATTGTGCATATGGACTTGGGAAAAGACAGGGAACAGTGAAAGTTGCTGGCTGTTGTTTTAAGAGCTGACTCTGCCATTTCTAAGGTTAAGTTTGTGTTTTTTTGCTACTCATTACCATTCTTTAACTGTTACAATTTATATCAGCATATAATGTTAAATAATTACAGGGAGCGGAGCTCACTCTAGCGAGGATATAAATGCGCTGTGGGATTCTACAGATTTAAACAAATAACACTCACAGCAGGGGGTGAGCAGATGAATTAGCATTAATATCCTGCCTGGGAGATCCCAGTGCAGTGTTATGGCTTAAATACAGATCTTTTCTGTAACAGTCAATATGACAGCTACTACCAATACAGCCCAGCACATCCACCAGTCAATATACAGCTGCAGCTGAAAGAATGCCCTCATAATAATCCATACAGCAGCCAGTTAAAATAAATAATTTCCCTTTAACAGTCCATATCGCAGCCAACTGCATTAAAACCTTCCCTTTTAAGGTCTATACAATAGTCAGCTAAATGGAAAAATTGGCATCCTTCTTGGCAGCTTCAGAGGGAAGTCAGGCACGGAATGGGTGAGAGACTGAGCTCTCCTCGGGTCTCCTGGGACTGAGGGGCGTCCCCCTGTGTCCTGGGGGGGAATCCTGCTCTGCTGCTGTCACAGCTTCAGTGAGAGGACAATTTTAGCCTCCAAAGCCACTGCTTCACTGTCTTTCACAAGCAAGTACATTTACTTTAAAACGATAAAGACCAAAAGCTATTTCTTTCCTGACAGGAATAAGGAATCAGACCACAGCTGGCCAGCAGTAGCCAGCACACAGATGTGTGTTTCCTCAGAGTTAAGATGATGTGCTTTCTCTAGCACTTTAACCACTAGAGAGATATCCCATCTCAGCCTAAAAGCAGAACCCAAAGCTCTCTGTTTTAAATCAGTAGCTGCTTTTTCACTCTCTAACAAGAAGCAACAGGCTGAGGTAGGCTGAGAGTCTGCCTCCCTTGGACTGCAGCACAGCCCTTCATTGTGCAACAGCAATTGCAAAAGACCATAATATAAATCATGACAGACATGGTTACAAAGCACCCAAATCTGAGAACTGAACTGGAGGAAAACCCATGGCCATGACAAATTCTGTCACAAGGCCACTTCACACTTACAGTCAAATCTTTATCCTGGTACCACTCTACTGGTAAATCCACACTTGAGATTAACTGACCTGCAAAACAAACCTGCAGAACTTCAACAAATTACAATACTTCTTGAGGCAAATTAAGAAGTAAAACACAAAAAAAAAGTCATAAAGCACTTAATACTGAGCTTAGAGTTTAAAAACTGCTGTACAAGCAGTGATAAATCTCTAGAAAATTAAATGTGTAATTATTTTCATATTTTCCATACTGCTACAAGATTTTACCAATAGAGAATTTTGGCACTAAAATAGTATACTTGCTACCTTGCTTTAAATGAAAGGAGATAGATGACAATTTTGTTAGAAATAGAAATGATAAAGCAGGAGTTGCATTTATTTTTTAAAACTCCACAAATTCAAAACATCTGACTGCTTCCTTTTTAAGAAACTTGTCCCTTCGGGTATATATTAAAAAACATAAACATAAACCAGGGGCCTACAATCCCACCAGATGTTTAGCACCTGGAGCCTTTTCAAGCAATTGATTAATAAAGTAATTTTTTTTCAGGTAACAGGAAAAAATTGTGTCTAAAATCTTTCACATTTTCAATGCTGTAATTCTACTTCAGATTTGAAGGGAAGACAGCAGCAACAAACTCATTACAGCTTATAGCCTCCCAAATTAAAAATAAATACACACCACCCCTACTCCAGAAGTCATGGTTTGAAGCTTTGACCATATTTTGCAAAATGACAGTTATTAAAAACAACAAACATGCATCACTGTGAGTCATCTGGTTTCCAACTTCTGAGTCAAAAGGGGCTGATTCCACACAAACTGAAACCTGGCTCTCCGAGGACTCGCATGTCTAACGATTTGTATCTCTGCACCACAGCTTCAGAACAGGATGTGGAAGAAAAGAATGAAAAGGAGGGAGAAAGGGGAGGGGAGGGGAAGAGAAAAAAACACTTTTTACTGGTCCCAGTGTCACTGCAAATAAAGACCACGTCAAGATTTAAACCATAATAATGGAAAGGCTATAAGGTCCCTGCTATAATGTTTCCTCTGATATTCCCTTTCATAAATGTTCTCTTTATGCTGCATGCTTGGCAATAATACATGTAACGTTTGTGAGCCAGCCCGCTGGGGAAGCTGCAGCATATGAAGCCTCACACAGCACACATCAGAAGCCAGGCAGTTCATTTACCAGTTCCACAACTTTCCTTCACTCACCCATCATCTTCAGGAGAAGGCAACAAACCTGAGGAGACAGCTCATATAAAGCAACCTCCAAATATGTTTGGCTGGAAAGAGATGTGTGTGTGCCAATGCATGGACACGCAGCTGCCTCCTCCTCCAGGGGGAACCTTCCTGAGTTCCCACTCCTGCAAGGACAGGCAGGACCCCAAACCCACCCACAGCCCTGCCTGGGATCGGTGCCACCTGAGCTTCCTCTTGGCACACAGGGGAAGGAGCCATTCCCTTCAGGGAGCTCAGCTCTGCTTCCCGGAAGGAATGGCCTTCAGCAGCCTAAGGCACCCGCGTGCCTGGAGGGGAAGTCAGCACCACCCAGAAGAATTTCGGCTGGAATCCCATGGGGCACCAGTACTGAACTTCCCAAGGGACCTGATTCCTCTACTTTGAGGCCTACTGGGTGTTTGGCAGCTGAGCATTAGACTGGAAGCTAAATCCATCTTTATGGAATTGTGGCAACCTGAGTCAAGAAAGGGGTTTTCAAAAACACAGTGTTGGGGGGCCGGGGGCAGGCTCATCTCAGTCTTGTCTGTAATTCTCAATCACTGCACAGAAAGTATTTATATCCTGTTGGCAGCATGTGCAACCAATGCGACTCCCTGTGTCAGAGCTGTCAATTATGGGCTTGACTTATGAGGAAAGATTAAATGAGCTAAATATGTAGAGCTTGGCTAAGAGATCAGGATGGGGGTGGGGGGAAGGAGAAATGATGTGATAACTGTCTGCAAACATCTGAGGGGTGCAGATGCTTAAGGAGGAAAGGAAACACTTAGGATGGCACACAAAACAAACAGAAGCAAGCTGGAAGACACAGGAAATTCTCACTGTATAGCTGGGAATCTCCATTGCAGCAAGATGTCCTCTACTGTTGAACTGTATCCCAAGGAATACCGTCACTCAGGCCATTCAGATGCCTGACAAAACACCACAACACTGACAGCCAAGGAGAATTCTGCTATAACCAGAAGATGAAACAAGTAGCGTAAAGAAGTGGCACTTATTGTGAGAGCCCTCTCTTGCTTCTCTCCAGCTGTAAAATCATTTTACTAAAAAGCCATGCATATTTGCTTTGTTATTTTTCCAGACTGACACTTGTGGAAGTGTGTTACAGGGTGACAGCTGGGAAGAGGACACGGTTTGTACAATGTAACAGAGAGAGGTGCTATGTAAATGTGCACACAAAACAAACACAAATAAACAAACCCAAAAATTGTCAGGCTGTTTGCAAAGATTTGCAATGCAAGTGACATATGGAGAAATACAAGAAATACGAAAAGCAGTGAAAATTCCTTCTAAAGTATGATGGTTAGGGACTCCAAATCCAAGATTTACACCAGCTCTCAACTTCCTGGTTTGGCAAATCTTGGTTGTGAAGGTGCTGACATCAGAAGAATCTGAAGAATGTACTCCTGTGTGCTGTAGAGAAAGTTCTTTCAGGTTCTTGAATATTCTGCCTTTTGTGCCCCTGCTACCTCATTTTAATGTGATGAACATATCTGAGGCACAACAAAGATGCCCCAGACATGGCAAATGTTTTCAAACAGCATGATCTCCCAGGTAAAAGTAGGAGAAGAAGACCAAGAAGGAAGGAGGAAGGCAAGAAATGAGGGAAGTTATCCCACACAGGCAGCTATAATCTCATATGGATCCCAGGCTGATTCCAGACTGGTTTTGATTGCAGTAGCAATGACTGCAGTGCCTGGGCAGAAGGAGTCCAATTCTCTGGTGGTGTTAGAGGCAGGAGAGGAATTAACAATCTCTGGCAACATTTTTCAGAGTAGGAATTTAATACTGTGGAGTCAAGAGGCACTCCAAAGAACAAGTTCCTCCACAAAGTTATTTCAAGAAGCTAAAAACAGAGTCAGTCACTCTGGTGAGGTTCCTCAGCTGGTCCCTCCTCTCCTCAAGCACACAGAACTGTGGGCAATTGCTGCCCTCTACAAGCTGCTCTGCACATAGCAAAGCTCCCACATCTGGAGCAGGAATGATGCCTGCATCCCACCTTGATCCCACAGCATTCCCAGGGCAGGTACCTCTCTGCTGTGCCCCCCTGCCATCAGCTGGGGTGCACACAGCAAAGTGCTCCCAATCCTCCTGCCAGCTGAGCAAAGCAGGACATGAGCTGTAAAATACTGTTTGTAGGTGTAGCACATTCAGACCCTGAAAACATCACACGAACACAAAAATTTGGTTTTTTCCAGGGGAAAATACCAAGTGTTAAGTATTTCCTAACTGTGTGCCAGTGTGTTTTTCCAGTGTCTCAAAGCATTGTAACTTCCATTTTACCTTCAGTGAGAGACCTGGGATCTCTGGAAGTCAAATCATACCTAATATTATAGAAGACTCTAACGTAACTCCCTGAACTTTATTTTCCTTGTGTGTTCATAAAGAACAACTTAGTGTATTACAACTATTTTATAACCATTTTAAAAGTCTTCTGGCCAGTGATGCTGGTTTGCCTGAAAAGCAAGTAGAAATTGCTTTCAGAGCTTTCCTGCACAAGTGCACAAAAAAGATCATGAGGTACCAAGTCATGCCCCTGTCAGTGACAGACTGTCCCTGTCCTGGGTGTGCTGCCTCATCCACCACTCTGAAGTGTCATTTAAACTTTTCCACTGAGCTCAAATGGGCAGTTTAACTTGGTATGACAGTGTTTCTTTAACTATGCTCAGTGAGTCAAATTGCATCTGTGTGCTTGGAGCACATTAATATATTTCTCTAAATCAACAGAGTAAAAGGAATCGACAGATTAAGCAAGTGCACTTTGCATGAACGACAAAAGAAGTCAATAAACACCCAGAAGAAAGAGAGAAAAACAGACAAAACCCAATAATCTTGAACTTATCAGAAGGTCAAACACAAGAGAGCTCTGCTTAGTAAACCACAGAGCTCTCTTTGCAGCAAACCAAAGGTTATTGTGCATGGCAGTCACACACCCCTGACTCCTTGCTCATGGCCCAATAAACCCAAAATCTGCAGAGGAATTGCCCTCCACAGCCTGGTGGAACTGCTGGCCAGCACCTGCAGGGCCTCCCCAAACCATCTGCAGCACCAGCACACACGAGGCTCCTGCCCGGGCGGAAGGTCCTGGAGCTGAGGTCTCTCTCCCACTCCTGCTGACAGCGGTAAATTACCCTGACTAATGTTTCCCTGGGGGCTGTAAGTTAGTTGCCTACTGACTCTGGCTGTCTGGAAATCCCCTCTGGATAGATTTACCTTTAGAGAATCATTCAGTGTACGCCACCACTAGGAACAAACCCATTGTGGCAGACGGAAAATTTGTACAGTAAATAGGTATAAATCTTGTCTTAAACAACAAAGGGTGGGGAAATGGAAAACAAAGTGTGGTGGGGAGTAACATTAACTAATATGAACCCCAACAAGCTCTCTCAAATCTTGTGACATAAATCTGTAGCCTCTCCTCATTCCAACCACTCATGGTTTTGTTCAAATGGTAAAGACAACAGTATTTGTTAGACTCAGTCTCCAGTAACTTCTAGTGACAACAGTTAGAGCTAAAAGTAAAATCTCAATTGCAAAGCTCCTTTCTCAGAAACCTAAATGAAATTTTCTGTACTCACACTCTACTTGAAAGGAAGCTTAACAGAACAGATAAGGTGTAAAATGAGACAATAAACCAGGAAGGATTTAATAATTCTACTGTCTGTCACTCACTGCAATGTACCATCTGATGTTTGCACAAAAAGGGGAGTTAAAAGTGCTCTGACCATTATCCTGACCCTTAAATATTTGAAAATCAATTCAACAAAGGGTGGGGAAAAGCCACGAGGGCTCCAGCACATTCCAACAAACTCTACACTAATTGCTATAGAGGCAGCAGTAATTCTTGTTAACTTGTACCTTTCGACAGCCTGTAAAAACAGGAATAAAATGTCCACATTTCAGTGTTAACTGCTCTCCTCTGCAGCAAGAAACAGAAAGAAACAGAACATGCTAAAAATAAAAGAAGAAAAATTAAATAATCTGCAAAAGAATCCTGACCCAGGGATTCTGTAATTTAGTGAGCAACCAAGAGAGTGTTTTATATTTACAACCATACTTTCATATTTACAACTAGTACTTCTTCCAGATACCAAGCAGCAGCTAGGGAATGAATGTGTTTTGTGACAGAAAAAAAAACCCAAACAAACAAACAGCACATCAAAAGGTCTCACTGACAACTCTCCTTCCTTAGGTTCTCCCTCCAGCCCAGGTTCCAATTGGAGACTCTTCCAGGCACAACCTTCAGAGCTGTAATTTAGGCTACAGCAAGTTGGGCAGAAAGCAAAGGCCAACAGCAAAAACATTCAAGGTCTTGAAAACACCTCAAAAGCAGCACAGGATGGTTAAAAAGCTACAAGACTCTGCTAGCAATGAAACAGAACAAGCTAAACAGATGATTTGAATACATTCTGGAGAAACATTAGACCAAGGAAACAGATTCCTGATGTAAAGGGCATTTTCTACTGGTTTAACCTCACAGAAAGAGTTTGTCCTATGTAGTTACATCCTTTGCACATCCAGGACTTTGAGTGGCTGTAAAAAGACAAACCTATTCCAATTCCACAAGTGTTCAGAGGCTTATCAGAGGTGGCTGCTCCAAGCAGCAGGGGATGCAGCAGTGCTCTCTGATAAGCCGGGCTCAAGGAGAAGCTGATCCCGCGCTGGCGATGACAAACGTGGCTGTAAACAGCAGCAGAGCGAGATGCTGACACTCTGTGAACACAAGGTTACACTTCCCACTAGGAGCTACACGGCAGATTTTAATGGGCCACGACCGACAGCGGGGGAAATGAGTGTCCGCTGTGCTGCAGGAATTATGGCTGTGCCAGCCCTCCCACCCCTGCCACTGCCACTGCCACTGTCACTGCTCTGACACAGTGACCTCCTGCTGGGGAGGGCTCTTCAGCTGGGACTCCTTACTGTAAGGACACTGGCTAACTCAGGGGACTAATGGCATGAGTGTGGAGTCTGTTATCTCCAGTTTTGTTGGCTCAGAATATCAAAAGTGACTGGGAGAAAGAGCAGTTTGGATTGTGACATGAGTTTGTAGGGCTGCATTCTGAAGGCCTCTGAAGGGCCATAAACAATCACAAGGTGCCCTGGAGGACCCAAATGCAGGACACAATGTGATGTGTCAGACTGCTACAGGACCTTGGAGAATGCTGAAGTCCTTGTGCAAACAGCTAGGTATCCTGGCTTCTCCTGGGGTCCTGTTGAAAGCAGCAGGCTGTAGGCAGGGGTACAGGGTAGGCAGAAGTCAGTGTCCCTGTGCACAGGGCAAGATGCTGCATTTAGCACCTTGCGGGATAGTGTCCAGTAGAATCACAAATCCAGTACAAAACCAGCTTGAGACTGTAACAACAGTCTGTCTGCTGATACAATGCAAAGTGTTTCAATTCTACTGCTTTCTCATTCTTGTGTGCTACTGTGATCCAAACAGGTCAGTCCTGTGAAGCACTGAATCCTTCCACTCACCAATAAAGTCAAACAGGGTGAGGGGGTGCAGAGCAGGAGTTGGTCATGAGACTCTTTCCTCCCTCTCTGGACTCTCCAGCTGCTCACCACCAAAGGTGAAGTCCAGGATGACGCCCCCAGCACAGAGCCCCCCATGGAGCCCACTGCTGGATCTGTGCCAGGGCTCTCTGGTGTTTCCGTAAACACTTTTATGACACGGCACCATGTGCCTCGGGTCTGGTTTATGGGCCAGGATCTCCTGCCTGTGTGGAAGGGAGCCTGCACGATCCTGGCCACAGGGAAGCCACAGCAGGATGGTGGAAGTCAGGTCATCTGGCTCACAGACCTCAACTGCTCATTTAATAAGGCATCTACAGAGGAGCAGATGGAAGCAATACTGACTCCTAAACAAATGTGAACTCCTAAACAGATGTGACAAAGACTGTAAGAGTTTATTATTTTTTAAAAGTTAATGAAAAAATAAGAAGGAAATCTCCACCTTTCAGAGGGCTCTAATTAGCTCACGTGCCAGACTCACCATCGTAAGAATAAAGTTTATCTTGGAGTTCTTTAAGTGTATAAATAATTTTATGTTGTAAGAATTTCCACCCAAACAGAAAGATATTCAATTGCTATACACTTCCTCTGAGCAATTCTGCAGTCATATATACAGTAAGAAATTAATTATATCTAAGGTAATGTTAGAATCTGCCTTGAGAAAGAACAAGCTGTTGACCAGCACAACTTTTCTCAGTTCACAGTCTTTACTCACATCTCTCTTTTTTAAAAAATCATCTCCTAGGTTCTCTAGGTCAGAGTTACTTGGTAAAAATACTTTGATGTGGCCAGTGTCAGAAGTACTTGAGTGTTCTTCCTGCAAATAGCTATGATCAACAAATGAAAGCAGCAGAAGAAATTTTGGCTGACTGGATGGAAGGAAGGATGGAAGGATGGAAGGATGGAAGGATGGAAGGATGGAAGGATGGAAGGATGGAAGGAAGGAAGGAAGGAAGGAAGGAAGGAAGGAAGGAAGGAAGGAAGGAAGGAAGGAAGGAAGGAAGGAAGGAAGGAAGGAAGGAAGGAAGGAAGGAAGGAAGGAAGGAAGGAAGGAAGGAAGGAAGGAAGGAAGGAAGGAAGGAAGGAAGGAAGGAAGGAAGGAAGGAAGGAAGGAAGGAAGGAAGGAAGGAAGGAAGGAAGGAAGGAAGGAAGGAAGGAAGGAAGGAAGGAAGGAAGGAAGGAAACCCCAAGGTTGTAAAATCCACATACTGCAGCTCCAGGAGTAGTGGCTCACTTCCCACTCTGCATCACCATAAAAGAGCAAACAAAACAGGGTTCTCTGAGTTATCCTCATACTCAAAAAATCCCAGGGCCCTTTCCAAAATGCTTCTAGAGTAAAAACATTGGATTACATGCACTGCCAGCTGACAAACATTTCTAAGCTCACTCTGAGTGCCTCTGAATATAAAGACAGCTTGAATGAGGTCTCTGAGCAGCAGAGGGGTTTTTGTAAGAGTACAGCACATGAATCTGTTGTACAGGGCATTCCTCAGACTCTTTCCTAAAGAGGCTCTGGACAAGAGCACATCCTGAGACAGGCCACGGCCCAGGTGACCCACATCTAACCCAGGCTCACTGGAGGTGGTGGCCACAGCTCAGAATTCAGAGGTGTGAACAGCATGGCCACCCGAGGCAGTTTACACCGTTTCCACAGAGCACCAACTCCTCAGAAAAGCAAAACAAAGGCTGGAAAATGATGCGGCAAAGAGAACAACTCATGTGTTATCAACAAGGAATTCTCTGGTGCTTCTCGGGGAACTTACCAGCGGCTCCCGAGACGCGGCGTTCTCAGTCGCAGGGCAGGAGCCAGCCTGTGAAGCAGAAAAAGAGTGAGGTCACATTGCCACCCGATGGGCACCGCCAGAAACGCTCATCCTGTGAGCAGCATTCAGGCAGGCACATTTGTCTGTGCTATCAGCAGCAGTTCTGCGGAGGACTGAACACGAAAAGGTCAGAACCACAGCAAAATGTATTAATTGCCCCTTTAAAACAAGGGAATTAACAGAATCTGCAGAAGTGATTTTAGAGAGACAGCAGCGAGAGCTGGCAAAGCTCCTGAAAGATGGCATGAGAGTAGTGGGGACACAAACACAAATCTTTAAATACTTCTCTCCCATCTCCAGGGTCCACTAATGCATCCTTTGTTTTCTGAACCGTTCTTCTAAAGATTTCTAAATAACCATGATTTACCTAAACCTCACAAACTGCCAGCAGCACCAGGACCATCCTTGCTTCCCACACATAATGAAGAGATGAAGTTTTGTCCTCCAATTCTATTCCTCATTTTTAGGCATACATCTCACCTTCCAAGTATCGCAATATTTATTTGTCCCATTTGCAAAATACACAAATACAATATAGATAAAATAAGTATTTACCACAAGAGGGTGCCAGAAACTCAAATATATTGCAACTCATCTGCATCCAGACAAGGATCATCACCAGGACACAGCCAGACCTCACAGGTGGGCAGGGATTCTCTGGGATCACTTGCCATAACCTCTGGGTGGGAGGGAGGGAGGAAGGAAGGAAGGACCCTCCACTGAATTCATATCCTCAGGAAATTCCCACAGCAAAGTATTTGGCACTGAAGAAACACCGATAGCCAAGACAAATCTGAAATTGCTTATCCTTTTCACAGGCTACACCATCATCTTCCTTTTCTCTTTCTTTTACTATTAAAAACAGTAACAGAGAGACAGGATCTTTTCTTTTGTTTATTTTTAGTAAAGATATTGCTAAAGACCCAAGGAACATGCCTTCCAAACAAAACAAAGTATTTTAAAATCTCTGGTAGAAATATTTATTGCCTTTAGAACATAATTCTATCTACGTAAACGATTTCATTTGAGCTGCAGTACTCCCCTCTCCCCACACTGCTTGAGGCAATATATTAATTCATGAGAATGAGAAAATTAAACTAAGAAAAACAGATAATAAGCCATAAGACATCTGACACTCCCCTTTCAGCATCTAAATTAACTTGATTTGTAATAGGAAACATGATGGGGCCCAAACATAAACATGTTAAGTGAGGCAGTGCCACTACTCACTGTCTCATGTTGAAAGCTTGGCAGTAAATAAGCAAACATCACCAGGGGCAGAAAGCAAATATTTTATCAAATTCTCTAAACGTTTAGAGTGCAATGGGGACAACTTTCTACAAGCATTGGTAACAGTGTCAAACCTGCAATGGCTGTGTAAGAGGAGCAGTGTTTACATTCTGTGAGACTTGTAAAGATATTTTCACTGATTTGTTTAATTCCAAAACTGTCCCCTTGAAAAGTCACCCACGGTACTATAGGTCCTTCAATCACATCCCCTTTTTCCAGGCGAAGCTGTAAGACTCAAATTCCATCCAAGCCCCCAGAATGTGCGAGCACTGAACACTTCTCAGAGTTCTGGCCAAGGAATGTGCACCAGTGTGAGACCCCCAAGAGATGCTAAAGAGTCACAAAATCACACAACAGCTGGGGTTGAAGGGACCTTAAAGATCATCTGATTCCAACCCCCTGCCACGGGCTGGGACACCTTCTACAAGATGAGGACACCTGTCCCCAGCAGGCACGGCCAGCCTGGGACAGCAGGAGCGGCACACGAGGGGAAGGAGGGGGTGGAGAGCAGCTCCTGGGGCGTGCCAGGGCTCAGGGGCAGCAGGGCTGAGGGGCAGGGCTGGACATGGGGCTCCTGCCCAGTGCCCTGCCCAGGGGCTGGACCAGGGACTCCTGACCAGTGCCCTGCCCAGTGCCCTGCCCAGCAGCCAGACCAGGGACTCCTCACATGCCAGATGCAGGACAGACACCAAAAGGGGTGTGAGTATCTCGTTCTGGCCTGAGGATCCAGCACTGCTGCACGCAATGAGACAGAACTTGGCTCTTCATCTTTACCTTTAATACCCAGAGCGTTTTGGGCTACATTTATAAGGTTAAAAAGCAAGGCTCTCCCATTT